>NC_135857.1:12479331-12846831 GCF_031162955.1 Sander vitreus | reverse complement strand
AAGGCAGGCATGCACACGGAGCTGACAAGAGATGAGCTTTTGTAAATGTTGATAACGGCAGAGAGGTGAGCACTTACACTTGTTAGCACCCAGCTCAAAGCCCTTCAGCTAAGCTAGAACTGCAAGACTACACGAAAACAGCAGTACATACTAGAATCTATGTCTAGTAGTATGTGTAAAATGTAAATGATCTAGTAACTGGATCAATCACATTTCTTCAGTGCATACACCAAAATGCTTCTCTGTTTAAACCCACAAGAAATTTTGTAGGACATAATTTTGACTCTCAAGTTTTCATGTTGATTCACATGTTAATAAAACACTCTGTGTACCCACAAGACCCATACATCTCACAAGACCCTCATGTTTTCTGATCATCACTTCTCTGCAGTTTTTCATGCATCGCTACCTGCTTCTACACTTGCTTCTCGCCATCAAAGAACCTCCAACTTTCCCCCTCAATTCTCTCCCCCCCACCCCCCCAGCATATTCAGCTCATCTCTTTTGCCTTTCATCTACCTCTCTGCTTGTTCCCACTTTCCATCTCCGCTGCATTGCAGACTTTCTTCCTAAGCAGAGCGGGTTATAGAGAAGCAGATGTGATACACTTGCTTTCCTTTAATCATAACTCCTTCACTCCTCCCAATTCCTGGTTAGATAAAGTGGGACACTGCTGTCACATGTCTCGGACCCACTAATAAACATGCACACACACATGTACACAACCCTCCAAGCAAGTATTCACATTTAAATTCTCTTTTTCACTTTGTTGTGTGCACCATACACTCGCTTATATGAAACTAACGGCACAGAATAAATTTGCACTCACAGTTCAGTCATGACACAATAAACTTGCAGTTACATGCATACCTCATGCCTCCTTGACATGAATTGATGAGGCTGGATGATGAGGAGGTGGAGGGGAGGTTGGACATTATTCTCTTGAGTCAAGTACTCTCTTAGCAACCAGCCAGCCATCAGATTCACAACACAATCACGTAACCACAAAAGACAGTGAAATACTCCAACACATCAACAATGTCCTAGTTTCAACGTGATGTTCAAGGATTTACAATAAACTGAACTGAGGAGATAAAACATGATATTTGTACAATCAGCGGAGCTAACAACAACAAAATGGACATCAGCTTGTGTCTGTCGAAGTGGCAAAGAAATTGGCAATTAAATGAAACTAATGTGATGTGTCATGTAGCTCTGAGAACTACCTGGTAAGAACAGTTTTCCTGGTGGACCATCCTTCACAGCATCCTAAAGCAGAGTTGGCTGAGCTGGGAGAACAGGAGCGGGACTGGGATGAGATTCCCAGCCCTGCAGTAGTATTCCGGCGGAGAGGAGGGAAGAGGAGAGGATCCTACCCAGTCCTCGATTAAAAAGATCAATTCTGCTGCTTGCCTCTCCTTCAGTTCAGTTTTTCACCCTCTGCTATGCTTTCTATCTCTGTTTTTGATTGTTTTCTGGTCTGTCTGTTTGCTAAGAGAGAAAGACAGGGTCTGATCGCTGCTTCCCCAAAGCTGAAAGAGGGAGGGGAGCGAGAGACTGGAGGAGGGGTGTGAGAACGAGAGAGAGAGAGAGAAAAAGAGGGAGGGAGGGGAGCAGTGAAAAGCAGAGTACACTCCCGGTCGCCTTTCTCTCTCTGGTTCGGACTGGAAAGGGGGAGGAGCTGTTGGTCTGAGTGTATGCAGACTCGGCCAGTGGGACAGGGGATGGTGGGAGAGGGAGGGAGGGAGAGGTTGGCGTGGGTCAGGGTCGGAATGTCATTCTGCTGGTTCATATGGAGTCATACCAGACAGAGAGACACAGAGATAGAGAGAGGAAGAGAAGGGCAGAGGAGTGACTTTTTTCCTTTACCTTTAGCTCAATCCCTATATGAGCTGCATGAATTAAAGATAGGATGCTGCAAGACTCAAACTTAAACAGAGCTGGGGTTCAAAGTGTTAGAAAATGTCAAGTACCAAAAGCTGGCATTTGATGTCAGGTCAGATTGTTATGGCTGCTTATTCTCGATTTAATCTAACATTTAGCCTAAAATTTAGTTTCAACACTTGTATTTGGTCAAAGATGCGTCGCTCACTGATGTGTGAGTTTGTTTAATCTTTACCTCACTGTGTAAAGGTATACATAGTACATGGGTTTTGCATGTACATCGTCCCCTCATTCTCTGTCTGCCCTTTGTAGAATTATAATCCCATAGTGGCAGATGGCTGGTCTATAATCCACACACAGGCCAACCTACTCAGATAATCTCTTCCTTCTCAATCTCTTCATTCATTCCTCTATCCTGGCCTCTTTGCATTACTGTTATAAATCCCTCTCTTTCTTTTCTGATTTGTCTTTTCTTTTTGATCTCACTGAGATGTAAACAGGTGTCCTTCTCATTGTGATTTTTGCATTGGGGCACCATCGCATAATATGTAGATTATTTTGCAATTAACTGATTAACCATTTAGTCTAGTCAAGTCAATTTCATTTGTATTTAAATTACAACCAAGACTAACTGGAAAACCAACCGATCATTTCAGCACTAATCCACCTTTCATTGTTTGGTTTTATCCAGAACTGTAAGTGCAGCAATCTAAATAAAGAAGTCAAATAGTATGTCGGAAAAGTCATAAATTGTCAAAAGGTGGAACCTGCGGCCGCTGCGTTGTGGAGTAAACCTCTATATATGGGCGTGCACTCTACCAGGTGAGCTACCCAGGCGCCCGAGCATTTATTTTCTTACGCTGTCAACACTCAGCTTTGCAGAGAATGTGGGGAGCGTGGCATCCTGATGTAATTAAATTATACATCTATTCCAGCTTTTCTTTTCGTCTATTTTTTTTTTTTGGCAAAGTAGCTAGCTACACACACCTCCTGTTATCTCATCCCTCCCCTCAGGCCAGATCTCTCTATCCGATATTGATCTCTGTTGGGTGACGCTGCTTTTCCCGATAAGACCACTCTTGGGTTTAATGACTTGGAAGTGGATCGATGAGCTCTCTGCTCTGATCTCTCTGCTGAACATCACTGGCTCGGGTTTGGCTTTCTGCGTGGTGCCCATCTGGGGCAAACTGGAACAGTGCCCATCCAGTCACGCTACCCTTGGATATAATTATCTGTGCATGACATTGGCCAGTGATAAACTTGTTTTTCTTACTGTGAAAGCTACTAACTGTGCCTCGTAAAAGCTTAAGCTTATGCTGAGTTTTCAGGCATACAGTAAGTAGGGGAAAACAGTGAAGCCAAGCGAGAAATAGCAGAGAGATTTAAAAAAAAGTGGCTGGTGAAGGGAGTCATACATATAGCAAGTCAAGGGATCCTGCATTTTCTCTCAATGTGTATACAGTATGTTGCTGTCTTTCTGCTGGATATGTTAAGTTTCAGTATGTGTTTGCTTATACAGTAAGCGCCCTCTACTCATCGGCAAGTGCTTGAAGAAAATTAAAATCTCAAGGGAAGTCAAAAAACTGGTGAGCACAATCACACGTGAATCATCCTGCTGATTTCAGTAACCTAATAAGGAGTTTCTTAAATGTGGTTCCAAGTATAAACTTTGACTCAGACTGAGTTTCTCTTAAGATGTTAGTATGCGTCAGAAGAAGTGCTTTTTTGGATCATCCAACATTGTCTAAACCCCCCCCCCACACACACCTTACTTGTAGCTTCCAAAACCGGCAATCCTTAAGATCTCAAGACGCATTAAAGCCTGACGCTTCACCCTTTTGAATACAGATGCATAGTAGTGATTTGTCTTTTTGATGCACTAAGGCAGGTGCCCGCATACACACATACACAGGAGCAAAACAAACTTTGCCATGCTTTGATTAAAGAAGCCATAGCAACCTCTTTTCTCTCCTCTATCACCATGGCAGCAGTCATTCCGTTGACACCCCCACCGCTGACCTTCACATGGTTGTCAAGGTTACAATCTGAGTCACAGAACAGGTGAAGACCAAGACAGAACCTCTTTAGTCACACTAGCAAAGAAAATATCTGACACTACCCTGACTGTGTAGTGTGTAGCACCTGATGAAATGATGATATGAGTATTAGCCATCTCAAATAGCACAACATTTTATTTTACGATGGTAGCGGCCTTTATCAGCACAAAGAAGATTCAAATCAAAGATTATTAACTGGAGACAAAGGCAGGCAGACTGCAGTTCAGCCTCCCACACACTGGCACCATTAGGAGTATGTTTGTGTGGGTGGTGTAACTCTATAAACTAAAAGACAAGTGTCTTTCGGCTAAAATATAGATGGATGCTGATACTAATGCCAAACTTTGACAGCATATGTAATTTATTCCTGCGCAGAGCAGTTATGTGAGTCACTCTTGCTGTGAGGGTGTGTTGTAGTGTACACCGAGCACTGGAGCAGCTCATCGCATCCTCGTTTTCCTCCTCTCATCCTGCATATCAAAACACCACTCATGTGGGACTCTGTGTGTTTAACTCTGCTGTGTGGGCATATTTATAGTGGCAAACAGAAATAATGAATACCTAATTATAAGTCACCGATAACACAGTTGATAACATGGTGGATCACTCCGCTGTTAGTGGGATACAGAGAGAGTTGGAAATGATACTGTAGGTGGTAAAGTCCTCGTAACACTCCGTACAGCTCATGGAAAAAAAAACACAATTCTCAGTCATGCTGTGATGCTTCCTCCATTTCTCTGACAAACAGCTTGCCCTCTCTTCTTTTTAGCCTCCTTGCCATCCCTCCCTCCGTGATTTCTCTCCATCCTTTCAGTGTAACTACATTTGCTTTCTTTTCACCACATTTCTCCATCTTCCTCCTCCTTGCCTCTCTTTTTTTCTGCCTCGCTCTCCTTCTCAGCAGGGAGAACGGGAGCACAGATGCTTTTAGCGAGCTGACATTTTGTGCCAGTGTAAAAACATTGCATAGCAAAGCAGGTTGGCTCAGTGTGAGGGCCAGAATCTGGCGGTAATGAGCTCGCTCTGACAGGGAGGAACTGATGTGGAAGGCCAGGGAGTGTATGTGTGTGTGTGTGTGTGTGTGTATGTGTGTGTGTGCTCAGTCAGCCACCAGAGGTTGTTCTAATGAGGACTGTATGTCTACAGTCGGTGGTGGGAAGACTGAGCATGCTGTGAACACCAGGCTTTCATTAATATTTGTTTCATATTTTTAATGCATCACAACAAATGTGTATACCAACTGAGTAAATGACCGCCAATCACACTTTTGCAATGACAAAGCTCATTATGAAACAGGAGTAGTGAGTCACAGGGAATAATAAGTAGCTGAGACAGACATTGTTTTTTACATGCTTCTTGTTGTCTTGAATATTGGGGAAAGCAAAAAGGGAATGTGGAAAAAAAATAACTTTAGTCTGGAGCTGAAGTGATTTATCGATTACTCTCTAGTTTATATGATTAGTCCATTATTCAATTAGTTGATCAACATTTGTTTTTAAATAATTTTTTTATAAAAAAGCAAACATTCTCTATAATCATTCCAGCTCTCAATTATATTAATATAATATATATAAATACAATATTTGCTGCTTTTATTTGTTAACAAACAATTTTAAACGGAACATTTTTGGGCTTTGAACTGTTGGTTGGACTAAATAAAATATTGTGATTGTAAAATACTTAGATGTTTTTCTATTTTCTGACATGTTACAGACCAAAATCATTAAATAATCAAGAAAGTTATTGGCAAATTAGTCAAAGATAAGTGATCATTTCCTGCCATTGTTGTTATGTAATAGTTCATTGTTTGTATTTTGGACAAAGCACTATGAAGATGTCATCTCAGGCTTAAGGAAACTGAAACAGGCATTTTCGGACATTTCACAGACTTAGCGATTAACCAATCAAGAAACCAGTCATTAGCTGCAGCCCTACTTTAGCCTGATGGAATGATTATTCTTGTGTTATGAGTATGTGAGGAGATAAAAGTGTTCTGTTCCCTACAGCAACAGATGAAGCTCTCTGCATGACCTGGCACAAAGTCCCTCTCTTTCTCCCTCTCTCTGTGTCTCTCTCTCTCTCTCTCTCTCTCACACACACACACACACACACACACACACACACACACACACACACACACACACACACACACACACACACACACACACAGTCACATGAACAGGCATGGATTTACAGCTTAGCTAACACAGAGTCAGAAACACAGAGACAAAAATACTCGTGGTTTGTTGGGGTCTGTGTGGGTGTGCAGACGTGAGTTAAACATGTCTTGTATTTTTAGCTTGGTATAAACACACCAAGTTCACAACCTACTTCTCTACCTCACACATGCACATTCGCGCACACACACACACACACACACACACACACACACACACACACACACACACACACACACACACACTATAATTAGGGGCAGAGAAGACTAGCGTTTCATGTTTCAGCTCCACCCCAGCAACTGTGTGTGTGTGTCTGACTCAACCCTTTATTCCTCCCAAAAAGAGACAGGAGAGGTGATGGATAGGAGTTTAAAATCCTTCACCGCTTGGAAAACATAAACCCTTTTTTCTCTCTTACTCAATTCCTCTCAGTCTTTTTTTGTTGCTGTCTTGCAATAAACCTTGTTTTTATCTCCTTCGGCCCTGTTCTTACTTATAAAGCCGGCCTGTGTGCGAGTGTGTGTATTCAGCTCCGGTCCGTAGTGACTGTGCAGTATGAGGACAGACACAAAGCTATAACATTAGAGGCCGTCCCCTAACTGCTACATAAATCCCCATTTCCTCCACAGCACGCTCTGCCACTCACAGCCTGCGCCCCTCTTTGATAGTTTTCATAGGGTAGAAAGGGGGAACGAGGCGGAGGGGAGAAAATGGTCTCCTGCTGCATTTTGGCTGTGTGAGAACATTAGGCAATAATGCTTCCTGACAGCTTGAGGAAGAGGACAATTAGCAGGGAAAATGAGTGGGGATGGTATAGTAAAGAGGGGGATGTCTGGAAGAAGGAAAGAAAAGAAGAAGGTGGAGAACTGTGTAGCAAAATGAGTTTGAGACTTGGTATGAGCCTAAGTTGACTTCCGTGCCAGATAGGCTATATAACACATGCAGAAGAGCGGGTTGACTCTCAGACCTTGGTGAATAATGGTTTGAATGAATCAGAGAAAGGGTGTGTTTGTGTGAGTTCTTCTGTATCAAGCAAGATGATCAACCAGACAAACAGTGGAGGAATGTGTAGCTGTGGGCTACATCTTCCCACCCAAAACTCAACAATCAAAGCAGCACCTCTATCTGATGTGCCCACAATGCAGTTGGGATGCCTTGGTGACATGCTTTTGAATCATTACACACAATAGAGTAGGTCAAATACTTAATAACCTTCTACCTCAAGTGACCAAATAGGAAGCTTATCTATCTTTGTTAGTTCATCTACACCTATAGCGTCATTGTTACTCATCAATACAAAGAGGTTTGTATGTTTTTGTGTTTGTTTGCGTCTGCAGACGAGGAGAGATTATCAGGCAGCTGATTAAACTGTACTTTGACACCAGATAAGAGCAGTTTAGACAGCACCACTTCTGCCGAGGCCGTCTATGAGACTTTAACTTACAGAAATAACCTGAGGTATTTCTTAGGTGTTTGTGTTTCCCTTGGTTACAGTTTGTATGTAGAATGTTTTGACAATACCCACCAGCCAGCAAGTTGACGTGAGCATGTGCAGGTATAGCAGACTGACTTCCCTTTTCAACCACTGTTGAGGCCGTGGCATCAATGTAATATGTAATATTATGTAATAACGTTGAATCTCCAACGGTGAGAGAGCCAACTGACTGGCTGTTCAGCCTGTCAGCAAACTGATATTACCCATGAGATGATCTAATGTTTTGCTTCTGCCTTTTTTTCCTCTTCCACAAGCAAAGGACCATAGGCTGACAAGGCCAGTGCAAAACAAAGCTTGACAGTGCCAGCTGCACCTTCTTATCTGACTTATTCTCTATTTGTTGTCCAAGTGTATATAACAAGACCCTCGAAACAGTTTTATCTTGATGGTCTTTAATAAGCGTCTTAGGATGTGACAGCCTCGTTTCCTCCGATCAGATGCACATGCAGATTGTATGTGCATGCAGTCGCCAGTCAGTTGTAATCTTTGTGGTGTGCAACTTTTAACAGAAGACCTGAGGTGACACGAGGCATCCAGAGGCAACACAAAGACCTCGACCAGTTGGCCCTTTGCTCGCTCTTTGAGCTTGACTTGGTGAGTCACAAACTTTGTCTGCATCTCAAGGTAAGGGAACATTCAAAACAGGTGTAGCACAAAGCTTTGCTTATTTAAAACAGGATTCAAATACACCTGCACTGCATATTTGATGATATTCTTTCTTTGCCAGAAAGAAAACATAGAGGACTACCAAGTAGCAACCCACATATGGTCAGAGTCCTGCCAGCATGAACCTGCTCTTTGTTAAAGAAAAATTACTGTAGTTTTGAGAAAAAGTCAGATGCATGGACAGATGTGCAGCTGGCTCTACTTTATGTTTCCATTCTCGACATATTTAACTTTTCTGTTGCATACTAACTCAAAAGACAACATGTCACAGCAGAGGAATGTAGTGCCCAGAGTTACAATTACATTAGGAAGCATTTGCCAAACAATGTATCTAACTTTGAGTCTGAACTTATTAAACATTTGTCCTGGTTTGACGACAGACTTTCGTTTGTAATGTTGAAAATGTCATCTTTTGCTTTACCTGAGTTAAGTGCCCGACTTGCTGTGAGGAATCCAAGGTTAAGCTGAGATGAAAAATACTCCACTGATAAAAAAGGAAAAGGAATAAAAACATCTACCAACAATGGCAGAATGCCAGGATACCATGAGAAGAAAAATATATCCTTTGAATCAGTTTGGTTAGTGTGTGCATGTGTGTGTGGACTAACAGGAGACAGAAAGCTGCATAACTCTAAAGCAGAGGTATTGCAATGAGTGTGTAAGGAGTGTGTGTGTGTATGTGTGTGTGTGTGTGTGTGTGTGAGCTGTGGTTTGCAGAGGGCTGGGCGTGTTTCAACTGGTACCGGCACACACTCACACACGAGGAACAGTGGTTAAGCCAAGGGGGCTGAACAGACACCGGAGCCTCAAAAGGCGCTATCCACACCTGGCTAAAGCCCTGCCCCCACCTCTGAAGCCTTCTCCTACGAAGTTCCTACCCATGTATACGTTGACTGTCTACTCCTCCAACTTCCCTCCCTTTTTGGCTCACCACTGTCTTCATTCAAACCATACCTCTGACCCCATAAACCCTTTCTCGCCTCGCTCTTATTCCACAGGTTCTTTTTTAATCCCGCCTATCTGCTACTCTTCTAACTTCAGACTTGCATGCTTTGTTTCCCCATATAGGACCTAACTCCAATGTGAATAGTCATAGTTTGTGCTTATTTATATCCACTATAACTGCAATGAGGACTTCTCAAACCCTACAATTTCCTACTTCTCCTACCTTCGCCCTCTCTCTCCCTCTACGTGGCACAGTCTGAGTACTGGGTGAAGGTTGTAGTTAGGTTGTTAGTGGAGGGCGGCGAGCACAGTTCAACTGTTGAACTTGAACATAATCACAGAGCACAGAGAAACCTCTCTCTGCCATTGCTCTTTTCTTGAACCTCTTCCTGCTTTTTACTCAATCTTTTATTTTCTACAACCCTTCAGTGCTTCTCTGTGGCAGAGCACTCCACATTTCTACAATTCTGTCTGGCTCTTGGCCTTTTTATAAGGTGTGCTTTCCTATAAAGTAGATGTTCATCGACCTGTTCATAGATTATACATTTAGAAGTTGTCCAAATTTTTACAAAGCAGATCTTTTTTTATCCCATTTCTAATTATATCTGGCATGATTCACAGATATAGGCCTATCTGTGCCGCTGCTCCTTTGCGTCGAAAGGAGCCAGTTGAGGTGGTTTGGTCATCTGGTAAGGATGCCCCCTGGGCGCCTCCCTAGGGAGGCGTTCCAGGCACGTCCAGCTGGGAGGAGGCCTCGGGGGAGACCCAGGACTAGGTGGAGGGATTATATCTCTAACCTGGCCTGGGAACGCCTCGGGATCCCCCAGTCGGAGCTGGTTAATGTGGCCCGGGAAAGGGAAGTTTGGGGTCCCCTGCTAGAGCTGCTACCCCCGCGACCCGACCCCGGATAAGCGGATGAAGATGGATGGATGGATGGAGGCATATCTGTGTGTGTGCATGTGTGTGTGTGTTTGTGTGTGAGTGAGTGAGAAAGCTCTTCTCTACATTGTTAAAGTGGGAGTGGTGCTGCAGGTCTTAGCACAGGCCTTATCTTTCTAACCATGGTTTGCCCATGTTTTTTCTTTCTAAATTGTGTGAGTAAGTGTGGGTGTGTGCACTCTGAGATTGAAAAAGAAGTAGCCTGTAGGCATGGATTTACAGTAATACAACACAGGTAAAAAGGAGTATTGATTATCTATACATGTAGACTGACCCCATCTCTGCCTTTTTTACCTCAAGACTGGCTCGGAAGAATAATATTATTGTTTGCCTTTTAGGGGCGCGCCGCTAAATGGAGGGTTAGGGGTAGTGTTACCCCGACTGTACTTGAGGTCCCTGTGGGCCCTCCCTGCCACGCCAGAGTTCATTAGAAACAAATTACGAACAGGTCAGCATGGCCCTCATCCTCATGAATGACGCTGAAATTACAGCAGCCAGAAACCACACCCTAAATAAACACACCTGCACCAATATGACTGGTTCATTAATGCAAAAAAGAAATAACAGGCAGGAATAAATGAAGGTTTTTATGGTACAGACTAGCTCCATTGTATTACAAAGTGGTAATCTACAAAAAGACCTACAGCACAAAGAAACATGTCACTGCATGGTGAAAAACCAATGCCACTCTACTACTGTAGTTGTGTGTTTAAAATGTAGAATCTAAAGGAATAGTTGGCATGCTTGGAAAGAAAGTGAATAAGCTTGTTTTCCAAAATGTCAAACTATTCCTTTAAATGTAGCTAAAAAAAGTTGATCTTGTCAAATTTGACCCTGTTTTTCAAAATGTCCATATCAGAAATATCGTGCTTCGCAAGTACAACAAAAGACAGGATCTCTACTTTCATTGACTTTTGGGTGTTTTATAAAAAAAATTTGCATTTGAAAAAAAGAAAATGTTTCAAAACCAGACTGAAGGTTGACATTTATACTTCTGTAATTATCCTTTCTTTAATATGAGTCTAAATAATTTATAATTTCTGCTTTTGTAACTCAAGAATTAGGTATAATTTCCTATAAATGAGGTGTACTGACCATGAATTCCAAAAATGAGTATAAAACTGGTAATAAGTTGGTGTTAGTGGTGTTTATAAATGGCAGTGAAAAGAAGCGTTAAACGTAAAAAAAGAGCCCAAAACATTGAAAAAAGAGACAAAAGTGTAGATAAAAGAGACGAAAACGTCAGAAAAAGTGTTGATTTTCAGGACGACATGTACATGGTCGAATGGAAGACAACACAAGGGTTAAATGAACTTTTCACAGACCTGCAGACTCTCCTGTACTATGATTCAACCCTGACTTCGACAAGACGGTGCAAATGGGACTGTTGCCATTGAGATGTGAACAGGACTGAGGTATGCAGGAAGAGGTCTGTGTATCCTATCTGTCTGGCTGACAGCTCATTCGATCTGATCCATATTTTACCATTTTCTTATATACAAACAAGTGTGGTGTACTGTAGCTACTGCATCTGACTGGAGACCAGCCTCCAGGCACTTTGCGACCGAATATTAGCTTTGAGCTTCACTGTGTCCCGTCTTTCTTAAAGCACAGATGCTTTTGAAGCTCTACTGAAGCATGAATTTCTCTGTCCCTCTGGACCCCAGCAACATCCCAAACAGACAGACCCCTCCATACATGAACACACGCATCATCTAGCTGGTGGGTCCCGCCTGGGTGGATGTCTAAATATTTAACGACATTTTAAAAGCACCAGCCCCCGTTTTCCTCTAGGGTGTCTGATAAGTCCAGCAAAACAAGAAACGTGGATGGCCCCTGACATAGAAAGACACAGGGGAAGTCTTGTGGGAATGTCTCAGTTGCTAAATTGACACTTGACTGCTTCTGATGCTCTCGTTAGCAGGTTAGCAGAGGGTCAATACGAGCATAGTCCTCTTTCATTAAGGAAGCTCACAAATAGGACTAAACAAACCAAAAGGTCAAATCACATGTCAGAAGTTCAGTGGATTGATATAAACCATATGATGGGCATTCCTCTGAAGTAGAGCAGCACTTAAAAGATTTCAAGAGTGGGATTGTCCAGGATATGAGCTTGATATAAGTCTCATCAATTCTGGTATATCTCTTCTGATCCCAGCTCAGGTGGGATTCCACAGCTAATTCAAATTTCTTATCTACTCAGGGCCATCAAAATCTGAGGCCCGGTATTTTCTGAGGATTTGCTTTTCCTTGTAATCGGAAAGACAGTTGGAAGTCGTGGCACTTTATCAGCATCAGGACCAGGCTATCTCTATCAACCACACCAGGCCTGGTCTACAGTACCTTCATGTACACACATGTGAGACATCACATGTGGTAAAGAGCATGTATGTGAATGTGTGTGTGCACAAGATTGTGGCTGCATGTGGAGACAGAGGCTCACTTTCAAGAGATTTTCTTCCACCCAGGTCAATAATATCACAGCCCACTGGCTAGAGGGAGAGAGAGGGACAGAGAGACGGAGACAGAGCAGACTTTCCCTAGACTAAAGCGAGCCAGAAGGTGACCTTCTTGTTTAAGATGGACAGCAGGTAATGAACATTGACACAAACACATGAGCCATGTGACCCTGAACTGCCTAGTCCCAAAGATACCATCTTCCTCTCCTTTCCTCCCTCTTTCCTTCCTTTCATCCCCCACTTATCACGCTGCATTCCTGGCGTGCCTCAGGGAGACAGAGGGGGCCTCCAGGACAGACAAACAAAGACACACAACACACACAACACACTAACAATGGCACTGGCTGCAGCCATTGTCCGTGTGCACTGAGAAAAAGGTCTTGGTTCTTGCATACCAAAAGAGAACACCAATCCCTGTTTCTCAAACACAAATGTGTCCTTGCTTAGTTTTATTCAGTGACACAAGAACTGCATGTGTCTGCGCTGAAACTGTGGCTGCTGTAAACTATTTTCTCCTGCTCCTCCCTAAATATTTTCTAAGCTACACCCTTTTGGACCCGACCCACAGACCAACAAGAAACCGTAGATCTCTGAGACTGAAAACTAGAAGACTGTGATTCAAACTGAGCAATGTCATGAGATTGCAAGTGAACCATAAAAGCATTAAGCGCTGGAGCTGCTGGTGTGGCATTAAAGGCCTGCAGCAGCTCTCTGCTGCTGTAAATGTCAATGCAACACTGACCTCTTCTGGTAGAAACACCACATAGCCACAACAAAGGACAACGGGGATTTTTTCTTTTTAAACTAGGTTAAACAGATACAAGACTGTAAGGCCAGCAATACATATTTGCTGTAGTCATTATCTGTCCAAAGTCATCAAATAATAACAATTATTTGCTTGCACTGTTGGACAGAGATTCTCTGAATCAGTGTATGTAGCCCATGATTTCCATGATTGTCAGGTTTATAGCTTGGCCACATAGCTTAGCGCTACATTAGCCGACTAATCCCTCTTCCTTACTCCAGCTAACCAAACCTAATGTTTCCAGGGTCCATCTGTCACAGATAACTGCTGGATAACAGATGCCTACCAGAGCATGGGAAAACAATGTGTGAGATAACACTTGACACACATAAGTAGAAAACCCCACAGGAAACGACAAGTAAAGTCCTTAGACACTTACAGAGGTGTAGTTAGTCTTGCCCATGTGGTTTTGGTTGAGGTTCTGGTTCTCCTGCTCTCTGCACTGCAGTCCAGCCAGGTGTCTCTCCAGGGCCGCCCAGTCCATGGTGGGCAGAGGCTCCTCCTCTACACCCTGCTCCTCTTTGTGTCCCCCCATCCGTCCCCCAGTCCCTCCACTGCCTCCTGCACCACCACCACCAGTGCTGCGGCTCCCCCTGCCTTGAGTGGAACTGCGGTGGCGGGGCTTGGGAATCCCTGTGCCCCCCTGTGGTGTATCGGGGGAGTGGAGCTGGTGGCTCCTGGGCAAAATCAGATTGCCGTTCTGTTTCAGTTCCTCTGGAACGGCTGCAATTGAAGTGGCAGTGTGTCCTCTGGGGGCCGGGAGGGGCGGGACGGTCTTCACATCCTGGAATTCTTCAGCGAGACTGCGACTGTTCACTGTCTTCCTGTAGCCTTCGCCAAGGCTGTCAACCCCCACAATGCCTCCTCCGCCTTCCTCCTGAACAGGAGGCTGTGGAGAGGTGTAGTCCTCTCCATACTCGCTCTCCCACTCCTCTATCACCTTCTTCTTATACTCTTGGTAGTCCTCGTCCTCCTCATAGTCCTCTAAGGTGACCAGGTCCAGAGAGGGGGAGGATTTGTAGTCGTCCAACGTGGCCAGATCAAGAGAAGGGGAGCAAGGTGTAACCTTGTTGGAGTTGGACTCTGAGCTGGAGCGACTAGATGCATCACTCCCCAGGTCCATGCCATCCTCCCGGTAATCCTGCAACGACAAAGGAATAGAGAAAATGAGTCAACTATGGAACATGCATGTGCAAAGAACAATAGTTTAAAATTAGGGAGAAAGAAAAGAGAGGGAATAGGAAAGAGGAAAATGAAAAGAGAATTTAGGGAAGTGTGTAGACTTAGATTAGTCACACCAGTGTTGTGGTTTGAGACCGGCAACCACAAAGCACTTCCTGTCCCGCAGGATTCCCGGTCTTAACACACTATGCTAACTGATCATACATTCCTCTGGTGAATGTGTACATGTGTGTGGGATTGTGCAACACTTGATACACACAGTGAAGGCGGAGTCCTTGTGGCTGGATGTATCAGAATAATATCCCACCACCCACTGCTACATCTGTACAGCACCACAGGCACAAAACATGGGTGTTTTGTGAGTGGGGAGAGTGACACTGACATGTCAATACACCAAGCTGAATGACACGGACAGTCCAGAGTTGTTGTCTAACCTTGACTGTGTTGCTCCCGTGGAGCCCCAATCACCGCCTGATTAGTTCACAGCTAATGAAAATGTCCACGTAGTTTACAACCCTCCACAAATCTCCACCTGACCTGTGTCGTCTCTTGCGGTGTTATCAGTCTGTTTCTCCACAGGAGCACATTATCATAGTGCATCAGCCCACCTTTTAAAAGTTAATGAAAAGCAAGGAGCAGCAACATTTCTCTCAGGGCAAAGAGAAATTGATGACACATTCCTAAATGATCCACATTATGAGTTGCTGTGGAAAAGAAATGAATTATAAATAATTGATAATTACTGGTTTATACCATGAGGACTTAATAGTTTTACACAAAACTCGAGGGAGAAACTGCAATACATATGGTATTATCCTCCTTATAATAAGCTTTCTTGAGTTATGGCCACTGGACCACACCTGTGCAGACACTGGCTGTTGACGTCAAAGCACAATGCAGAAAATATATATGTTGGTCAAAGCAATGTGACTCAGCATCTTGGAGAATAGATACACAAATTGCTGATGCGGTGTAGAGACGTAAGCCACTCTATGATGAGGAGCTTGCATTTCTCCATGAAATGCTAATGGGTTACAGAGAATAGAAGTGAAGCTGCTGCAGGGTTAAAGATTGCACTATAGCTGCACACAAGCAGTATTTTGCGTTGCCATTAGATAGTTTACACTATCTAAATGCTATTTTTTTTTTAAACTTAGTAACATATGGCATTGCCACCGAGACCTCCAGGGTGTTCATAGGGAGAGTTACATTTCAGTATTATTTTACTCACTCATGGATAAGACCAGTGAATGTATTGCTTGTTACCCCTCAGTCTAGACAGTAATGACATGTCAAATCCCATATTTAGTTCCTAGGGATCATTTCCAACAATCTGCGGGTTCTTGACATGAAACACTCCAGGAGCCCCTGTCTACATATTAAGGGGGAGGACTTGGGCGCACAACATTACCAGCCTACTTATGGCTTAATGCTCAATCGCTTAGACCTGGTATTTTACAGCAAAATGACCCCGGTCACGATTATGTGAATTTGTAAAATGTAATGTTTAGGCTTAAAAATGTAGCATGGATGGTACAATACTATCAGATGTAGCCTATCAGTAGCCAACATCGGAGAACAACCTTACCGATGTGCTCATCAAACGCGCTGTGTCACCACACGGTCA
Organism: Sander vitreus; assembly: GCF_031162955.1. Lineage (NCBI taxonomy): Eukaryota > Metazoa > Chordata > Actinopteri > Perciformes > Percidae > Sander > Sander vitreus. The sequence goes on along the minus strand of NC_135857.1, from coordinate 12,830,595 downwards.
CCAGTCCCTGCGGTGTGTGAACCAGCCTGTCATCTTGACTCTGTCACGCTTTTTAAGTGCTAGAAAACCCCGGATTAAGGAACCGGGTGGAGTTTTCCTCTCCAAATCAGGAAGACCGCTAAAATAGAAGCAGAGTATCCGAGCTGCGTTCGCGTTTCAAATCTCGGTCACCGATCCTTTTCTTGAAGTGTTATCCCGGTTTGTGCAGCCTCCCAACAGCGCTTGGTTTCCAGATATTATCGCGTCAATACACATTGGTCACATGAGCTCGGTTAAAAGAATGTAATTATTTAAAGTGTGCGTGTATTAGAGAGAGAGAGGGAGAGAGAGACCGAGAGAGAGAAGGCGCTGCAACACGGCAGACTGGAGCGGTAAAGCTGATCCGCTGTGGGATTAACCGAAACGCAGGCAGACCGTACAGGCTGGATTTGGCCACGAAATACATGCAAATTGACAGCTGCACCGATACCCACCCCGCAGCCGGGCGGGTGTCTGGGGGGCGTCTAATTTATGTCAAAGACTACCCTCACAACTCTGCCCGTGGTTCTCTAGGTGGCTGGCATTGGAGTGCCATCGCATCCGCCCAGTCTTTGCGTGCGTCGAGTGTACTCCAAGTGGCATTTCTGCACGCATTTCACAGTTGCATGATTACATCTGGCAACATTATTTATTTTAAGGGGGGGCATTTGATAAAAAAAAAAAAAAAAAAAAAAAACATTTCAGGCGATACGCATTTGGATAATACGCGTGCGTTTCTTCAATTTCTCATTCATTGGCTACTCATATGATGTAATGTTGCCAAAAAGTCCCAGGAGGAACATGATATCCCCCCGGCAACAGCGGTGACAGAAACGCCCAATATCACTCTATCAATCGGAAGATGACACTACAGCTGAGACCAGACTGACCCCCTCCCACCATTAACGGCCAAAATGAAAGTCACTGTGTGCATTAGTCAACCCTACCCGGTGGGAAACGAGCTAAAAGTAGCCTGGATGCTACATCAGTGCCATTGAAAGGAGCCGATACTCACTGTCATCATCTTTGTAGCTTCCCCGTCGCGTCTCAAGACATTGTAAAGTGTAAATCCCAGCTGTTAGACAACGGTGATGGTGCTGACTTGTTTAGAGCAGCTTTATTTTAAGGGCGGGTGGTGGTGGGGCTGGCTTCGCTGGAGAAATTACAGAGAGCCGGTGGATAATTCAGTACAGTCATCGCTCTGAGTGTGTAGTCTGTCCACAGATGAGACAACCGGAGTCTGGAGTCCTGCCAGATTGGACAAAATAACGTAGCCTAGATGTCTTAAAATCCCAGCAGGTCAACTCGGCTTCTTTCCTCTTCTCCCCGGCACACACACACACAGCGATGCCCAACCAACAGTCCAGCCTGCGCGCTCCCACGTCAGCTGGAAAATAAATAGGCTCTGAGTAAAGTGACTCCCCTTATGTTGTGGGCATGTTTCAGAGCTTTCACACAACCAGGCGGCCTTTATCAGTCAATTATTACGCAAAACAAGCATGCCACTGCTCCACGGCTGACACAGGTTTAGTGTTTGTGGAGGCTCTCTCTATAGTCTATATAAGCCGGCTCTCTGTCGCAGCCTGCAGCTCTGAGGAGAAAGTGACGACGACAGAACCCACTGACCTTGCACATAACAGAGAAAGAGAGAGAGAGACAGCGCGAGAGAGAGAGAGAGAGAGAGAGAGAGAGAGAGAGAGCGAGAGAGAGAGAGAGAGAGAGAGAGAGAGAGAGAGAGAGAGAGAGAGAGAGAGAGAGAGAGAGAGAGAGAGAGAGAGAGAGAGAGAGAGCAAACTATCTAGGTGCATGGTGCTGGTATTCTGAATTTTGAATATTTCCAGACCTGCTTTTTATCACATGGATCCCTGTTGTTATATATTTACTATTTGGCCTCACATATTTAAAACAAAGACTATAGTTTTCATTTTAAACAGAGTTTAGGGCTACACCTGTACAATCTAATGTAATCCAATGCAACAGCCCTGCAATAAATGCAGTCTTTGTGAGGGTTATAATGTTCAGTTTGGGTTGAGATTGTGTCACTCGTACTAAAAGTTGTGTAGCCCCCACTGCAGGTATAGCCACAGAAACTGAAAGCAAGTTCCAAACAACTTAAAAGGTAATTACAATCTAGACACAATGTTATATTACAAATATCACCTTTTATTGTACAAAAATATAATGTTCTTCTATAAAATCAGCACAAAGGGCAAGTTGATGATCAAACGCCTACACATCAAATATCAGACACTGCTTGCTGGAGACTTCCATTTAAGATTAACAGCTGTATGAATCTGGAGGACTAGTTCATAGTTCATATGCTCACCAGGCAATTAACTTATTATATCTTTATCATTCATTTGTCAACAGGAGGCCAATATTGTTGAGGGCAATCTTGCACACATGCACACAGCTTGCTGCCTTTGAAGTTTGCATTTCCCTTTAGCGTCAAAGTCTTTGAAAACTATTTTGACATTTCATCCTTCCCCTTAGTCAATTGTTCCATCAAACAATGAACATATGAAGATGTCCATGATATGTCACATCAAAGCTCTCTGACATATGTCTTCATCGCACCTGGAAGAAGAAGATGCCTTTTACTGTACTTTTGATTGAAGAGGTGGTCAAAGAAAGTTCACCGTGCAACACTCCAGGCACCACCTGTTTTCAGAGGTGTGGTGTCTGTCAAACTGCCATTCAATAGGATTTACCAATCACTGAGGGCAGAAACACGTGGAAAAACAGCCAGGTCTAAAAGACCCCAACAGTGCATGAGGTAAAGGTTAACTTCAACACTACCGGCATTCTGCCTTTCTAGCCGATACTTTCTAGAGTTTTATAATTAAGTTTGGCAGAATATCAGATCTCTCTAATTCAACCCAGTACACCAACCCTACAATTTACAGCCTTGGAAAATGACCATTATCAACTCCTCTCGACACTTTGGCAAAAAACAAACATTATAAGCTTCACAAAGAATTGGTCGGAAGTCAGTTGGCAGAAAATTCATCACTTAATATTTTGATGATCCATTGATCGTTCTCAAGCAGAAATGACAAGAGAAGTTTTGGATCCAGCTGCTCAAATGTGAGGATTTGCTGTCTTAATTTGTCATAAACGATAGTTAATTGAATATCTTTGGGTTTTATATAAAATAAAAGGTACTTAAAGACTTTCCCTTGGGCTCTGAGAAGTTGTGAAAATGTTCACATTTAATTGATTAATATCGGTCAATGAAAAAAAATAGAGAGCAGAGTTTTTGCTAATATTGTAAATACGCATATGCCAACCAATTAAAAAAACTGTAGTGGACATATGAGTTAACACACACACACACACACACACACACACACACACACACACACACACACACACACACACACACACACACACACACACACACAGATGGCAGCTGCAGTTTCAGAGCTGAAGAAGGATTAACACCAACATAGCATGATCTTCTTCATGTTGCATTCTGTTTCCTCTTGCAACAGCTGGTAATTTACATATTAGGAAATGGAGATCAAGTTAAATGTTAGTGATGAACCAATCTCATCCAAAGCAGGAGTAAAGCATACTCCAAAGCGTTTGTATAACAAGCGTTATGATTAAGAACTGGATCTGTGTCTCTCGAGTGGTAAGCCAAACATTTGGAAATACAAAAGTGCTGCGTTGGGCTTCAGTGATGTTGTGGGGAATCTTTCTCCGTTCTGCATGGCTGGCCTAGAATTGTATTCGTTTGAGAGATGAGAGTTGTCTGCAGATATGCTGCGTTGATTGTATAATAGCAGCACAAAGGACAAACCAGTCCCTGTAATAAGTGAGCAGTACTTCAAAGACCCCAGGCTGAGCCTCTCCTTCCACTATAGGGACAGCACTAGTGAGGATCTCCCCAAAGAGGAGACTGCAGGAGTCTAGCCTATTGCTACTACTCTCTCATTCCCTGCCGCCACTGCTTTTTAACTCTCTTATCAGCCCTTCCACTCCTCCCCTCTGCTTTTTCTCCCCTATTCCCCAAACATTAATTCGATCATAGTGAAGCAAAGTGAAGAGTTGTAAAGTTAACTGAATGCCTTCAAGGAGGATAAGCTACTTTTGGGGGTTTTGTCTCTAATATGCTCTCCAGGCAATTAACTTATTATATCATATTATCATTAACTTGTCAACAGGAGGCCAATATTGTTGAGGGCACTCTTGCACACACAGGCACACACACAGCTTGCTTTCTTTGAAGTTTGCATTTCCCTTTAGCGTCCAAGCCTTTGAAAACTGTTTTGACATTTCATCCTTCCCCTAAGTAAGTTGATATGTCAAATCAAAGCTCTGTGACCTTCGTCTTCATCACACCTGGAAGAAGAAGATGACTTTTACTGTACTTATGATTGAGGAGGTGGTCAAAGAAAGTTCACCGTGCAACACTTTAGGCACCACAAGGTGGTGAAAGGTGCAGCATCCGTCAAACTGCCATTCAATGGGATTTACCAATCACCGAGGGGCAGAAACGTTGAAAAACAGCCAGGTCTAGATCTACAGTATCTGGGAAAGCTTTGCTCTATCTGCCTGCCTAACCAAGCTCCTAGTCCATCTGCAGCAGCTATCTGACAGAATCACTGAAGGCCCATTACTGACAGTGAGATAAGGCCGGAGAAAAGAATGCCCCTCAGATAACACCAAAAAGTCAGGGAACATCTTCCTCTGCCTTCCTCTGCTTATATCAGTCTCACATGAGTTTAAAAAACAGGGAGCTCTTGACAGTCGGTGAGAAATTGAAACTGTCTCTGCCTTGTCAGGAGCTCACCAACTCTAACGGAGAGACACCAAAAGTGACCTTGGAGGATTCTCCCTCTCACTTTTTCCCTCTCCCTCTCTCTTGTTAGGGGCCGAGGGGAAGCGCTCACCTTGAAATAAGACTCGGGCCGAACCAGATGACAGAAAATGAAGCGTCAGAAACATGACTGTGGTACAAGGCCGGACCTGCAGATGGGAAATGTCCTGCCTGTTTATGAGAGACATGGGGCAGCGAGAGGCCAGACAGGAGACTCAACACCCGGATCTTTCACCATGTTGTGTCTTTTTTCAGATAAAAAAAAAGCCATTCCTCGCTGTCATGAAATAAATCATTATACTTCACAGCATACCTTTTTAATTAAAACTTGTAACACTTAAATGACTCCTTAGCTTCTATACATACGCCTTATTACCTAAAGCCAAGAGGAGTCCTATGCGCTAAGAAAGCGATGCCTAGGGTAAATGAAAAATTGTTAACATTTACCAACCTATTACTGTCTGAGAAACACTAGGGGTTTCTCTGTGTCTCTGTTGTTCATTCTTGTCTGTAGAGGATTTCTATACTTGGCTAAGTTTTCCTGACAGTATTCTTACATAAATATATATTCTATAGAATCGCAGGGCTTAACTTTTCCAAAAGGCCAGTTTGAAGAAGTAATTTGGCCACCATGTACCACCAAACTCATTGTACTTAAACTAATTTTTTACTGCTTATGTTAACTAGGAAATATTACCTTACCATTTACCTTGAGAAATATGTTTTTTTCTGAGAAGTGTACACATTAGGCTTATACATTTGATGAAGGTGACAAAATAAACCATAAAGCATTATCATTTTGACAAATATGGAAAGTTTTTATGTTTTGTATGTTATTACTGAGTTACTAATGTTTTGGGTCAATAATTATATATATTATTTATTATTTATTTATATTATTTGGGTCAAGACTTATTTGGGATTTAGGAGGGGTAGTGCTGCTTAAAGGTCCTATGACATGCTGCTTTTTGGATGTTTTTATATAGGCCTTAGTGGTCCCCTAATACTGTATCTGAAGTCTCTTTTATATAGGCCTTAGTGGTCCCCTAATACTGTATCTGAAGTCTCTTTTATATAGGCCTTAGTGGTCCCCTAATACTGTATCTGAAGTCTCTTTTATATAGGCCTTAGTGGTCCCCCTAATACTGTATCTGAAGTCTCTTTATATAGGCCTTAGTGGTCCCCTAATACTGTATCTGAAGTCTCTTTTTATATAGGCCTTAGTGGTCCCCTAATACTGTATCTGAAGTCTCTTTTATATAGGCCTTAGTGGTCCCCTAATACTGTATCTGAAGTCTCTTTTATATAGGCCTTAGTGGTTCCCTAATGCTGTATCTGAAGTCTCTTTTATATAGGCCTTAGTGGTCCCCTAATACTGTATCTGAAGTCTCTTTTATATAGGCCTTAGTGGTCCCCTAATACTGTATCTGAAGTCTCTTTTATATAGGCCTTAGTGGTCCCCTAATACTGTATCTGAAGTCTCTTTTATATAGACCTTAGTGGTCCCCTAATACTGTATCTGAAGTCTCTTTTATATAGGCCTTAGTGGTTCCCTAATACTGTATCTGAAGTCTCTTTCCCGAAATTCAGCCTTGGTGCAGAATTACAGCCACTAGAGCCAGTCCCACAATGAGCTTTACTTAGGATGTGCCATTTCTGTGTCTGTAGCTTTAAATGCTATTGAGGAGTAGAGAGGGGGGGCAAGGTGGAGAGTGGGGGTGTGGCCTTGACTAACTGCCATGCTTCGCTTGTTTGCAAGCCATGATGTCTCTCTCTCTCTCTCATGGGTGGGCCAAATTCTCTGGACGAGCAAAGCAGAGAAAGGGGAGGTAACCTTCCTCCTTATGACCTCATAAGGGGGAGATTCCAGATCAACCCATCTGAGCTTTCATTTTCTCAAAGGTAGAGCTTGGTTTACATCTATCGCTACATCTATCATTTCTAGCCACTGGGGGACCATAGGCAGGCTGGGGGAACTCACATTAATGTTAAAAAACCTCATAAAGTGAAATGTTCATGCCATGGGACCTTTAAAAGTACTGGGATAAAAAATAAACATTGTATTTAAAGAGCCCATATAATGTTTTATTTTTGGATTGACCACATCTTTTTAGTGTGTTATATAGTTGTTTGTGTATGTAATAGATGTATAAAGAATAAAAAACACAACTTCACTCCAAATGAGCTTTCTCTCCCACAGACAGCACTTTTTCTCAACTGCCTAAAATGGCTTGCCCACATTCCTGTTTGAAATTCCTCAATTAATGATGTCATTGATTGAGAAACCATAGGTGCAATCACAACAAAGTGGGCCAGTTGACCAATCAGAGCAGACTGGGCTTTTCAGGAAGGTGGGCTAAGAGCTCAGACAGACTGTTTTAGGCAAGAGCTGCAGCAATGGGCAGTGTGAGAAATATATCATGTTTTTTTGAACATTTTTGAACAAGCATGTAAACCTATTCTAGTAGACCCCAAGAGTACAAATATAACGCTGAAAATTAGTATAATAGGGGCTCTTTAACCTACGAGCTGGGGTTTCTGAGAAGTAATGTGTCATTTATTGTAGCAGACTTCTAAAATATGTCAACAGTTCAAAATCATTTTCATCAACAATTCTCATAAAATTTGTGTAAAGTATTAACAAGATAAAACATTGTTGGGTATGTGTTTGAGCTGTTAAAGAGGGCCAGGACAGGTCTCCAGGACACAAATAAATGGAACTTCAACACACTGATGCAGAAATCATAAAAATTCAATATTGCCAGAAAGCAGTCCTGCATCAGTTCCTACAATGGCCTAATACACCCAGAGATACATCACACTATAACTCTATTATAACATACAGCCAACCCTACGTGGACATACACCTTTTTCCCCACATTTGCTGCAACATGTCCACAAAGTGTTATACAAAGCAGTCTGTGCCTTGAGACTGCAGCAGCAGGATGCAGGCTGTGTGATGTCAGATGGCCACAATAGAGGTCAGCTCCTTAACTGGCCGACTGACCTGTTGCTCTAAATAGAAAGGGTGTCCAAACCATGGAGACTGGCCATCAATCTCCTTCCTCAACACAATGATGATTTACTCCATTTAAATCACTGAGTGAATGTGGAGCCCAACAAAGACGAGTTTGTGTGTTTGAATTTCTGGGTGCTCTTCATTTCCAAGGCAACTTCTACATGCATGTGTGTGTGTGCAAACACCGGCACGTGTATGTATGTACTGATTTGTGTTTGTGTGCTATGATGCATAACCATGCACCTCTGTATCATATTTTTGTAATTGTGTTTACACAATCTGTCGAACAGCAGCGCTTGTATTGGATTGCACCACTAATACCTGGCTGTAATATATTGATCTTCCCTGCCATACTGTATATCCAGCCAACAATTTCACTTGCTAACGAAGTGTGAAATGAATTGTGAGAGCAACATCTTATCCAATGTATACACAAGCAGTCACAGCTATTAGACTCATTTAAATGGGATGCACGTTGGTTTCCAGTCTGCAGTATAGTGTCTGCAGTGGACAGTTTGTCGCCCAATGAGGACCGACTCAGACTTACCAAATTTACTTAATCTAGTTTGGTTTATTTTATGGAGGCTAAATTGATTATTGAGTGGAACACAGCATTTCACACAGCTAAGAGTTCATCAAGAATTCTTAAATCCAAACTAGCAATTACAGAAAACACCAGAATATATCCATATGGCCATAGCCATAAAGAAAATGAGGGCGGAAAACAAACAGCGATAAATGTGGAGGAGGCAATAGTATTACTGAGGGGGAGGAGAAAGAGTATTACAGTGATGAAAAAGTCGAGGAAGATGAAAATGTTGCTAATGATAATGTTGACAATCACTACAGAAATCAGAGTGATTACGGCCATGCTTGTGCTGATGAAAATAATAGTTTATGAGTCTACAGTTACAAGTAAGGGGATGATCATGATGACCAGCATGATTAATCAAATCCAATACAGACTGGATACATAAGGAGAAAATAAAAAAAAGCAGAAGCATTTTTCTGTAACACTTAACAGCTGAGAAATCTGTAAGAATAATGTTGAATCCAATCAATGATCTTAATGCTGCAGGGAAGCTCAGACCAAACCTCCTCCGGGAGACTGGAACCAGCAGAGTTGGAAAAAGTCAGCCAAGTCGTTAATGAAGTTATGCCCAAAGTCACTGCTGTGGAAGGAGATCTTTATCGCCTGCAAGAGTGGAGGGCTAAGATCGAGTCTAGACCCATTTGGTCAAAGGCACACTAATGCTAATTAGAGAAACAGAAGGGAAGTTTTGTAATCTGCCTGGAGAGGCAGCCTGTGGGGCTGAGGAGAGATTCAGGGCAGGGACCACGTGATGTTACTGCTGTGTATGAGCCACACTAGCCGTGGCTCTTGTTGCTGCTTTACTCACAGTGGGTCGCAGCAGTCTGCGGTAAAGAAGGTTGTTACTATGTTACAGCCAGAGTTGTATGTGACAGGCACATTAAAGTAACGTGTGAAGACCATTTTCATGGATCAAGGGAGACTCTTGAAGGTTTATATGATGGTCATGGTAGGATTTGTAACGCTTTTCTATTAATTTTCGAACTTACCACATCTCTCACAAACTGGATGAATTTTAGGTCAGACTTTTTTTTCTCTCTCCTCCTCTCATTTCTCTTCACGTTTCCCTACACTCTATTACCCTCCCCTCTTGCTCGTTCTGCAACGTGGCAGAAAACATCCACGTTGGTTAAAGAGTCAGATATAGAGATGGAACCTCAGAGTGTATCAGGTCCCAATCCCCAGTCTCTCTCTGCCTGCCTGGCACCCCTCCTGGCTGTTTCTTTGCCCTGTCAGCAGTACAGCCAGGCAGAGATATGCATCCACCCTGCCCTTTGCTCAGCTCCGCGCCGTGCAGTGCGCAGATGTCCACACAATTTACTGCCCACACCAAATTGGATCACTTCTCTGGTGTTTTGAGCAGGCCTCGCACCTGCTGTTTTCCACCTTCTCTCATAAACGACTAAACATCTAGAGATTGGGGGGAAGAGAGAATGGAGGCAGTGACAGTTGATTTAAGGAGCAAATTAAAGTAGGGCTGAATGAAATAGAAAAAGAAAGGAAAAGGGTTGACAGTTGTTATGAAAAGAGTAGACTGTTCTTTAATTGTGCAGCAAATCCTTTTCCTACGTGCACACATCTTTGAAAAGATTCCACCTCTCAAGTTGTTACTGCAAAATAGGGCATATCATAGAGTAGTCTGCACTGGTTTCAGTACCAGCCCAGCATTAACACATCCACTGATGATCTACAGTCTGCACAGTTTGACTTCATAGGCAGACAAGTAGTCTGCCAGGACAGCAGTGTTGTCGAGGTTAAGCACAGTCTGACATCTGCTCAGCTGTGATGTGACTGAGTGACAACTCCATTTTATACCCAAGTTGGGTGTGTATAGATCATTACAGTAATAGGAGGAAAAGACACGTGTGCGCCTGTGTTTTCTGGTAATACATGTGTGCGCATGTGTACCCTGAGGGATCCTGGCAGGTGGTGGCACACTGTCTAGATCAATTATTGATCCCTCCCAGAATGCCAGGTGTGAGATAATACTGCATCACACTCATGGCATGGCCTCATAACTCATCATTGCAGAGATCAGGGACCAAGCAGCAACAGAATAACTGTGCCTTCACTCCAGCAGCAATCTTGTTGTTGTGTGTTATGAGGTCGAAGAGCAGCTGAGTACATGGCAACTCTATATCACTGCATAGATTGTTGATATTGGATGATCCTGCAAAAATCCTGAATTACATTCAATGCCTACGACTTTTTTAAACTTTCTGCAAGGGATTCTACAATATGGTTAAGGTTAGGCAACTAAAACAATTTAAGTTATGGAAAGAGTGTGCTTACATATGTACAGTTGGTGTCTAAGCAAGAGGTAGAGAGAGAATAAAGTATACAAATTTCAAAGTTCCTTACGATAATTAAAGTAGGTAATGTTTTAACCCCTAAATTAAAGACCCCACGCTATCAAAGATAGCGACATGATTTGCTTTCTCAGCATTTGAAAAGAAAGCCTGTTTGTGAGTTTTAATCTTCTTTGCATAGTCTATCAAACTAAGAGTTCTCCTTATCTGATATGTATTTGGTTTGAGTCAGTTATACTGTATCTGTTATAATCATGAGCAATCTGCCACTGAGAAACATTTACATCCAATCATGTTATTGGGCTGTACAGTGCACAATTTGCAATCTTTGCCCTCTTTTTTTATCACAGTAATTACTGATAATCACTATGTGTTTCCCACTGGCGACAGTTGAATGTCATTCAACAGCTGCTAGAAGCTCCTCCATATGGATTTCACATGTGAACCCATTACTGCATGGGCATCTTGCTTTTCTTATTCTCCATATATTTTTTTTATCCCTAAAGGTATTCACTTACGGGAGTAAATTGTCATTTGGACAACATAAATCCGGAAATTGTTCTTCAGTAAAATTCCTTTTTTTTTAAATTATCTTCTAAGTTGTGTACACTTTATACTGTATAGTATCTGTCTTTGCTAGAGGTTAGGTTAATTTGAGTTAATTGTTCTCCTATCTTTTCAATTCACAGGAATTATATTGCCTTTTCTCTAATATCATAGTATTTTTGTTTGGTGAGTATCAGTACTGTTTCTATCCTTTCAGCTAATAGCCTATCTAATTGTTTTTTTAGTTCCTTAAAAGCATGCTAATCAAAATAATTACTGCCAGCCTAATAGTGTGCACAAACTCATTTACTGTCCTCCTTTCTCTTTCTCCCTAAATGGAGCATTAACTATACAGTGATTCTGCTGCCCTAAAGGATAACAGGGGGAATATTCTTGCAATATTTTATTCTGAAAATCCTCCATCTTCAACAGTACGTTATTTAGTCTCCCACAAGTGCAGCCCTCTTCAAGGTCCGGGTTTATCTTTATGCTTTTTATGTTCTGATATTATTAGGTGTATTCTTGTGCCTTTGATACTGTACACTATTGCTCTAATATATCCTTGTCTTGAAAGATTTGAAAAGTCAAATTTATGTGCCACCCTTCTCATTATTTTGCTTGTCATGTCAGTGTCTATAACTCAGTATCTGTAACTGGATAAATGATGATCTTTTGCAACATAGATATTAAAAAAGAAACCATTGCACAGTCAATGGTGCCTATCACAATTGCATAGAGCATTTATCAGTTTCCCTCTTTTCGACACATTCAGTAAATGTTTCCTTATTTCAAATTCTTGTCTCTTACATATGATACCATTCTTTGGTTGTGGGACTCACCAATTCCTTGGCTGTATTGTCCATATAAAATATAGTCAAAATGTTCTGGTAAGTTATGATCACTGACTGTATGTCAGTATCACACTCTCCATTTCGGTGCAGATTGAAGACATTCAGAGATTAGATAAATGATGAAGTAATTGAGGAGACAGTGGAGGAAATGAGATCAGATTATATCAGTTTAAATCATAATAGCCTTCTTTTTGAAATGGATTATATAATACAACAGTGGTGATTAGAGCTAATCCATGACCACAGAGCATGGATACTGGAAGAATCATTGAATATTTTGCCAGAGTTTGTATGAAATGATGGTTTGGTTTCTGTAATTACATCTGTCATTTGTTAATAAAACCATTCTGCAGAGGCCGAGGTAAATCTCAGACCCACCGGCACTGCTTGGTCATCGCAGCTCTGCTATGTTAACAAAGGGGCAGGTGGATTGGCAAGGCAGATAATCAGAGAGATGCTTTGAATGAGATCCAGCAGAATTGAAATATTCATGATTAAAAATGATACTGAGCCAGAGCGCTGTGCAGGATTTGTTCTACTAAAATAAGACCAATTCATCCAATGGCAACTGCAGAATACCTTACTCTGGAGGTTTGAACATTTTCTCGAATGAAAAGCAATAATGTACAAAAGGCAATCCAGCCTGAACCATTGAGAGAGCCATAATGGTAACCATCCACTCCTGCAGAGATTCATGCCCTGTCAGAGGCAGTGCCAAAAGCCCCTGGAACTAAAGAGCGAGGATCCACCTCGGCCATTTTTGCTCAGAATACACCTGGAGTGGGCCTTATCACCTCCATCGGGACTACTCATGTGCTCCCTTTCATTTGACACATTCCTCCTTCATCAGAGCTTGTCAATGAATCACGTGTGCCTTTTTCATCTTCACTGGTCCTATTCTTCTCCCTTTCTACTCTTTTGTATTCTTCATTCACCGTCTCTCTTCATCTCTCTCCTCCAGGCTCTATGTGCCAGCTCTGATGCTGCATAGAGCATCAGAGATGCTGCCGAAGTGGCGGGGAGGGTAAATAGGCATGAGGGCATCAAGCCCACAGCTCCCTGGCAGGGGGAGGGATCATCAGCAGAATATTGAGAAAACCACCCTGACAAAAGGAATCAGACAGCAAATGGATCTTGCGATAGAGTGTGTTGTGTAAGTCATTCAAAAGCTAAACAGTAGGATAGCACAGCTGATAGGTGAATGCATGTGTGGTTGTCTGTGTGCATGACTTTGCAACTTTGTGCCTCATTTACAGTAACACAATGCTGGCCAGCTCAGGAAAATAACTGCAAGTGATGTAAAAAGGTTTCCCATTTGCAGCCTTAAATGGATTCTGATTGTTCTAATTTACAGAAAAGGCAGGTCACTGGGAGTTTATGAGAGGAAAGTCTGTACAATGTCACTTGGATATATTACATTTTTTTTGATTGCTTAAGCACTATTTGAAAACAGGGACCATAACACTACACCCAATTAGCACAACCACACATCTCACAACCCACACTCTTGCAAAAACTATACACTAATGTATAAAAAACGTATTTTGTTACCATATGAAACACATGTTCCATATGACTGAATTCTGTTTGAACTAGTTACACACTGCTGTTGCTATCCTAAAACACTTTTAGCAATTCTACTTCTCAGTGATTAGAGTACTGTAAATGAAGTACACAGAGAAAGTGCAAATATACAATAAGTTCACCAAACACTACACAAGACCAATGCTGCAGACCGAGGAAAAGATAATTGATTTCTCTCCATAGACCCAAATCAGTCAACATGTCAACATGGAGAATCACAACAACAACATGTCCCAGTTTTCATACAGCTACTACAGTAGTGTGCATAACACTGTTAGCTCAGCAAATAACAGACAAACATAAAACACTGTATCCAGTACAGGTTACAATTACAGTAATAAAAAACAACAACAAACAAAAAAAAAAGATTTGAAAAAAAACTGAAAATACAGTACAGAAAATACTAGACTTACCTGCTGCATTTATATAGTGCTTAAACCTGATTGGTGTGTCTACAATTAAACATTCATGTGTTTGCGCACCTGATGGCTGTGTTTCACAGATGGGCTCATAGGTGTGGTCATCTGACAGTCAGTGCTTTGGAATTGCAAGGAAGTGACATCATGATATACTTCTGTGTCTAATATATACAAGTGTGTTTAGGGTTTTGCGAATCACTGTGTGTATTGTTTCGCAAACAGTGTGAAGCTGACATTGTGCTTATAGTGGTGCACATCTGGGCCAATGTTTTGCTCCTTGGGTGCAAGGTTTTGATAATTGTGTAATACTTTTGATTTCAGTGTGTAAGCAATCAGCAACAACTGCAAGGCTTTAAAGTGTATGTTAATTTACATTTGAAAGCATTGCTTTTAGTCAGTCAATAAACTGAGTTATGGTTTGTATTTGTGTTATGTAGGAGAGTGAGATGAGGTAGGAGGTAAAGACAGCACAAGGCTGTGTTAGTTTTATGTAAACGTGCTGCAATTTTAATGGACACTAACGTCCTTAGCAGCCCCCCCCCTGTGAGGAACGGAGAGGAGGGAGCATGTGAGAGGTTTTCAGACCACTTTGCTGCTCCCTTCAATCTGTCAATTCTACCCTGCTTTTCCCATCCTCCCATCCTCCCTCTCTCCTCATCTTCCCATCTTCTTTCACCTAAGGTCTACTCATGCATGTTATCACTAAGCTGGCAGCAGTGGGAGGCTACAGAGGAATTCTTATGCACGAAATGCTCCCCCGGTGCCATCCAACCTTCCACTACTCCATCTCCATTTTCACTACCATCTCTCCACAGCTGTCCTCCTCTCTCACTACCATAACCATTATACCATTATCCCTCTCCGGCATCCAATGTGTGTGTGCCATAACTACGGATTTCCTCCTCTCCTCTCCTCTCCTCTCTGCATAGTGTCAGACTGGCTGTGTTCTGTAAGCTGAAAAAAAAAGTCTCTGATAATCATAGCGGACTTCAAAAAGGTGCGACAGGTTTGCATTTCTCCCACCACCAACTGACTTCCTCCCCTCCAGCGAAACTAAACCGCTGTGACTAAATCCACAATCCTGCACTCTCACCTGCTGCTGGCGCTCCATTATACGCCCCTGCAGTAACTGTGCCACTGCGGGGCAATATACCAGATATGTGTGCCAGTCACCCAGTGATCCTTTATTGACGATGATGACAAGCCCTGCACTACCATTTAACAGCTATGCCCCTCAGACAAGTATCCAAGATTTGGTATGAGTGGACATGCCATCAGGAGAACCAGCCTCTGTGTGTGTGTACAAATACACAGAGAGGCTCATATACTACATGTTTGTGCATGAGGAGGGGGACACCTCTCGCTTGCAATTCTGGTGGCCTGTGCTGATTGTTGTTTTCCAAGAAAAATCATATTACGTGTTTTAAACTTGTTATAAAGCAGCTGTAATAATCAGTAACGAAATGCATTTCTGCTCAAGTTTGAATCAAGGTGAAATTTGAGATAAAGTGCAATGGAAACAGGCTTACTGAATAATTCACTTGTGCATAGCACACAAAGCATGTGAATTACACTGATGCTTCAGCTCAATGGAGTGATGAAAAATTGCAGCAGATGAAAACATCAGATCTGTTTGGACCGATAAAGAACTGTAACATTCCTCAAACATGAAATAAACAGAAATGCAGTATTTCCATCACATTTTTTCCACACCAATTTTGTTCTGCTTTTTAGGTTTGAGTGGCTCTCTTTTAATGAAGTCATCTCGTGCGCCATCTTCTCCTGCAGTGGTTTAAAGCCACCTGATTGGAGAATAAGTGCCACCTGCAGCGCAGCTGCATTTCATTGAGCCAACTCCTTCATTTACATTAAGTGGATGGAAACATGCAATACTTGCATTTTCTTTTGCAGTTTTTCTGGAAATGCATTTAACATTTGGATGGAAACTAGCTAAAGGCATATGTGGAACATGGCTCACCAAGCAAGCAGAATGCAGATGAGCTTCTTGACCAGTGAAGTGTTTTCTGCAGAGTCAGAGAAGTGAGCTGCAAACAGATGGCAGAACAACTGCAGCCAGAGGCAGATGATTTGGCTTTCAAAGTTGAATTTATCAGTTTCAAAGTTGAATTTATCAGTTTCAAAGTTGAATTTATCATTTAAACTCTGCTCATTATGTCATCGATGCAACAGTGACCCACACAATAAGCACATGCCCAGTTACTTAAACTGTAGTAAAATCAAATGAGATGAATAAAAGTTAAAATAAACAGTATGACACACAGAAGTGGTTATTTTACAGCAGCATGGTGTTGCATGATGTAGTCAAGGTAACCACAATAGATCACTGTGTTATGGCGCTGAACTTTGGCATGACACTTTTTAATGAAAGCAGAAGCTGAGAGAACATATAGCCTAGTGCCTTGCCGCTTAGATGACTGTGTAGGGTTTTAAAAGCAGTTGTAAATTAAACATTCTGCACTCGTAGAATCGCCCATTAATCTTTAGCTCAGTTCAGACTGCCTTACTGGCCAGAAAAACACACATTCTTCCACTTACCTATAGTGGTATCCATCCCTGCAGAGGTAGTTTTGGTTTTATATGCACAGCTTTTCAGATATCCATTTCTAAAACTTTTACTGCTATCCAATAAAATGACGGTGATCACGATTTGGTTTGTGGTGCTCAAAGGCTACAAACATTTGAAAAACAAAACAGCAATGTGTCTTTCCAGGCACAAAGTCTCAGTTGCTGAATAATCCACATACATTTATTCATGGCTTTTCAGACTAGTTATCACACAAAACTATGCCTTCATTTTTGCCCCACAATGATTCTTCCTTTTTACTTACTTCAGTCTCTACCTGCTTCTGCAAGAACTCACTAAATGGTATGTAATCACTACTCTTAAAGAAAGAGAGAGCAACAAGGAAAAAGAGGAGAGCAGAGTTAGGGGAGGACAGAATATGCAGCACTTACAGTAGCCTACATAAAAGTACGTCCCGTTCATTCAATTTGACGGCACGGAGCAAACAGGGATGAGGAACAACTGGATATACTCTCATCTCATTCATCATTCATTCATCTAAAATGCATGTTTGATGCTTTCATCAACACTTTCACTAACATTAGGTTGGAGACCTAATTTACCTGTTGTGCATGTTACTGCTTGTAACACTAGATTTGGTTTATCAGAGAGGTTAGCAAAGCAACACAGTACAGAAAATAAGCACAGCAGAAACGTCAGATAGTGGACCACCGTGTTTAACTCTAGGCTATCTTTAAATGTTACAGTTACGGCTGAAAATGACCACAGAAATAAACAAGTTTGCCGATTTCACATATCTCCGCAAATTTAAATCAACTGCCATTTGTCTACCCGGAAGTAGTCTGGCATTGCCAGACCTTCCTCCACAGCACCGCGGAGGAGGGTCTGGCTACTCCACACAGCATTCCAGGATGGGAGAAAAACATGCTCTGGTTTATTGGCATTTCTTCATACCAATCACAATCGTCTTGGGCGGCGCTAAGCGCCGGACACAGCCCCGGTCCCGCTGCAAAATAGCCTCGGATGGAACTTGTCTTCGTGGAATGTGTGTACGTTCAAAGGTTGTTTTAGTCGTGCAACAGAAAACTCAGATTGGACAGCGTAGCAAGAGTTCAGTAAACATGTAAAGATGGATTTTGCAATAATTCAAAAGCAAGATGCAGCCATGCTTGTAGTACATAGAAATAGGTTGAGAAAGTTAAAAAAAAACATTCGGAAAGAAAAATTCTAGCAGGGGATGTTTCAGAAGTGTACACTACAGCAGAGGTGAGGAAAGGAAAGGGAGGGGAAGGGGGGAGGTGGGGTAAGAGGAGAGGAGCGAGTTTTGAACAACCTCCAGCATCCCGGCGCAGTGTGAACAAGGTGAGGTCATCACTTGGGGAGCTGGGGCTGAATTCTAATTACAACAATAAGGTCAACAGAGTAATCCCTGTCTGCAGAAATGTCACTGTTCCCCTGCTCTGACACAGCTCCCCACGCACAGCATCACAACAAGCAGCTATCGATCACACACTAATTAGGAATGGATGAGGCCTGCTGTATGCTCTATAGGGACACACAAATGTGTACATAAGTGCACGCTTGTACACAAGAGAATTAAATACAGGCTATCACTTTTGAACACACATTCACACACACATATTTATGTGACTACGCTACGTTTTAGTTTAGTTTTTACGTTTACGTTTGGCTTACATACAGTCCCCTGGGATGGGAAGTAAGGTGAAGTAATCTCAACCTGATTTGAGCACAGGCTGAGAGGAAAAGGAAATGGGACTGAAGGATTAAGATGAACCACCGAACATGGCACGCACACACAAATTAAAAAGATGAAAGACAGTAAGGAGGAACATTGCAGCATTTAATTGGGATCAGTGGTGCTCCTGGGAAAGATTAGTGTGTAACTAACTAATTTACAGCAGTAAGACGTCTGGATTATGGATTTTCATCAGACTGTGATCAGACTGATGAACCTGACCTCAGCTTCATATGATGCGTAACGGAAACTGTAGCGACCATACATGAAATGTTTACAGTATGTATGTTTGTTTTTGTGTGTAGTGTTTCCAGGGACTACAGATGAAGTGCCCATGCTCATTTACAGTGTGTAAATAAATACAATGAATACAATCTTCTATCACAGTATAGCAATGTGTAGGAGGTTCTGAAAATCCCCCCCCCTGATATTTCTATTCTTAAATCACATAACACAGGTAGGGTGGTAATTTGGCGCAAACAGCATTATCTTGAAACCCATCTTTGTAGTAGAGTTCACAAAATAAATGTTTAGCTAACAAACATTCTACATTTTAATCTAAATGCCATTTTAAAGGGGTGCTATGCAGTTTTGGCCATTTCTTTGCTGTTTTCTCACTTTTTGCTCGCAGGTTTCTCTATAGAGCCCCCCCCCCCTACAGCTTCGGCATAGATATTTGGCAACACTGTTGTAAAAACTCGCTGGTGACTCTCCCCCCTCCCATCTTCTCCCTCTGGTCATGTGCATTTGTTTTCATAGAAGCCGGCGAACGCACGGAGCCATGTCCGCTGAGGTAGACAGCTAGTAAGCCCGTAACAGACAGCGATCATAATAAAAACCTTTACAGACAACAGCAAACACCCTGAGGTCGCAATAACAAGAAATACAAATATTAAACAGAGTTTATCCCAAAGATACTTACAAGTGCAACAGCAGGAACGCCAGGTCAGCATCGGATTTGCAGGCTTCTGTTTGTCTCAGTTCTCGTCATTCCGAAAATGCAGCTCCTATGTTTACTTGTGTCTGACTCCTCGCTTGGTCAGTCTTCCGTTTCCTCTTTCTCTGTTCCTCCGACAATGCTTTCCTAGCTTTCTGCTTCTTTTTTGCCGACTCAGCCATGACGATAGTGTGAAAAACTCCATCGCTACCTTGTTCTTAGCTCGCCGGCCCAAAGTGGCAAGGGTGTTTTTCCCGTTCACAGGCGCTAGGGGGGAGCGAGACGACCACCATTCAACCCGAAAAAAGTCCTATAACCATTCCAATGACTCCGAAGCTGTTCAGTTAAGGTAAATTAAGCTAAAAAAACCTTCATAGTTCCCCTTTAATCTGGGCTGCTAACTGCAGATCACGGATCCCCAACAGTGCCGAGTAAACGTGGTCTTCAATACTCTGAATTGAATACTAGTCCAACAGAAGAAAATTTACTCAATCATATAAGATTTCTTCAGGGAATAACATAGTAGTAGTAACAGCATAGAACAGTTGGAAGGTATTTTAAAAAAGCTAAACGATTTAACATTCAGAGATAACATTCGGGGCTGGAGCCCCAGATGCCAGCCCCTCAACCCATCTAACATGTAGATGGGAGCGACAGCATTGTCATAGTAAGAAAGAATGTAGCCGCAACACCACAACTACTGTGTGTGTGTGTGTGTGTGTGTGTGTGTGTGTGTGTGTGCACATGCATGTGTACTGTAATGTGTGTGTGGAAAAACAGTCCTTATCAGAAAAACAAGAACTGAAGAAAGAAATGACAGCGAGATGGAAATGCCTGGAGAGAAGAAGCACATTCAAAGGAGACAGGCAGGAATGCAGCACAAGAAGTCGAAAGAGAAGGAAAGAATGACTGTGTTTAAAAGGAAAGTATAAAAGGAAGTACGTAGGAAGGATAGAAGAACATTATACTGTACACAAGGAAATTTAGGAACAAGAGAAAAAGCCACGGTTTTAAAGCTATGGGCCTAATGACTCTTAATTTGCATTGAGTCTGTATTCACGTCAGCATTACAGTATTCCATATGAAGCCATGATTGATGAGCCTTGCTCTGGTGACATTATTAAACTGATCCAACTCATTAACATTTTAACTACCTGGGTGCTTTGGTCAGAAGGGCAAAGGAATGGAGAGAGATGCTTATGCAATGCAAATATATCATACAGTTTTATTCACCTGTGCGAAACTCGTACAGAACTTCAAATTCGCATAGGATAGATACATGATGCGCTAGATTTTGATGGGAGCATCAATGTATATGTTATTCCCAATATGGCTTTATCTTTCACCTCTATTCTTCTGTCTGTCCTCCTTTCAGTCAATTACCCTGAGCACAGTTTTATAATATACAGGCTACCAGTCTGCTGACTAAGACACACATTATCTATGCATCCACAGACAACAGCCATTTTGCTTATAAAAATGCAGCCAGGCTTTAAACCACACACACGCACGCACGCACGCACGCACGCACGCACGCACGCACGCACGCACACACACACAAACCAAACACCTACCTACGCAGGAACTGTTTTTCATTGAATTATCAGCATATCTGTGCAATCTAAAGCAGCTTAGGGACCGACAGAGTGCTGTAAAGATTTGAATTCTGAATTCTGACCTCCATAACCATGAGAAAGAAAAAGCGGTGGCAATACTTATAACATTGAGCACAATTATACCACCTCTGTCTGCCTCTGCTGCTCTCAGACAAATGGATAGGTAGATTAGTTTTGCACTTGACTGGTTTTGTCTGGCAGCTCCAGCCGGTCCCCATGTCACATTCTGACGACAAGGCCACCACTTCCCCAGGTCTGGTCACAGCTAGACAGACTCATTTGGTCTGCTGCAGGGGTCTCTAACTGTCATTGCCATCCTGCCTCCTGCTCACTGCAAACTGGAGACACAGGAACGCATAGATGGATCTATGAGGAAACATAGCCTACAGTAGATGGCACAAAGGCACTATGAAGATATAAGAGATGAGTGGAAGGTTATGTGTAAGGATGGATGAAGTGATGGATGAAAAGAAGGATGTAAGGATGGATGGGTGATGAGAGATGAGATGCGGGGACGGGCTGATTCATGGAAGGGGGTAGGCGATAGAGATACAATGTTCTATCAACAGTCTGTGCAATCTTATACCACAACAAAGCAACACATCGTCATACCTAAATGACATTATAGGTTGATTTCCAAAGACTCCCAAAACGACACATATGACCATTTTATTTACTGCTGCACGTGGTTTAATCATGTGACCGTAATCATGTGACCCTTCTATTTATTTGTGCCATTTTAAACAGTATAATGTTGTGAAACAGAACTAGTTAAAGGTCCAGTGTGTAACATGGTTAGTTGTTCATTATCAAAATCTGTGTTGCCCGTTCACAAACTTTTTTCCTTTTTCATGAATATTTACCACCACCATCAATTCCAAGTATTCCTTTTGGCTTGAAATTTTACATTTGCGTTCGCATGAACTGGGGTAGACGCTTCATATTCATGCGCCATCTTGAAATACGAACAGGAGTCTTCTTCTTCGTCCAGAAAAGGAAAAGGATATTGAAAAGAGCGAGAGACCGGCTTTTTGAAGCGTGAAGGCTACCGTAGCTGTAATACGTACTTTGAACTGCGTGGTGCAAAAGAGTTGATTGCGATATATGATCTCAACGCTAGATGGGAGAAATTCCTACACACTGGACCTTTAAGTTTAGGCAACAAATATACTTAGTTATGGTTAGTACAACATCAGAGATTGGCTTAAAATGAGTCACGTAATACTCCTAAAACGGTATCATTGTGTCACGGACTAAGGACTGTAAAACTCAAAGATATAACTCGATTAATTTCAAAATTACAGTTGACTTTTGCGTTCACATGGGACATGAATCCTGGTCTCCTGAGTGAAAGTCCTGTGTTAGTTTGATCTATCCACCTCACCAACCTGCCTCCTAATGCAGAATTTGGCGGTCTTGTACTTTATCACCTCACCTCCTCATTTGCTCTCGCACATTACTACAGTCACGAGAGGTCGCCACAAGAAACGTTGTTGTTGGTCAGTGTGAGCTGCCCATGTGGTTGTTTTCTTTGGGTGGGGACGGGCTGCAACAAAGATATACAGTATAGCACTGAGAGATATTGACAAATTCAAATATTGTGACATTGTGTCTAACACCTATCTTCTAACAAATACCTTGACATCAATATGTAATGATATAATGCTGCAATCACTATTGGTGCTTTAGGAAAACACGTTCAAAACTAATTCAAATGTGAATATATGATGACCAAACAAGTAGGATGATTAACCATTTCTTTTATTGAGCTTTTACCTAAATAAGGTCAGAAATCTGCCTTAAGGCAACATATGCATCAATTGACGTGCTTGTCGGATGGTCAAAAGCTGAAAAACATTAACGAAATGAATGCTAGAAAAGATGCATGGATGTGTGGAAAGATAAATACAGTCATGTGAAAAAATTAGGACCTGATAAAGTTCCCTTGGCCTTTGGAATTAAAATAGCCCCACATCATCACATCCCCTTCACCATACCTAGAGATTGGTATGGGGTACTTTCCATAAAATCATCTCTCAATGCAAATCAAACCAGCTATTAGGCTAACTGAAATAAAACCATGCCGATCTCTAGTTATGGTGAAGGGTATGTGATAATGTGGGGCTATTTTAATTCCAAAGGCCAAGGGAACTTTATCAGGATGCATAGTATCCTGGATCCATGAAATAACTGGCCTTTAAAAATAAAAATCTGCCTGCCTCTATGGGGATTTAACACAGGGGTGTACTGACTTATGCCCCCTGTATTTTAAGGAAGAACATTTATTTATTTACGATACATTATTCATTCACAAACAAAATTGGTGTCCTTAAACGTTGGATTTTTCCTCATTTTTTTAATTAAGGCATTAAGATCAATTTCCTAAAGATGATTTTTTTTATTCCTCTTTTTAGTCAACTTTAGCATGGGTGTCCTAATTTTTTCACATGACTGTATAGGAATACCACTGAATTAGGGAAGAATAAAGAGGTTGATAGCTACAGAGAGGAAGTGGATGAGAATAGATGAGCACAATAGAGGCTGGTGAAAAGAATCACAATGAAGCGCATCGCCTAAAAACTATGCAACTCTTTGTGTGTATGTCTGCCTCGGTCCCAGTGCGAACAGCTGTAGCTGCAGCCTAATACACAGACTGGCTAATATTTCAGTGTCTTGTGTCTACATGCTAAGAATAGTCAGCAATGCATCTGAAGCAGCGACTTACTGAGAGACACACAAATTGGATGACCTCAGCTCACACACAGTAGGGTCTTACTGCTATACCGATGTGTAAACAACATTTCTGTTTATATGCATGCTCTTTACACGCAGACACATGCGTGCATTCACACCACATGCCTCATCTTGGACTCTATTTCAGCCACAGCCAAAACTCTTCCCATCTCTCATTTCACTCCATAGGCCTATATGTATCTCTGCTCTTGCTCTTGCAGCACTCCTGGGCCCTATGGGGGACAACAGGCTGCTGGGTTGTCAGGCTGCAGAGCCCTCAGAGATGGGAGGGATGACAACGCATGTCCCTTCGGGGACCGGGCAGGGACAGAAGGAGAGATAGGAAAGCAGAATGGAGGGACAGAGAAGAAGAGAAAGAGACAAGAGAGCACAGAAGTGAGAGGATTTGTAGCCTGTGATGTGATTTAACCCCACAAGGTAATACAGTGTGTGAGTTAACGAGAAAAAAGGAAAGCCCTAAACTATCTTCCCCCCGCCCCAATTCCCTTTTCCTCAAAGTGATATATTCTCTGCCTGTCCCGGCGGATATGGAGCACATACACGCGATATCGTTCAGTTTAATGCAATCTCTACTACAATTCCCTGATGAGAAAAGGGACATTGGAACTTTATAGTATGAAGAGAAAAGAGTTTCTGTCTGCAGTGCTGTCATTGGCCATATTCTACAGGGCTTACCGTTTTTTTTCGATTGCTTAAGCACTATTTTGAAAACAGGGACCGTTTTTTCAGAACACTACACACAATTAGCACAACCAGACACCCAATTAGCAGAACACCTCAGACCCTTTGCTAAATAAAACACTCTTGCAAAAACTATACACTAATTTCTAAAAGAAATATTTTATTACCGTATGAAACACACACACGTTCCATATGACTTAATTCAGTTTGAACCAATTACACACTGCTGTTGCTAACCTAAAACACTTTTAGCAATTCTACTTCTCAGTGATTAGAGTACTGTAAATGAAGTACACAGAGAAAGTGCAAATATACAATAAGTTCACCAAACACTACACAAGACCAATGCTGCAGACCGAGGAAAAGATAATTGATTTCTCTCCATAGACCCAAACATAAAATACTGTATCCAGTATCCAAAAGATCTAAAAAAAAAAACTGAAAATACAGTACAGAAAATACTAGACTTACCTGCTGCATTTATATAGTGCTTAAACCTGATTGGTGTGTCTACAATTAAACATTCATGTGTTTGCGCACCTGATGGCTGTGTTTCACAGATGGGCTCATAGGTGTGGTCATCTGACAGTCAGTGCTTTGGAATTGCAAGGAAGTGACATCATGATATACTTCTGTGTCTAATATATACAAGTGTGTTTAGGGTTTTGCAAATCACTGTGTGTATTGTTTTGCAAACAGTGTGAAGCTGACATTGTGCTTATAGTGGTGCACATCTGGGCCAATGTTTTGCTCCTTGAGTGTAAGGTTTTGATAATTGTGTAATACTTTAGATTTATGTGTGTAAGCAATCAGCAACAGCTGTTTAAGTCTCAAAAGTCTTAAAATGCATTGTTAAGAAGGTTACAATAAACAGAACTATGCATTGTTAGGTTAAAACAATAAACTAGCAAATCAAAAGTAGAGTTAATGGTCACAAATCATCCTTTACATTACTGGTAGTGGGTCAATCCAAATAAGAGAATGAAGAAGTCATTTTTTTGAAGTTTGGAAGTATTATGAGAGAAATTATTGTGCATTATCAGTTATCATCATTCACAAATTCTAAAGATTAAAGAGGAAGCAAGTGGCACCGTCCAGCAAACTTGACAATATAAAGTGTGTGTCAGTTTATCTGTGTTATGTGTGAGTGTGTATGTGTGTGTGTGTGTGTGTGTGTGTGTGTGTGTGTGTGTGTGTGTGTGTGTGTGTGTGTGTGTGTGTCAATTGCCTCCAGCCTCAGTGCTGGCCGGCCTCTCTCTGGGGCCCATCTGTGTAACCATAGTGATTGAGCAGTCCCCATCTCTGTGTGTTAATCTAGTCTTCCCTGTGGGCTGTGATGTGTGTCTATGTGTGTTTTTGTAGTCCTCCCATAGGCAACAGCACACAGGTTGGTGATGCTTTCATTATATGAGCTCATTAATTTCCGTTAAACGTCTGCTGGCTAACACCCACTGTCTGGAGTATACTTTAGAAAAGGTGGTGTGTATGTTGGTCTATGCTTATGTGTATGTGTGTGTGTGTGTGTGTGTGTGTGTGTGTGATTATTGGTACTGTAGATCTGTGTCACTTGTCAGGGGTGTGTGGAGAGAGCAGGGTGACACGCACAGGGCAGCTGCTAGTTAAATTGAGCCTGAGAAATGTGACATGTAAACAGATGCACATATACACACACATATTCAAGTTTAGCCCAGGTTTATTTGGAAATGTGAGATTCGTAATGGAGGACTGGTTCACAGTCAGTCCCTCTCTAAATGTAGTTTATAGGTGTGCATGTGTGTGTGTGTGTGTCTATGTGTATATGCTAGACAAGGCTGTGAATTATTGTAACTATTTGCCATTTCTTGGCCAGCACTTCAACAATAGCACAGGAGGAACATAGTTCAGATTCAGATTGGGGAGTGTATGACTGTATATATGTGTGCGTGCTCTTAATGTCTGCCCTCTCTGCCAACAAGGCTCCCCTATCAGTCTAGTGTTATTCCAGACTGACTCTCCTCCTCCGCATAACTATCTGATCAACAGTAGAACCGGGAGGGTTCCACATGAACATGTTTCCTATGTGTTACAGTGCAAGAAGGAGGAGGCAACTGCGTGAAAGCTGATGTTGTCAATGTGTGGCGGTAGATTAAAGGGTGGAAAAGAGAAGGGAGAAGGACAACAGAGAGTGTGTGTCATGTTTAATGAGCAGGTGCATCTTTGCTTCTACTTTCTTATTGTCTTTAACTCTGAATGATATATGATATAATAATAACAATATAAGAGACAGCGTTATTCTCACTGACCCACCTCCAGTCTACTACTTATCTATGACTCAGACGGGCACTTCCCCTGCAGAGCATCTTCAGAGCCCTCAACTATAGAGAATCTGTGCATAGATTTTCATCAAGTAAGACAATAAGTATTGACTATCCATGTTCCTGCACATCCCTGCTTTTTTCATTGAACCCACAGACCTCAAAGCTTCGTCCTCTTCCCAATTCCATTTGCATCTCTTCTCAAACACTTTATCTACTTTAGTTTTGTGCTTTCCTACAGTACACATTTACCCGGAGTCCCCCTCACCTCCCTCCCTCCTCCCCGGAGGTCTGTACCTGGTATATGATGGACAGATCTGCCGGTCTCGAGGTACTACGCCATCAAATTGGTATGCCAGTGAAACCAAGGCTGTCAGAGAAAACACCTTCTGCCCAAACCTTCCTCATTTACATCCAATTTAACATGCACATAAGTGTTGGTGCATGCATGTGTTGAAATGTGTGTGCACAGACTGACATACAGCCTAAACTACATGCAAGAGCATGATGTTTCTCTCTCTTACACAAACACACACAGACAGACAAAGTCTAAACAGGCCCTGCTTGTGTTAATGTATCTAGATAAGTTGCTTTGACAGGTTGCAGAACAATTAAACTCTGAGACAAATCATAACGGTATGCCAGGTCCTTCCGTCAAAAACTAATAAGAGATTCAGAGACTGAAGGGAAAGAGGAAGAAAGAGGAAATCAAGACAATAATAAAAGGCAGCCAAAGAAAAAGACATAACAAAGAAAGAAAACAGAGAGAATGTATAGCATTCATCATCCATATTGTGAAAGTTGACATACAGCTCTTCAGAAAGTCTTTTCTTTTCGGTCACAAGAGGCTCTGCAGGGTGCAAAAAAGACGGCTGGAGGAACTGCTTGACAAATCAGTCATCCTTGGATCACAGAGACGAGACCTAAGTAGCGTACGGAGCTAAGAGGTGGACAGCAAACTGCCTGATATATCAATCATCCGAGCCCTATGGGACACAAGCTATGCAGGAAGACACAGGTGGCTGTGAGGCAAGGGCTGGCAGGTTCAGTACACATAGAGAGGTCGCCAAAAATGGCATGACCAATCTGTCGGACAGGGAATGTAAAGCTGTACACTTAACATTTACACACAAAGTGAAAAAACAGAGACAGAAAATGGAGACAAAAAGTCTGACAGATTTCCATCTACATTTTAAGATATACACTCAAATACACATATAAAAACAAAGAAATGCAAATTGGTCTACATAAGCACATACATGCAACAGGCAGACGGCCATATGCTTCCGGGCTCTTCTAACAGTGCACCCGAGGGAAATTAAACAATATCAGTAATCTTCATTCTTGTTCCCAATCATACTCCCATGACTTGATGTAAGAGTTTTAATATGGTTGTGCATTTATGAGTGTGGAAGAAAGAAAGAGGGAGGAAGGAGAGGACAACAGACAAAGAAACTATCTGAGGATTTATGTATACTGTGTGATATATATGAATATGTATTGTCCTAGCAGATGGGATGGCTGCAATGTCAGGGGGTGCATGCAATGATTTGACGATGAGAAGTGCACATTTAAATGAATATAAATTTGCATACCACTGACACATCCAGACCAATGTATTAGTGTGTCGGTCCCAAGCTGACAAACACAGCATCTGTTTGAAAAGCTGAAGAGATAAAAAAAAAGAATCACATTTGAAGTGTTCTTCCCTCAGTTTCTCTTTATTTCTTTCATGGATCACAAACTTGAACTACTCAAACAGTTGGGAGTTGTTTCTGCACCACAGTACAGCAGGTTTCTTTTTGGAAAGGTACTTACCAAGAAATAAAACAGATGAATAACACTGACTGAAAGAGCAAGACACTGATTTTCAGACATGCCTGCTGAAATGTTCTTGTTCACACAAGCGAACGGCCTCATTCGTTTGCTTCTTTCCCTTTTTAATGTGGAAAATGGAGGAAGGGAGAGTGTGAGGGATTACAGCTCAATAACAGGCTGGCATCATGGCTCCCTGTCCTCCACACGCACAGGGATTAGCTAGGCGGGGAGAAACCCACGTTAGCATTGTAGCCTAATAAAATGGCCATCATATAGAGAGGCATTTAGGAGCAATGAATATCAATGAGTGACTACAGAACAAATTCAGCAAACTGGTAAATGAAAGCCATGCATCACAGTGACGGAGCATAATCCATCTGTTGGCTGACTGGAGCTCAACATGTTGGCTTCCCCGCAGTGAGACACGTCTTACTGACTGGCTCGGAGAGGAGGTCCATTTTTTGGTTTGCAGTGGTAAAAGGACATTGTGGTAGCTGAGCGGTTTTGTACTGTGAGTGTAAACAGACAACACTGAAACAGGCTGAAATAGGCTGGAACACACTAATATTTGGCATTTTTGCTTGACAAATGTTCTGCCAATGAATTGATCAATTAATAAGTTAAACACTAAAACAGATTTGTGTCATCACTTTGTATGCTCAAAACACAGAAAGGTAAGTCTTCTGATCTTCCAGAAGCAGAATTGCTGCTTATGTGAGACACAAGAGAAGGGCAGATGGGGGAGAGTCAGAGTGGGGTAAGTGAGGGACAGAGGAGGAGCGAAAAAGAGGGGGACAATGATCAGTGTGGTTCAGCTGTGTTAATAGTTCTGCCCTGGCTGGCCTTCTCGCCCTGCCAGGCCTCAATGATTTATGGGCTATTTGGAAATTGCTGGGCTACTGAATGTACACAATCCCTCACACACAGTTGAGAGAGAGAGAGAGAGAGAGAGAGTGAGAGATAGATAGATAGAGAGAGAGAGAGAGGAGGACGAGGGGTGATGATTGTTGGGAGGTGAAAAGTGTCAGACTAGAGAAACAGATGAGAAAGAGGGCTGGATAAGAGAAAAACTCAGGAAGGGGAAGTGAGTGAAGGAGGGAAGGAATGAGGAAGAGTGAGGTAGGGGATATAAAGAGAAGGATAAGAGGAGGCCAGCACTTTAATCTGGACCACAAAGCATTGATATGCACCCTCAACACTGCAGAGGGAATCTCTCCCTCTCATTTACTCACACTCCCCCTCTGTCGATCAAGTCAGTCTTTTTCTCAGTTTTCTGAGTTTTCACTACCTCCAACACCGTCTTCAATCCTTATGTTTCTGTTTTGATAGGGCGCACAACTGTTTTCTTATTTCTCAGCTGCTATTCATTACCACACCCCTTTTTGACTTCCAGTGATAGATCTGTACAAAAAGTGCCGTCGAATGCATTTGGTCAATGTGTGAAACTATAGTTTTAGAGAGAAAACCCAGAGTGGACAGAGTGTGTTGATCTCATTACCTGTTGGTATTATATGTTTCCATTCAAATGTTGCACACGCTTAAGTGCATTTTGTGGTAAAATGTGACTCTACGTGTTTCTGTAGCTTCATGAGAATGTATTCAAGATTAAAAACCTAAAATTATATTTTTTATTTTTAATGAGTGGATTTTTCCCCACTATTCCTATCAGCTGATTTGATGATAGAGAGAGGGGTGACGCAACAAGGCTCACTGTTTTTTTATTTTATTTATTTATTTTTTATTGTTTGGGCTTTCTGGTGAAGTGGAGGCCAGTGACAGTGATGTGCAGTGTGGCATGAAATCCACACTGTCTCCAAGAAGTACTGTAGGTACTGTAAACTCAAATTGTTTCCATCACCCTTTATGGGATTTTCTGTTTTCATACCAACTTTTTCACCTCAGCCTTTTTTTCACTCGACCTTTTCATGAGACATTTTTGAAAAAAAACAACAAATAAAAACAGGTGGATGGGATCGTACTGAGTATATATATATATATATATATATATATATATTAGGGCTGTCAATCGATTAAAAAATGTAATCTAATTAATTACATACTCTGTGATTAATTAATCAAAATTAATCGCATACATAATTAACGGTGCCTGAACCGATACTTTTTAAGAAAGTAAAAAAAGAAAAGAAAAAAAAAGGGTACTAAACAACAGTTGGTGGCATTAAAGAACGGCTTGTTTATTGTTAAGGCCATATGGTCAAAATGAAATGATTTAATAATAATGTATAACAATAACAGTAACTTATTTCACTAGTAAATTGCTGTTGAACGACAAAAACAACAACCAGATGGGAAAAGGACATTTACAATAACAGTATAGTGTTAACTAGCGTCACATGCAGCGAGGTTTGTGTTTCCTGTAACGTCTGTTTCAGAGCAGCAGAGAGAAGCGCAGACATATCAGTGGCACCAGATTTTCGTATTCGTATAGATTTTCTGTATGCAAACGTCAATATGGAATGGATTAATCTGCGTTAATTAAACAGACGCTAGTTAACACTATACTCGACAGCAGCTAACGTTAGCCTACCGCTAGCTAGTAGCTGGATTAAACACGGTTACAATGCTGACAGCTAACGCTAAACGGTGTAAAGTGTGACTGTGTTTTACTGTAGAGGATTCAACACCGGGATGTAACAATCTGCAGCTGCCGTCGGAGAAACTACACAGACGGTGCGTTCAATGAAACTGGTAAACTACAGCCTCGTGGTGCATTTGAAGTTATTGTAAATGTCCTTTTCCTATCTGGTTGTTGTTGTTTTTGTCGTTCAACAGCAATTTGCCACCAACTGTTGTTTAGTACCCTTTTTTTTTCTTTTCTTTTTTTACTTTCTTAAAAAGTATCGGTTCAGGCACCGTTAATTATGTATGCGATTAATTTCGATTAATTAATCACAGAGTATGTAATTAATTAGATTACATTTTTTAATCGATTGACAGCCCTAATATATACATAACATTCACATTATGTGATTATGGGATTATTTGGTCCACATAGGGCTGAGCTAAATAATATTGCATTATTTTTTTCTATATCATGATACACAATATATATCTTGATATTTTGAAATCTCCTCTAAAGCACTTCATAAATGACTGATTTAACCCTTTGATTCGTACAATCACACCAGTATGACTTTTCTAGTAGTCCCTGCAACATGTCTGCAATAAAATTAATTACCATTAATTTGGGTTGGATATAGTCATTTACTATGTCCCACGTAGAACAAGACGCGATACATTGAGTATATTCAATATATCGCCCACCCATAGGTCCACCTAACATCATTCTAGTGGCTGCCTCAACTGTGTTTCTCTCTCTTTCTCCATCTGTGTGTCACTTGTTCTAAAATACCTGAATGCTATCTACGATGTTCAGTCTAGCAATTACATGAACAATTTACGGTGTCAGGGTTTTTTTCCACAGTTGTCTTTCATCCTCCATTTCCCTTTTAAGTAACATTTTCATCGTCACCTACACACAAATTCAACTTGACTTCTTGAAACAATCACACTTCTTCCATACCTATCTTACCTCCTCTTCTCCACCTCTTTGTCCTTTGCCTTGCTTTGTAAAACATCATATGACTGAATTAGCCTCTTTATTTTCATTCTAGTTTCCTTTATTGTCCATTCATTCATTTTTAGTAGATGGTATACAAAAAGTTCTAGTATGTTTTTATATTGGCCATTAAATAATGTTGATCACCACAAATAACACAATTCAATGAGGATGCAGGTGTTTAAATGCATAAATTGTATATTTCATGTACTTCAAGACAGGATTCAATTGTCTTTTATTTCAGTTAAACAATCAGTTGCAGCCATCTCCTTCTGCTCTATCATCCTGCCCAGCTGCTCACAGTCAGCCCATCGACGCTGCATAAAGAGGCATACTGACTGTTCTCTAGCCAAGAGTTTGTCAAAAAACAACATCAACAACAAAGCTCCAGAGTACACAAAGAACACTGACCACAACAATGGGCAGAAAGAGCCTTGCCGCCGCATATTCTTCACTAAATGAAGCAGGATTTCCTTTTCATGGTCTTTTGTCTGACTTCTGACGGTTGCCACTTCCTGGCTTTTCCTCTGCTCTGCTTTACTGCCAGATTCCCCTTCAAACAGCCACACAGTATTGGCACATAATGAGGGAGCCACTAACCTGGTTTTAACCCTACATGGGCAGCCGCCAAGGTGAGACACCTGTCATTTATGTGTGTGTGTGTGTGTGTGTGTGTGTGTGTGTGTGTGCGCGCGCATGTGTGTGGGTCAGTATAAAACTGTAAGCTTGCCTGAAAAGGGATCACAAAATGTCTAGCTTCTTAGTCAGTCATACAGTGCATACTAGAGTATACACATACATATGTGCACATATAGTACAGTATATAATGCACACACCAGACAGAGAACAAAAGGGAATTTTACTTCTTACTTAGAGCAAGTTAAAGTGTTGGAATTACATTGTGTAGCACTGTCTAAGTCTCATGTATGTAAGAACATTTTGTTTTACATGTTATCATACACTATGTAAGACTCAGGATGAGTTCAGGGTTTTCTAACAGTGGGACACAATATCAGCTTACAAGTGCATTAAAAAGAGTTAATGCAATGTGGCCAGAGGGTGCCAGAAACATCAGTAATGTTTATCTACAGTGCATTTATACTGTGGCTAACACTGGCCCTCTGGCCTCCAAAAATTCAGTTCTTGCACGCTCTTTGTAAACAAATCTTGATGCTAATGACCTGACCAAACAAATACACAAACAAGCAAACCCGCAGGTCTTTATTTCCTGCTGATAGCTTGATAGCCTGAATTGCCAATCCAACACAAGAGCTACATTAGTCGTGGATAATATCTTATATTATGTGTTAAATGAAAAGCATTATCTCTGGTAAAGTAGTATTTCAGTTTTGCTTTGCATTCAAAATAATGCTGCCGTCAAGCAAAAACTCTCAGCTTTTTTTCACTTAATCCTCAATCAAGGCGTTGACGGGAAAAACAACCATAAGCACCGAACCCTTGCAACCCATTTCTTTAAGTACCAGAGGGACCAAATGATGAATTAAACCTTTCCCCCAAACCTGTAGGGAAAACAACAAAAACATAATTCTTCTGAAGAAACCTATTTAATGTACCCTGGAAATCTAGAGTTCTCACGAGAGCACAATTTGAATTTGCTCAGTGAGTCACTCTGGCATTCAGTAATGATGCTCATTAACTATGCCCTTGTAGCCGAGCTGCACCAATCACATCGGTGTGTCTGATATAGGCGGGGCATTTAGCTCCGCTGGTAGCTAAGCGTATGGGGCTCTGGATACGTCACCCCGTGTATTGTTGTGATTGGTCGTAGTGTTATCCAATTGCGTGCAGTGAGATTTTCAAATGCATGCTTGGTGCTGCCCCTCGAGTTGGGCCATTTTCATTACTCAATGCCAGACCCTTAATCTTTCAGATTTGGGTCTGGATTTCCAGGCTACATTTAATGTGCATTGTGGTTCCAATTTAAAAGCTGGTATTTCAGTTGTTCAACTTACTGTACAACAGTGCTGATAGCTGTGTTGAATCCATCCACTTTGCACCATATTTGTTCTGATATGAGCTCTATTTAGAAGATGTTTCCATACATACTATAGTCCCACCTACAAAGCTGGCCGATTGGCTTCCTCTAAAACTAGAGACAATTCAATTGCTAAACAAAAGTGGGTGGCTATTTAGACATCTGGAAGCAGCCCAGTGCATTACATTAAAATATGCACTGTCATCTGTCAGACCCGTAATTGCTTAAATCAAGATAATTAATAAGTTGTAACTTAGCATTTGTTAGCAAGTAACTTAGCAAGTTGTAACTTAGCATTTGTAGGACAGTGGTAACTTGGTGTCACATTATGTAATACAGTAAATAAATTATTTATAATTATATTCTTTAATCTATATTTACCACTAGAATAATGCGTCATTCTCCTCTCCTGCACTTTTCTCTTCACACATACTGTATGCCAGTGGGCTTATGGTCGTGCTTATGTTTTATGTTACAAAGATTGATGGACTTGAAGGCCAGTGGGTTGCACAGTTGTGTGGGTGTAAAGCCAGCAGCCCTCTGTCAGCCTGTCAGAAAACTGAGGCATGCCAGCAGCTGTGTGTGTTACCTTCTGTGTGTGTGTGTGTGTGTGTGTGTATATCTGTGTGAGTGTATATATGTGCAAGCGAGCATAGTGTGTGGGTACTAGTGTGTGTGTGTTTGACATGGGGACAGCCTGGTCCACTGCCAACAGCTCAGCATGAGCCAAGTTTCCTCTCGATGTGACACCTGCTGGCCAGGGGCAAGAACAGGAAACACTGGGGACGGCCCTGATGGATGGTGGCAACAAGGTGTGTGTATGTGTATGTTTGTTTGTGTTTGCGTGTGCCATTTGTGTAAAGACAAATCTATCACACATGTACAGCTTCACACTGTGAATTTATGAATGTTTTAGCAGACTGTGTGTGCATGCATGCATAACAGCGATGAGCATGTTGGATCCCAAAGAATTAACAGGCTCCTTTGGTATGAGACTGAAAGAAAGAGAGGGGAAGCCCCAGGCACTCAAACTGCTGCCTCACAGATAAGTGAGCCTAAATCTGTAGCCTTTTATGCTTTCATCTGTCCATCCATCCATCCATCCATCCATCCATCCCTCCATCCATCCCTCTCTCTCTCTCTCTCACACACACACACACACACACACACACACACACACACACACACACACACACACACACACACACACACACACACACACACACGGAACTCTCTTAACTTCCATCTGAAGCGCTGCCTGCATTCCTCATAAATATATTTGCTTCTTGAGTTTCCTCATTCCATTTTCAAATCTAATCAAACCTTTCCTAACCTCATTTACTCTGTGCTGAGAGGTACCATATTTTCATTCCTATTTAGAACCTCCCCTTCTCCTATTCATCTAGTCATTTCCCAATATCAGTCAATATTTCCCCTCCCTCCTTTATTATTTCTATATTTTCCTCCTTTCTCTTTCTTCTCTCATTTTTTTCCTTCTCTTGTCTCAAAGCTTGGCCATTGTTTTCATTCTCTGTGCTAATCTGCTAGCAGCAGACATTGCTGCACAGACGCCTCAGTGTGCAAGCGTACAGATGCACGTCCACACACGCATGCACGAATGCACGCACGCACGCACGCGCACACACACACACACACACACACACACACACACACACACACACACACACACACACACACACACACAAAGAGCACAGAGTGCATCAGCCCCAGACAGGGCTTAAACAGCGGTTAATCCTCTAGCACAGTGTTTCTGTCTTCCACAGGGCATTGGGCCTGATGCCATCCATCCAGTTCAGCGTGTATTCACCTCCTATCCACTCCCCTTGCATACACCCAAACACACACAGCAGCCCTGTCACATACACCATAACAACACCACTCCAAATGGAAGACAATCTGAGGTCAGAGGAGGGCAACGTGAAAGACAAGCATAAATAAAAGTTAGAAAGGCAGGAAAATAAAATAGACGATGTGAACAGGGCTGTTAGTTTGGTATCAGATTTATATGGTGGGGTTACCAATAGAAAAATAAGTTAGGCCTACAACAATGTGACACGATGTGGTTGATGGGATTGCAAGAAACCAGATGAAAACCTTGTGCCTACATTGAGCATGAGGGGCTTAAAGTAGCTTTCAACAAGCCTCTGACTCATGGAGAAAGAGGAGAGGAGAATAGAAAACTGAACAGAGAGAGAGAGAGAGAGAGAGAGAGAGAGAGAGAGAGAGAGAGAGAAGTGAACAGAGTAAATATTGGTCTTTTGAGTTTTAGCCAGGCAGACAGATTGGCTCTGCATCAGAAACACAGCACATGAAAAGAGGAAATCTGGACGATTTCTCCATTTGCCAGTGAGGAGGCCTGCACAAATGAAACTATCATCCATGCGCTCTCCATCGCCTTCCAGGAATCCTCCATCCCTCCCTTTCACTCCAGCTCTTCTATCCTCTCCACCTCTAACTAGCGGTTGTATCTTGGGCGCCTCTCTCGCCAGCAGTGCCTCTGTCACACCTTTTTCCTCGACTCCATATGTTAATATGTTTCTCTCTATTCATTACCACTATCTTGTTTTTCCTCTCTCCCCCAGCACTCATTCCTTCACTCGGCTCTATTGCTAGGAGAATGAGGTGCTTTAATGAGTCTGTTCTTTCGTCCTCATTAGAGGGTGGACAATTATTGATGCAGGGAGGAGGTGCGAGCATGCAGACTCAGAGACTGCGTGCACATGCAAACAAACAAATGTGCACAAACAACACCATGACCAGGTTTATTGTGTGTGTGACAGTTTGTGATACTTTAGTGGAAATGCCTGCCTCACTACATCTGAGAAAGATGGCCACTTTGCCAGGGCCTGATGGAAAGAACAATTGGTAATGATCAATCGGCAAAAACGTATGTGAGTGTTTATGCATGTGTTTGTATTTAAGTAAACAGCAGTGCCTCTGGATAGCTTTGTTTGTTGTTCCCCTTTGGGCTCCACAGAGATTTGTGGTTGGAACCAGTTGAGGAGGCAGTGCGGCCCCCTCCCTCAGTAACACAAAATACATTAAACCCTACTGTAAATCATCTGTAAAAGGGAGAGAAAGGGCTGCCACCAGGGAAGAAAATGTGTGAGGAGATTTCAAATCAATGTGAGATTTCACATTCTCATCCCACACACATACACAGATTTTTGATGAGCCAATCAGCATCAGGCCTCTCTGGGTGATAAAGTAATTACAAAGTGCTAATTGGATGTCATTATTAGCCCTGATGAAGGGGAGAATGTGGAAGGAGGAAGGGCAGACGACCGAACCAAAGAGCTCAGCACACGACAGTTCATGATAAGGAAGCCTGAGTACATTAGCCACAATGAGATAAAGGCCAACGTTTGGATTAAAGCCCAACTAATATTGGATTTGGATAGATACTTAAACCTAATAAGAACTCAATAACAATATTACAGAACTATCAGATAATCAGATTTATATATTTTACTATTAAACAATAGTTTACTTTCAAACATGAGGGTAACAGTCGGATAACAGCACATTTGAAAAGTCATTGAGAATTGAATAATTGTAAAAACAATGAATAAAACACATGGAACAAAACTATACTAAACATGAACTGAAAAATAAAATAGTCTAGTAAATATAATAAGTAAAATATACATACATACAGTGGGTACGGAAAGTATTCAGACCCCTTTAAATTTTTCACTCTTCGTTTCATTGCAGCCATTTTCTAAAATCAAAAAAGTTCATTTTATTTCTCATTAATGTACACTCAGCACCCCAACTTGACAGTAAAAAACAAATGTAGAAATTTTTGCAAATTTATTAAAAAAGAAAAACTGAAATATCACATGGTCATAAGTATTCAGACCCTTTGCTCAGTATTGAGTAGAAGCACCCTTTTGAGCTAGAACAGCCATGAGTCTTCTTGGGAATGATGCAACAAGTTTTTCACACCTGGATTTGGGGATCCTCTGCCATTCTTCCTTGCAGATCCTCTCCAGTTCCGTCAGGTTGGATGGTGAACGTTGGTGGACAGCCATTTTCAGGTCTCTCCAGAGATGCTCAATTGGGTTTAGGTCAGGGCTCTGACTGGGCCAGTCAAGAATGGTCACAGAGTTGTTCCGAAGCCACTCCTTTGTTATTTTAGCTGTGTGCTTAAGGTCATTGTCTTGTTGGAAGGTGAACCTTCGGCCCAGTCTGAGGTCCTGAGCACTCTGGATGAGGTTTTCTTCCAGGATATCTCTGTGTTGGCCGATGCCAATCATCTTTCCTTCAATTGCAACCAGTCGTCCTGTCCCTGCAGCTGAAAAAACACCCCCATAGCATGATGCTGCCACCACCATATTTCACTGTTGGGATTATATTGGGCAGGTGATGAGCAGTGCCTGGTTTTCTCCACACATACCGCTTAGAATTAACGCCAAAAAGTTCAATCTTGGTCTCATCAGACCAGAGAATCTTATTTCTCATAGTCTGGGAGTCCTTCATGTGTTTTTTTGGCAAACTCTATGCAGGCTTTCATATGTCTTGCACTGAGGAGAGGCTTCCGTCGGGCCACTCTTCCATAAAGCCCCGACTGGTGGAGGGCTGCAGTGATAGTTGACTTTGTGGAACTTTCTCCCATCTCCCTACTGCATCTCTGGAGCTCAGCCACAGTGATCTTTGGGTTCTTCTTTACCTCTCTCACCAAGGCTCTTCTCCCACGATTGCTCAGTTTGGCTGGACGGCCAGGTCTAGGAAGAGTTCTGGTCGTCCCAAACTTCTTCCATTTAAGGATTATGGAGGCCACTGTGCTCTTAGGAACCTTGAGTGCTGCAGAAATTCTTTTGTAACCTTGGCCAGATCTGTGCCTTGCCACAATTCTGTCTCTGAGCTCCTTGGGCAGTTCCTTTGACCTCATGATTCTCATTAGCTCTGACATGCACTGTGAGCTGTAAGGTCTTATATAGACAGGTGTGTGCCTTTCCTAATCAAGTCCAATCAGTTTAATTAAACACAGCAGGACTCCAATGGAGTAGAACCATCTCAAGGAGGATCAGAAGAAATGGACAGCATGTGAGTTAAATATGAGTGTCACAGCATGTGATATTTCAGTTTTTCTTTTTTAATAAATTTGCAAAAAAATTCTGTCAAGATGGGGTGCTGAGTGTACATTAATGAGAAATAAAATTAACTTTTTTGATTTTAGCAAATGGCTGCAATGAAACAAAGAGTGAAAAATGTAAAGGGGTCTGAATACTTTCCGTACCCACTGTACATTTACCACAGTTTTACTGTGCTGCACTTTTTTCAAGTTAACACAGTAAAGTACATTAGATTTCCTGAAATCGTTTGATATCAGACATCTGTAATAGAGGATGGATACCCGACCTGAGCCCGATGGGGACCCGACGGTACCCGACGGGCCGGGCCGGGTTTGGACAGATATTTAGGAATGATGTTCGGGTTCGGGTCAGCCTCGGTCACATCAGCGCGATAAGGCATTGAACATTTTAAATTTAAAACAGCTTATTATGTAAGTAGCCAACAGGCCTGTTTCACTTGATGCAAAGGTTCGTTTTTGTGACACACACACACACACACACACACACACACACACACACACACACACACACACACACAGAGACACACACACACACACACACACACACACACACACACAAACACACTCGCATACTCGCCTGTGTTAACGTGCGCTTCTTGCCCCGTGTGCGCTGATGCGCTCATCTGTTGACATTTCCAAATGCCTTCCTACAGTTGCTTAATACAAGCAGGCTTTCCACACAAAGAAACGTACATGTGTCATTAGTATCAGAAAAAAATGAGATTTTAACGGTGTCAGGCTCGGGTCGATCTCGGACATAAATATCTTAATGCCTGTCAGGGTCGGGTTCGGTTACTGCTCTGTCGGACGCGGGCCGGGCTCGGACAGAAAAATGTGACCCGATCCTCACTCTAATCTGTAATATTGTTAGAAGTGTCGGGCTCTAATTTTGACATCACAGATAATCCTCATACATTT
Organism: Sander vitreus; assembly: GCF_031162955.1. Classification (NCBI taxonomy): domain Eukaryota; kingdom Metazoa; phylum Chordata; class Actinopteri; order Perciformes; family Percidae; genus Sander; species Sander vitreus. The sequence continues at coordinate 12,790,418 of NC_135857.1, read as the reverse complement.
TTAAATTCAAGAGTGATACTTAGAATGTAGCGTAATGGATAAAAGGAGAAGGCACATTACATTGACATTAAATGATAACAGAAAGTAGGTGGTTAAAACACTGATGGCATCCAAATAAATGAAATATACTGCACTTGACCCTGAAATTCACAAACCTCCCATTCATTTTTCATCTGTATGAGCATTTGTTATCAGAGGAAGGCCTAATAAACAAAACCTGTGGCAGTCAGACACAGGCAGAGGAATCGCAAGAGGAAACATAAAAAGACTATTTTGCTGTTATCATGCCTTTAAAAAGAGGGTAAGCCCTGAAAAAGAGAGAGAACTGGAGTTTGAGTCTAAACATCAATCACAAAGATGAGAGGATGGAGGATGCATGAAAGGGGAGAAAGACAGAGGGAGAGAAAGGCAAAGCGACAGGAAGTTGTTTGATGAGTTCATACGAGTCAGGTCCTGGGTGGCCTGGAGCCAGGGATTAACAGTTATGGAAAAGGCTGAAAGGTCAACATTGATTGACACCTTGGCTTTATAGATGGAGGACGCTAGTTTTGCATGTCCATGGGATGCAGCACCCTTCGCCTTAAATCTTTAACAAAAGCTTTACATTGATTTGACCTTCATAAATCAAACAAGCCAATATATTACCCTAACCTGAACTCTGAACCGAATGCTAATGCTTTAATCCGTTAACAGATACTGTATATATCCCAGAATTAGTTAAAGTTAAGACAGACATTCCCTCACACTGTTGCAGCTCTGATATTATCAGTGCACAGAGGAAGGCAGTATATAATCAGGAATCTTTGACATGTTTGTGGCAAAGCGACATTTACCCTTCTGCTATAGCCACCTTCCTCTACCCTCTGTTTCCCCATAAACAGGAATGAAAGGCATTTTATCTTCCTCTGGTTGTGGTTTTTTGTCACATGAACCTATCCTGCAGGAGCCATCTCCTCTGGCCTACGGCTTACAGCTTTCATCAGCACAGCATGACAACATTTGGTGAGAAAAGAGCAGCATTTCTGCAAGTGTGTCTTAGTTTCTATACTGTATTATCTACTTGTACCAGTTCCCGGCACAGCTCTACAGCTCACATAATGCACAATAAGTTACACTCTGCATAATACAAGTTAAGTTCATGCAAAGGACTAAACTCACAGAGAGCTGTTTTACCACCCAACAACTTGTCTGTACAGTACGGTAAGTTGCACTATAATGCACAGTACAACATGGTATATGTGTTTGTGTGTAGACTGATGCTCACAAGTATAGTGATGTGTAAATGAGTTCTCATTTGAAGGTTAAAAAAAGTGACTGAAACACTTTAGCCACTGCAATCAATCACTAGAACTGATCAATGGTTTGTGGTTCAGCCCTGCCAGCTCTGCAGAAATGAGAGGTGTGGCAGGTGAAGATCTGTGTGTGGCGTGCATATACATGTTCTGCAGGTAGAGAGTAGAAAAAGATAGAAAGCAACTGAACGTGAGTGGAAAGAGAAGGTTATATGATTTAGATTACAGTGTGATATAACTTTCATACCAGGTGACGTGTTTTGCCTCTCCAGCTCCATGAAGCTGCAGCATGTGACACATAAATGATTGTCTAAAAAAAGCTGCCATGATGATCATGATGCAGATTCTCATCTGACTCTAAAAAGGTCTACTGATAGCCACAAAGCATGTGAGGAAAACCATATCTATCAATTTTCCACTCTGTTTCAGTCCTTGTTCTGACTTTCTTCAGACTAAACCTCCAACACACTTTCACGCCCTTTCTCACGCTCTGTAAATAAAGCTCTGTGTCTCTCACCCTCTCCCATCAAATGCTATACTGTAATGCGGTTTAGAGGGCTGTGGTGGTGCAGCATTACTGGAGACAGACCAGTGGAATCGAGAAACCGGGGTGATTCCTAAGTCCTAGTATCCTTTACCCTGACATCACATTTCTAATAGGGCTGCATCTAATTCTTTTTTTTTTGGACCCCAACAGGAAATGTGATAATAGTCCCTTTCTTACCCTATTCAGGCTTTTCTGTTAAGCTATCATCTACTCAGGCATGGATATGAAAACTGACCTCCTATATGGGTCACTGCAGGTGACGCACGGAAGCTTATATGACTGGAGTGTTAACTGGGTGAGAAACATGCTGCAGGTTTCGATGTGGAAACCACTGATTAGACAGCATACAGCAGTAGAAAATGTTGGTAAGAGCATTTCAAGATAATGCAAAGTACTTTGTAGGAAACCACTGCATGCACAAAAATGAGAAAATGGTGCTGGCTAATTTTCTTCTGCAAAGCTTTCTGTGATTTTGTTTAGCTGTGGTAAATAGGTTAAAGTAAATGTTTTTGGTAGAAATTGAGCATTTACTTCCCAATATGCACATCTCATTGTTTACGTATATGTATCAAACATTTTTTTAACATGATTAAGTAGATTCAGTAGTTAGATTTTTAAAAATGCCATTTGCAATTCAGACACTTAACGGAGCTCTTGTGCACAAACAGCAGCTCATTTACATTTTCTTTGTTTTATTTTCTTTACTTTCTATAACTGGGTTATTTTCTGGTCTGTTCTCATTGCAGGAGAACCTGTTGAACAACAGCTTCTTGTTGCAGCAGTGTTGGAGGCATAAATCCAGCTGAAAAATGGTTTTAACCTATTTTTTCCTTTTAAAAATGTTTCATTAACAAGTAGGCATTAACACAAACTCTTGATTGTAAAATATGAATTTTATGAATACATTTTACCTGATTAAAATGAATTGAAATTCATATTACTTTTACTTGATATCGGAGGACCACAAGTGACGAATACAAGTAGTGATTGACAGTTTGCAGAATTCTTTTTTTTTGTGGTTCTTTTAAAAAAAACACAACTAAATATTAAAAAAATGGATTAAAAACCTCATATAAGACACTCATTTCACTTCTGAAATTAACAGACATTAGAAGCTGCAAAATTCCTGAAACAATCAGATCATGGCGGAAAAGACCCAGCTACTTCCCCACCCTGGTGAGGATAATGAATTACAACAGAAAGTCATCCTTGGACAAGAATTCCAGAGATGGTTAGTAATATCCATAGCCCACATATATGATTAAGAGAATAAAGCCTACTAAGGTCAGGAGATACATGTGAGAGGAATCAGAGGTTAGAGGTCTTGTTAAAGAGAGAGTCCAGTAAAGTACAACCATGGAACTGTTGGCTCCAGGCCTCATGTAACTGAATGAACTTATCATCAGTAGTGTATTGCAGTCCACCCTTCAGCACTAGAAAATACACTGCAGAGGACACAAATCCACAGGTACACACACATGCAGACACACACACACAGACACATTGGGGAAGTGAAGAAGTGTGTGCAGCTGGTCAATCAGAAAACACCATGAACTAGAGAAGAACCAATTACCTGCTTTTCTTCGTCAGAGGTGTACCACTGGTTGGCAAGGCAGTCACTGAGGTGCATTAGATGGCAGGGGGGATGGAAGGACTTAATGAATGTTGTATTGATCTTTCGTTTTTTTTCCCAGTATAATCAGCCAGGTGTGAAGTGTATGAGGAGATATGAGACAAAGGTGTTAACAGGCTTCTGCAGAGGAGCAAAATATGACTAAATATAAAAATGGATGCAAGTGACATGCAAGCTGTTGGACTGAATATATATATATATATATATATATATATATATATATATATATATATATATATATATATATAACATATTTGTTGAAATCATAAATATACTGTGGGGCTCATAAACCACCCCAATTAACCTCTGATTTGTGACCAGGGTTAAAGCATAGACTACTATATGACTAAACCAAAACAATATCAGCCCTGGCTAAAACTGTATATACTGTAAATAGACAGAACATGGGAGTTAACATCATTTTAAGAGACATATTGTGACACTCTGACACCACAAACCGTGGTTTGCACCCTGTCTCCAACACGCTTGACACTGGTTTCTCTTAACCATGACCACAATCTTTCCCCAAGTGTAACCAAGTACTTTTGTTGCGTAAACGTAATCAAACCTTAACTGAAGAGGTGGAAAAAAAATGCTCTTTTGCTTTTTGTAATGGTCACATGAGTCATTTTGAAAGGAAATGACGATTTCTTTAGTCCTCTCGACAGGGGCACAATTGAAAACACCCCAGGGGTTCTATTGGGAAGTCAATGACAAACAGCCTGTTTTATCAATTCGGTATGAGGACTTGTTGGTTAAAGAATCCCCTGAGAAAATGATTCGACCTGGTCTCATAATAAACCCTTTTTCAAAACCCACTGAATTATGTCAAAAATGTGTTATTACCTGGCTTAAAACAACTGTTTGTATAGCTCCTGAAGGTTGACATTTGGAAGAGTCATGGTCACAGTAGAGTCCCAATATTTAGATTTTCACTTGTGAGTCTTGTTTGTGATTTAGGGTTGCCTCCCCAGAGGAATGAGTCAATGGTAATGTCAGCAGTCAAGATAGAACACATTTCCACAGCCTAACTTTCTCCTCCTTTCCAAAGGATTTCTTGGCCTGCCTTTCTATCTGTCGAAGAGACACCCAATATCGATCTGGCTCTGACACATCACCGATGACTCACTGAAGATGGCGAGAGAGAGGGAATTTGTGCGTCAGGTGTGTTTGTGTGTGTGTGTGTGTGTGTGAGAGAGCGAGATGGACAGAAAAAGATGTGGGTGTTCTGTGGGTTTCTATAGCTCTTCTCTTTCTTTCATGAAGTTAACAGCATGTTTAAGCTAGATGACCTTGCATGCAGAATACACGTAGATGCACACTTTCTATAGAGCCTAAATTCTCTCTCAACATCTTTTTTTTCTGAAGACAAATGTCTCTCTGTTTAGATAAAAGCTTTCCCTACCTTCCTCCCTCCCTCTGTTTTTCTCTATTTTTTCTCTCTCGATGTGCCTTTGTGTTACTGGTCGCCTTCTCTTTTTCACAACTTGCTCTCTCTCTCTGTCTGTGGCACCGCTCTTTCCTAACTTAAAGGAGATGGCTGGCTGCGGCCTACAGATTAGGTCCAATCTTGCCTCACTTGTTTGCGATTGCGAGGCCAGTGGCATGGTTGAAAGCTGGACTTCAACACATTAGATGAGTCATTACACCCGAGAGAGCCAGGGAGCAAGGGGAGGAAGAAGACAGAAAGAAAATAAGGTATAAAGGTTGACTCCAAAACAAAATATTCTACTCACAAAGTGATTGCTGACATGAAGTTGTGACTGACTACTTTTGATGATCTACTTGGCCTTTTATTTATATACCCATGATTTTGAGGGTAAAAAGAACAAATATCTGTTGCTGGTAACACTGAGTAATATTAGTATCTGGGAATTCAAAGCTTTCTGCAAGACAAGAGAAACAAAGAAGACGGGGGAATTAGAAAGGGAATGAAAAGAAATTGAAAATGAGGAAAAAAAACTGAATGTGATGGGAAAAAAAAGCAGAAAAAAGGACAGGATATATTATTTGGACAGAAAAGGGAGAGAGAGAGAGAAACAAAGAAGGAGAGAAAATAACTGCGGCAGACACTTTATTCTCTCCCGGTTTAACAATGCAAGGTAGTGTTCCAGAGCAAATCACAGACTGCTTTTGCATACTAATATATTAGTACTCCAGTCATTACTGCTACCATCAGCACAATGGTAAATATTCCCATAATTGCATATCACAGATAATACTACAGCTTTATGTTGTGTATGTGAGCCTTTGAGCGGGTAGGCTTGTGTATTTATCCATATTTGTGCGACTGGGGCTCTGTGCGTGTGGGGGGAATGTATGAAGTTAATTGGCTGCCGAAGATAACAAAGCAGTGTCATGTTCCATTGCTCTGCTCTTTGCCAGGTTGGAACATGTTTTAAATGAAATTTAAGAAAATAAAACAAAAGCACATGATCATTGTAAATGCAACAACATATGGCTCAATTGCATTGTACTGAAGGGAGTTGTTGATTCATTGATTAATTGATTAATTAATTAACCACATTGAATTGCAATTAGCTAGTTCTAGTTTCTGAAGTGGAAGAAATTGCTTCCTTTCTTTGTTCTGTTTGATTGTTAATAACAGAAAGACTGAATCTCTTTGGGTGATGGACAATTGGTTGGACGATACAAGGAGGTAAATGAATTGCCACTTCCCATGCCATCTTGTGCCGGGGTATTTGTGATTTGTGATGGCATTTTTCCAAGGGGGTAAGCAAGCATCCGGAAAGCGTACCTCCTATGGGGAGATTCTGAGGCTAACAAGCCATCACCTTCCGCTAACGTTCCATTGACTCCCATTCATTTTGGCGTTACTTTGACAGCAAATACCTTTACATCTGAAGCGTTTAAAGACTCTATTTGTCCATTGTTTATTTCTAAAGAAGCACGACAATGTATGAAAGGCTCCATTACCTTGTATCTCACGTTATGGCCCTGTAGCAGCCGTTTTTGTAAAAATAGGCCAACGATTGTCATAACCATGCAACTTTCTGTCGCACAGTAGAGAAATTACCGTATAGTCAGGAGAAGCTCGCAGGCAATCGGCGGGACGTGGAGGCATACAGTCAAGGGAGAAGCCCATAGAGAGTCCATGAAAAGCATCAGAACAAAATATTTCAGCAACGTTTTGATGGATTGGAAATACTTCGGTATGTGGCAATTCATTCATATGAAGTAACATTTATCCACGAACAACTAGGATATTTTAAGATAAATATATGTTGTTAAATAATGAAGTAGGGGTAACGAGGTATACCTATATTTGGTATATTTTGGTACCTATATGCTCCTGCTCCTACGCTCATGGACAGATCGTAATGATTCAGATTCCTCTTGGCACAGGTACCAGAAGACTTACAAATTTCAGACAGGTTGCTCACATCACATCTATGTCGTCAAGCTCAGTTTGAAGCTGCGCAGCAGCTGGGCAGTACGCTCAGTCATCACTGAAAAGTGCTTCTAATTGACTTCACTGGTCTCCGTCGAAGTCTATGGCGTCACTGTGTCCATTTCTTTTACTGTCTATGCATTTCTCAGGGTCTACAGTCATGCTGGAAGCTCTTTGAAGCTGTACTTAGGCACAGTGGTGGTTTAAACTGAATGCTAACATCAGTATGCTAACATGCTGACAATGACAATGTTAACAATGTTAACTATGTGCAGTGAGTGTTACCATGCTAATGTTTGTTAATTAGCACTAAACACAAAATACAGCTGAGGCTGACTGTAATTAGTTTTGCAGGAATTTGGAAATAAACCAAAAAGTTGACCTGATGATGGAACTAGATGAAAAGTTAAGTGATGAAAATTCGTCCTGAAGGGGATATGAATGTTGAAACCAAATTTCATGGCAATCCATCCAACAGTTGTGGAGAAATATTTGTAGTAGCTACTTTCATTGTCCAGATTTGTTTTGTTTAGCTCTGTTATCATTTAGTCAATGGTTTCCTGTAACAGGCATAATGGTCTTTAAGTGATGGAAAAGTCAATAAAAACACTTGAATTACAAAAGGCTATTATCTACCAATAAACAGTATAATTTTTGGAAGACCTTTCATAATGTTGATTGCTTAGCTGAAGCTGCAGCCTAATTTGACAAATAAAAAAATAATCCAACCTTTGTTTACACTTTACAAACCAATCATCATGTGCTGAGTTGACGATGGGGTGACAGCAACACAACAAACACATCAAATGGGGGAACAATGCTCTGAATCTGAATACATAAGAGACTCAAACATAATGTCTGTTCCCCCTTCACCAAAAACTTTACTCAATCATCCAGCCTTGTTTTCATTCATGAATATTACATAGCCTGTGATTGTCTGCCAAACCATTACACTGATAAGTAAGAGCAGGCCATCTGGTGGCTGCAAGGCGGTTATCACGACTTACTACCGCTTAGCAGCCCACACTTGTGAACAGGTATTCCAACCCTTCAGTTTCTGTGTCTGTGTGTGCAGCTGTGTGCACCCAGCTGTTTTTTAATGTGTGTGTAAGTACGGTAGAGAAGACTTAAGAAAGTCCCCAGCTTCCTAAATAAAGAGAGCCCCCTCCAGAAACACAATCTCTGGGGTAGCACTGGCTCTCCAGAGGGGAGGCAAGCAGGCTGTGTGAGGTAGCTAACCAGCGGGAGAGAACTCGTGACAGACTGCTTGCGAAGGCATCCTGGCCTCCTTTCCTGGAACTCACTGCTCACACAGGTGTTGGGCTCAGGTGGGCGAGAGAAGAGGAAACTTGGCAGGCAGGTAGAGCAGAAGAAGTGAGGACAGGATCGTGGGCGGAAGAGAGAAAAGGAATGAGGGAAGAAATGGAAAAAAGGAGCAAAATGGAAAAATTGGCTGAAGATGGACGGTCAAATTTTTCAGCTAAGAGGCTGAACACATAGTGTACGAGGCACCATTTTTCTGCTTACATAAGTCACCTTCCACTGAAGGGTTAATAAAATGCCTTGCTTTCTTCAGCATCTGCTCTAGCTTTTTTCCCGCACTCTAAAACAGGCCTATGTGTGTCTCGGGGGAACACATGTGAATGAGGAGAGCTGAGAGGTACTCAGCGTCTGTTCTGCTTTTACATCCTGCACACACACACACACACACACACACACACACACACACACACACACACACACACACACACACACACACACACACACATATATTCACTATTTAAGGAATACTAGTCACTATATGGGAGTCCAAGCCCTTTAGCGGTGTCCATTCTGATTATTCACAACAGTCCCACACCAGGCTGCCATCTAATGTATTATCAGCTTGTGCCCTTTCCTATAGGCCACATTCGCCTCTGCACACTTGACCGCCGCTCCATCAATGTGCTCCTAAATGGGCCTAAACAAAAGGTAATAGTGCACATGTTCATTACTTGGCAAGCAATCCTGTGTAAAAAAAACAAGACAGTGTTTGTTGACACAGCATCAATACTAGAAACCCCCTCTGGAGAAAGCCATATCACTAAGTGGGAAACACAATAATCATATCCCCTCCCATGATAATATACCCCATGGGCAGCTTTAGCACTATTACATTAAATGAAGAGTAATCAGCCCGACTTGTCAAATGATCAGTGTTTATGAGCATTTACACAAAAAACACTGCAGAGATCAGTTAGTTAACTAAATCACACCACTGCACAACAGAGCTGAGCCTTGAAACACAGCTAAACATCTTATACACGCAGATCAGTAACTACTAATTTAATATAGGGTGGATTGGTTACCCAGAATCATCTGGGAGCCACTGTTAATCATTCATTCACTCTAAGAACTTTCCAATGTTTTACAACCTTTATTACTCCGGTTCATGACAGTGAGATTAAGTCCCGCTCTAAGCAGAGACCAGTTAAGATGGTCTGATTTGAGAGTGTATCCTCTTGATTTCCACAGAGCCCTGAGGCAGGCCACCTAATCTACAAAGCCCTGACACTCATCCGCATGGCTCAATGGATAACCGAGCAAATATTAGCACACATCTCCCCTTGGTCCGCCCGCCTGTCAAACTATCACTGGATCCGTCTGCATCAAGAACTTTAATCTTCTCAGGAACTATGTCCATGTCCACTGACGCCATGCCTGTTGACCCTGACAGCTTCTTAAAGGACAAATCTGGCGCAAAATGAACCTAGGGGTTAATAACATGTGTACCGAGTCGACCGTTCTGAGATATGTTATCATGCTAATCGAATGTGACCAGTTTTAGCGCAAACCGCTAATTAGCTTATAACACTAGTCGACGGGGCATGGGTAAAGTAAAAATAAATCGCTATTTCTATACCACTAACAAGGCTCAAAATAGTACCACACTTCCACGGTAGCATAATGAGGGTCCCTATATGTAAACCGAAGCATTGAGAACCTTGTGTTGTGTACAGACAGTTTATTCAAACATTTATAAAGACAGTACCGTTCACGTACACAGGCAGGCGCCATCTTGGGAAAACAGTCACGACCAGTTGAACAATGAACGCCGTGCTTGAGCTATGTTACTGGTTACTGGTTGCATGCCGTTTGTCGTTCGGCTGGTCGTTATAAGCTAATTAGTGGTTTGCGCTAAAACTGGTCACATTTGATTAGTATGAAAACATATCCCAGAGAATGGTCGACTCGGTACCAACGTTATAATCGTCAACGAAAACGAACAAAATAATGAAAACTAGGTGGGAAAAAACATTGTCGTTAACTGAAATAAAAATAAAAACGAGGCATTACAAAAAAACAATAACTAAACTAAAACTGTAATGTCTGTTTGCAAAACTAACTAAAATAAAATAAAATTATCGAGTAAATGTCCTTAGTTTTCGTCTTTGTCAATGTCTTTCATAGAGCAAATAATGTTATATCTTTCCGACCATGACATTTCTTGTGGAAATGTATAGTTTCCGACTGGGAACCCAGAAATTCCGATATTCCATGGCAAATTGAACACAACATACAACAACCCTCGCCTCCTGGCATCATGGCGGTACCGAAAGTCGGAAGAAAGCGGCAGAGTCCTATTTTATTATGATTGTGTCAGATAAAAGCAAGTGCCTTGCAGTGGAAGGTGGTAAAATATATGGACAATTTATTACAGAGAAAAATCCCACGAATTTGAAAGTACATTTGAGAAGCGCACACAAGCTAGGAGGCTAACCTAGCTTACCTTAACAAGGTAATTGGAGAACGCAAAACCCCCTTTCCCCGAAACAGAAGCTAACCCCGGTACAGGGTGTGGATGTATGGGTACAGGGCCAGGCAGCATGACAGCGACAACCGTAGGACAGAGAACATTACAGGAGGGCTTTCACTGGAGACCCGATCGCTGCTGGTTAGTAAATACACAGGAACACCAAAAAAGGGAGGAAACGTGGGTTAATATGTGGATTGATACTGGGATGTCTACACAACTGTGTGAGTTGATTGACTTCAAAAAGTTTGCCACTTTACTCGAACCAAAGTTCAAAACACCTGTTCATGTATGTCTTCTTTAGTCTGTTGGCTATTTAGTTTTCTTTCCTGGAACACGTCACTTACACATTTTGCACTTACTGCGGCGTCTTGTGTAGACTGTTTACATATTCGTGCTCATCATGTGTACATTGTATGTACTGGTGTTATTGTTGAATACATTGTGAATACATATTTCTAAAATTGTATGATGTTTTTATTGAGTTATTATTACACAATACGTTTTATACAGACCTTTTTGGATCCCCCGACAAATAACCCATATTACAAAAAAAGACTAAGACTAAAACTAATAATAACTAAACTAAAACTAAGCATTTACTAAAATAAAAACTAAACTAAACTATCAAACCCGCTTTAAAAACTAATTAAAACTAAACTGAATTTGAAAACAAAAAGTCAAAACGAAATAAAAATAAAAACTAATGAAAAATGCAAAACTATAATAACCTTGCTTGGTACACGTGTTATTAACACCTAGGTTCATTTTGCACCAGATTTGTCCTTTAAATCAAAAATGTAGCAAGAGCTGTACATGTTTTACAAGGACATGGTATATCTGGTTTGTTTAATATGTACAAAAACCAAATTGAACAACGATTTCCATTCCCACTTTGTGATACACAGTACATCGCTATTGGAAAAGTATTTATATTGATATCGTGAAATTGATTTCAACCCTATTGCTCACACTTATCTGAAAAGTAACATGGTTCTGTTGGAGTCCAGAAGAGTTTTCACATTGCACTCACATATCTTACAAGATTACAAATATGTATGGAAACACATGTTCCAAATATTGTATATCTGTCTACACTTTCCAGCCCTGTTGGTTTGGCTATTAAAGCATAGCTTGGGGAAAATGGTATATGTGTCTAGAAATCTGAGTGGTTCAACCTCTGTGAGATGTGGAATTTGAAAGATATGTATAATGTTTCTTTGTTAGTGTGCGTGGGTATGTTTGTGTGTGGTATGTTTTACAGGCTGTAGGGGGTGTTGCGAATATGGGAAGAGAGGAAGACAAATGGGTTTACTCTGCGCTGATAGTTCAGTGCCATCTCTCCTCATGTCCCTCCATCTCTCTCTCTCTCCTTGCATCGTTAGAGTTGTTGTCTAGGTTGCGAGGCCCTGCGGTGTGATATTGAACACGTTGTAAAAGACTCACATCCCGCACATTAGAGCTTGTAGCACACACAGACACACAGAGAGGAAGACAATGGCATAAAGACGGTGCATGCATCAAAAGTTCTGAATTACTGCAGGGCTGTCTGGGGCAGCAGTGCAGAGAGGACAAAGCAGAGATACAGGGAGGAAGGGAAAATAGGCTTTTCTATTCTGCTTTAATTTTCCTGTGGGATATGAGGGGAAGGGCAGCGTTCAGCAGATCAATAGTGAAGTTTGTCTCTGTCAATGCAGAGTTTGGCTTGGAATAGAAGAGGAACAGGCGAGTGAAAACATGCTACTATTCATAGCTCCTCTGCGAAATGATGAAAAACTCCTGAAACTCTTGAAAAAAACATTTGAAAAAACTCACTTTTTCATCCAAACTTATGAAAATCACACACATATATGGACTTCCATGCTGATGAAATGTAGGAATAATAAATATAATCCTGATACCTGATCCTGATCCTGATATCGTAATTAAAGAGATCACCCTTGCCTTGTCACACATATTCATAAAAAGAGCTAATGCTAGAGCTTATTCGTTGTCCATATGTCATCCATTTGGTGTTTAAAAACACAAACACTTGCTTTGCAACAACTCTGAAACATACAGAATTTGAATTATAAAAAATAAATCTTTCTTTTGTAGGTGTGCACCTTAAGCGTTTGCTCTACCTTTCTAGCATGAGATGCGTGATGATGACACGGTGTGCCAGTAACTCTTATATGAACAGAGAAACTAAAAATAGGTCACCCTACTCAAAGTGAAATAGTGTTTGCAGGCAATCACATGACGTGCTAGCATTATGGGAGAATACAAAGTGTTACTAAGTACATCTGTGTACTTGTTGCTGATTAGTTTTGGCAAGCCGTGTGGATTTTGGCTCAGAATTAAGCAGGGTAACCAGCTGCCATTTATATGATGGGTGGGCGATTTAGATTTAACTATGCTAAACTGTGAAAAAGCATGAAACAGCAAAGGCAATCGAGGGAAAAAGATTGCTGCAATAAATACATTTTGACTGCAGACTGATCATTTGCACATTGTCCCTGAATAAAAATGACATATGCATGAAAAATAAAGCTATAAACCTTGAGTCTCAAGGAGGATACTCAACCTGACGATTCTGAGGATTTTGTATTAATTTGCCAACAGAATACATGGAATAATAGTCACATATGGTGCATTTGTTAATTGGAGTAAATAATGCCTGATGGTGCATGAAAAGTATCACGCTTGACTGAATTTGTGAATTTCTGGTTTGGTTTTTAAAGAACACAGTGAGGGTGCAGAGGGTAATAGAAAACAGAGATGTAACAGCATCGTATAAGCTGGATTCAATATCATGTAGTAGACCAGGAGTGGTTTTCCAGGAAACTGTATTCCAGCTCGTCTCTACTGCAGCCTGCCAGTGAGTACTTTTCTAGTAATTCACCACGCACTGGGTACAGACAGAATTCGACCTGCTTAACTGATGCTGACACACACTACTTATATTTTCCTTTTAAAGTGCATTGGTGTGGTGTAGTGATTAAATGGCTCGCCGATCAGTTCAAGGACTTGTGTTCGAAACAAAAGTCCACCATGTTGAAATGCTGAATATCACTATCAGTTCAAAAGATTCTCCTCAGCTACTTGGAAAGTTGTCAAGCAAAAATACAAATCTTTCTTATGTTCAATAAGGTTACAAGTATCCTCCTGTTGTATATCAAGTCAAGCTGTTACTGAGCTCCTCTCCTCTCACTCGTGTGTTCCACCACCCACCAAACAGCTCAAGACTTGATTTGAACTCTGGCACGAGTGCAGCTCCTTATTGCAATGTCACAGGGGTGGGGAAAGAATCAGATGATACAAAATTGAATTTACATAAAGCAACCTTGAGGTGAAATGTAGCAGCTGAATTAAATCACAATTAGTGATCACAATTAAAATGACACCCTCCATATTCTTTTGCTTTCTGACTTTCTCTAAAAGTCCCCACTAAAGGATTTAGTGGGGAGAGGTTGATTATCAAATGCTCTCTGACAATGAGAACAGACATTTACAATACCTTCTCCCTCCTTCTGATTTCCTCCCCGCTCCCCTTTCTTTCTCCCTTTCTTTTCCTCTCCTCCCCTGCTTCTCCCCTGCCTCCCATACACAGGAAATCAATAAACCCAGCGTCAACATTATCAATTCTGTCAGTGCAAAGGCGGGCCGATCGTTACTGCAGAGATGAGAGCTTGCTGTATCAGTTTGGGCTGAAGCAGCATTCTGATTGGCTGCGTGCGGCATTGATTTATCTATTACCAAGAGGTGATAGCATTAGTGTCTATCACACAGACATGATGTCCTGCCAGAAACAAGTTAGGGAGACGATTGGTGTGGTTGTGAGAGTGTGTAGCGTTTCAGGGCTTATGTATGCTTATGTATTTCATTTAGCATATAGATCTAGATGTGAATGTAGGACAGTGTGCGTGGGTGAATTATGGAGATTAACCTTTTATTCTTTTAATTAAAATGCATAAATTGGTTTTCTTGCTTGTAGCAAGTTTTAAGGTCAGACTCGAATGAACGTGATATGGAGTTGCTGTGCTGATGGCACTGCAATGACATATGTTAAAAAAAGGAGAGAATTACTTAAATTACTTAAAAATAAAATAAAATATAATGACCTAAAACTATTCTAACAGCCTGCTCATCCTGAAGTATACATTCTATGAAAAAATGAAACAAAGGAAAGCAACTGAATCTAGATATGACTTAGGCAATGATTGACAGGTCAAAGGCAGAAAGCTCCTGTATGTGCAACAGGTTGAGACTTTGAGAAATTACAGAAGTTATATGTGCATGCTGTATGAACACTTCTCATTACTGATAAAAACTTATGTTAGCTAAATCTTAAAATTTATACACATTGCAGTGGTCTATTTTTGGGTAATAAAAAGAAAGAACATGGGTTACAGAGACAAGAAAAGGCAGCTTTAGTTGCTGGGAAACTGTTTCCATGTGGTTTCTTAACCCTGTCGACAACCACTTGTTCTGTTTAAAAAAACAACAACAAAAAAGGCTGTATTGTTTTCCCTTGTGATGGAATCTGCCAAGGTGAATCAGAGTTCTGTTGCAGCATTGATGTACTCCTTCTGACATGTTAAACCAACTGAAATAGAGTGTGGGGGACAAAAGTTAAACGATTATCTGTCAGCTTCGTAGAATAACCCACAAGAATATACCAGGACTGATACAGTCAAACCAGAGGCCTGTACTACGAAGTGAGATTTGGCATTAACGAGCTAACTTCAGGTTCAACCCAGGGTTTTCTGTACTACGAAGGTGGATCACTTGTGATCGGGTTCAATCGCCGTGGTAACTTATGCTGAACGCCTAACCTGGTCGGGAACAGGTTAAGTTGGAGATCAGAGATCAACCGGTGTAAAAGCACCGCCTACTGACCAATCAATACTCGACTGATAACGGCGTCACCGTTCTTAGAAGATCAGGCGGAGCTCGGTGCGCGGAGAGAGAGAGAGAGAGGGAGAGAGGGAGAAAGGGGTGCGCACATAAAAGTTAAAACATTTAGAGACCGACAACCTCGTAAGCATTCCCTGACGTGTATATTTATGAAATATATAGATTGTAATGGGAGGGAATTACATATCGGCTCGGCTTCTTGAGCCGTGTGTTGCCAATGCACACATCAGTTTGAATTATGTTTTTATATATTTTATTTGCTCTCACGATGGCTTCCCACTGCCAGGGTTGCAACTGAAATACTAGGCTAAAGCAACAAGTGTAATTATGGTCAGATCTTGGTCCTGACTGATGGGGAAGTGATATTAATAAGCGTTGTGATTTACGCATCTACAGCGTCGGCTATTTTTTTGCCAGCTTTCCTTCCTGTTTTAGGAAGCAGCGACTGTATTGCGTTTTGCCTGCAAAACCGGTCGGCCGGTGTCCGTTATGTAGAGCTTCCTTTGTGTTGGCATTTTAAACTCCGGTGGATTTCTGAGGACTATGGTTAACTGCTCCTCAGATCTCTGCAGGGTAAATCCAGACAGCTAGCTAGACTATCTGTCCAATCTGAGTTTTCTGTTGCACGACTAAAACAACTTTTAAACGTACACATGTTCCAGCAAAACAAGTTCCTTTCCGAAGCCATTTTGCAGCGGCAGCGCGGCTCTGTCCGGCGCTTAGCACCACCCAAGACGATTGTGATTGGTTTAAAGAAATGCCAATAAACCAAAGAATGTTTTTTTTTTTTCTATCTCGGAATGCTGTGTGGACTAGCCAGATCCTCCTCCGCAGCACTGTGGAGGAAGGTGTGGCAATGCGAGAATAATATATACTATATAGACTATCAGTTCAATTTGCAAAGGTCGATCATTCTTACACTTTTAAATTCAAATATGAGGTATACTGATGCACAAGACCATTGTCATTTCAAGTAAAAAAGCAGTAAAATATGACAATCAAATTTTTGCCAGCCAAAAGCTTACATCTGCTTGCCCTCTTGCCAACTGTTCAGAAACTTCACTGAAAGGTGTAGTCAAGCTCTCTTCCTGTTCCTGTAATGCTCAATCCACTCGCTCAACGCATTATGTGAACTACAGTGAGTGCCTGTCCATGAGCAGATGAGAGGGTAAATCCAATCTGTTAAAAAGCCGCAACTCAATTCCAGAGCCATACGGCCAACATCCAGCACTTGACCCAAATCGTTTTTTTCGGGGGAATAATGTGCATTTTTGTGGTGTGTGTGTGTGTGTGTGTGTGTGTGTGTGTGTGTGTGTGTGTGTGTGTGTGTGTGTGTGTGTGTGTGTGTATCGGTTTGAGCAAAGGAAATTATGCGTGTATAGAAAACAGTCTGGGGATATTTAAGAATGTATGTACCGAGGTGCTAATGAATAAGCTTATATTTGCATGTCTTATTATTCATTGCTGATCATGTTAGTGCATGCCCTGTATTAAAGTCCAAGCATTGTGTCTGTTTGCATCTACGTGAGCCTGTGCTTAGCTCAGACCTTTGCAACCACGACAATGAGCCACTAGATTACTGAGGAATAATTTTGGTTTCATGGCCTGCAACATATTTAGATTAATGAACATCATTGCCCCATATTCACAGAGCATGGCCTAAATATTTAAGCTTTATTGCAGTTCATACTGCTAACAGCAGTATGCACTTAAATAAGGAGTCAATACTAAATGGCAAACATAGAAGAAAGATGTTAAAGGAATAGCTTTAATTCAGTTTGTTCAACCAATGCTGGTATACAATTTTACATAATGTAAGTATGGATGCATTTTTGTTGGCAGACTAATTATTGAACATGCTTCAGTGGGTTAATTATAGAAATGTAGAAAAAGTGTGAGATGTGAATATGAGTGGAGCACACAACAGAGAGAGGGACGAAGAAGAGAAGGTAAACTTGTGCTACTGTAACATAACCTTTCAGAAATCACTGTTAGTACATCTCGCTCAAAAGTCACAGGCAAACCCATTTTCAGGAGCGAGATAAACTAGTTGATATTGAAAAAGAAAGAGACAAGAAATAGATATGTGGACTAGGAAGGGTTTAAAAACGCAAAGGAAAAGCTGTCTTGATGGAGGTGAAACTTCAATCATTCAATCATCTGAGATGCAAAGAGGATGCTTTACAGGGTAAGTCCTTAAACACCATTAACATGGAGAGGAAGTGTGTGCAGAGGAGTAGGTGTGTTGTGATGGAGGGAGGTGTGGCTTTTAAAAATATCTGCTTCCTTTTCTCCATTTCTTCCCTTTGCATTACCTCTCTTTCTATTGGTTTCTCTTTCTCTCTTAAGTGATCCTCCTGGTCCCTGCATAAACACATTTTTTGTTTCCACATCATCTCCTTCCCTCTCCCCCACTCTTTTGCCTGTCTTTATTTGAACAGATAAAAGCGTTGTCGCTCTTTGACAAGACACACTCGGTTGCTAACTTTCTCTCCCTGAGAGGGAGAGAAAGTTAGTAAGAGAGTGATGAAAAGAGGAGAAGGCTGATATATGCAGGTACAAAGGTTCACTGCAGCCTTTGATCAGCCGAGCACCTGTCTGCAGCCCTGAGGGCCACCACAGTTCACAAGGTCAGCCATGGAACGATCTGCCACTCATTTCTCGTACATTTGAAATAATAAAGCCATAAGGTTTCCAACAGAGTACTGACAACGATCGAACACTTTCATTCAAAATGTAGAGATTCTCCTTTTTGCCCCCAAAAACAAAAGACTAAATACTGCTAAATGTCATTGTAAAACAGAACGATGTGATCTTGACGATCTTTTAACAACTTTATGTTTTCTGATAGCTGACCCCACACCCCAAAAGAAGAAATATGCACTAGTGATTTGGCCTGATTCGGTGAATACTAGACATGTATTAAAGGGTTCTGGCCTGGAAAAGACAGGCAGATTCAACAGACATCTCCTATTAAAAGGTGTAACGCAAGCGCAGCAGAGCCAGCGAGACACAGAGGGGATGCCTCCTTGTGTCTGAACAGAGACTGCAGGATGGAGAGGGTGGAGGTGGATTGGAGGGGGGGAGGGGGCAGCAGGCAGGAGTGGAGGGAGCGGCATTCCTGACACAGAACTGCAGTCTGTTTGGATTACATCACATACATCTTTCAGACCCATTGCCGCTCTGACTGGGAAGAAGGGAGAAGGTGTTAGCAGAGATAGAGAATTGAGGGACGGAGACTGAGAGCCAGAGATTGAAAAAAAGAAAAGACTGTGTGGGTGAGAATAGAGAGGCATGGATAGAGAGATTTATAGGTATAGAAGGAGGAAGGATGAGAAGGGACGTAGTGGGAAGTAGGGCGATGTGGCAGAGGACAATTTATAATGGTTCCCTTTCTCTCAGAGAGAGCCCAGGAGCAAACGGCAGTGTGAAATATTCAGAGAAGGACCAGGAACAGAAACACCGGCTCTCGGTGACGTAACGCAGCTGCAATGCTGGAACAACGCCCACAGAACCCTGCTCCGCCTAAAAACATGTTAGTGCGGCCAGCTTTGATATTAATTTCCAAAGTTATGAAACTAATTTAGACTTTCAGAGCAAAGTTTCCTGAGAAACTGATTCCAAAAATATCGTATTTGTTACATCTCATTAGATTGTTTGAAGCATTTGTGATGCAAATTTTGCATCTTGATTTAATGACAAACAAATCTATGCATAGGCATGTGAACCCTAAAAATAGGTTTGGTACTCTAGAAGTAGACTTTACCTTCATCACCCTTCCTTCACAATGTCTCTCTCTCAATCTCGTGAAGGACTTTTACCATTACTCCTGTCTATCCCCTGCCATTCTTCTTGCCCTGCTAAACCCGGACTTGTCTTTCACCCCCTTAACCTTTAATCAAACTCAATCTGTCTGTCTCTGTTACCATTCCAAGGCCGCTCATTCAATCATTTCCTCTCTTATCCAGTCAAATATACCTTTTCTACAACCCCATCCCAACGGACTCTGCTTCCAAAATGTCCTGGGGCAAACAGAGGAGAATGTGTGCATGCATGTGTGAGTGTATCTCTGTGTGTGTGTGTGTGTGTGTGTGTGTGTGTGTGTGTGTGTGTGTGTCAGTATGGAAGGGTTCAAATATTATGGATGACTTCATTTAGAGGGGCTATTAACAGGGCATGTCCCTGGGCTGAGGACCTTTCATACAAGTCCTCCCTGGAGAGACAGTAAACAGAGAAAATAGAGTGGGAAACATCAGAGGGCATACAGAGGAAGAGATATGTGATGTGGGTTTGTATACAATTTAAAAGACAGATTTGATAACCGTGCCCTGAATAATGCCCATTATTTTATTATCAAAGAAAAATGTGCTGTAAAAAGTCCCAGGACTCTGCTGGATTGCAGTGCTGTTGTCGAATACATGATCAGGTCCAGGGCTAATATATGTATGCACTACTCTCCCATATAACCTTGCAGGTGCAAACACACACAAGTGCACAAACAGAAACAAGCATGCCTTGGACACAGTTTAGTGTGTGTGTGTGTGTGTGTGTGTGTGTGTGTGTGTGTGTGTGTGTGTGAAGAATATTGCTAGTATTGCTACATCATTAGACACAAGCCCCAGCAGCCCCTTTTTCCTGTCAGTTTGCCTGCATGAGTGATGATACTCATAATATCATACTGATGCTGTGTGACCATCAATCATATGACCAAGAGGGAGAAATATACAAACTAAATTGCATAAGGTGAATCATCAACCTTACTCCTCCCTCTCCATAAACAGAGTTTGTGGTTGCTGTTGCAGTTTATCAGCTTTTATTTGAACATGTGCGCCACGATTTATGTTCTGTTATTGTTTGTTGTATTATTATTATTATTATTTGTTGGGAGATTGAGAAATGACACCTGTTTGTATTTGCAATATTGCTGCTATGGAGGGCCACCACAACTTGATTAATGTAGAAGATACATGTGTACTTAAAACTGCTGTATTCTGACGTTAACATTCACACAGACTGGCTGGGTTTAACTGTGTCTTTGTTCTGAGAAAGATTGAGGTGGTGAACAAAGCAGACGGCTGTAAAACATGTCACATATAATATACCGAGAGACAAGTTAAAGGCCCGGGCTCCTGCCCACTCCCTCAATCGCTGCACCTCACAGTATATTAAAGCAACACCTACAAAATGGCCAAAGAAAGTGACTGAGAGAGAGAGAGAGAGAGAGAGCGAGGGAGAGAGAGAGAGAGAGAGCGAGAGAGAGAGAGAGAGAAGGGATGGAGGTAATGAAAAATTTGTCATTTCTGAGACTGTGATGTGTTTGATGAATGAAAAGTGTCCTTTTAGTCCCGTTTTTATAGCCAAGAGGAATGCAGAAATGCTGTTGACTTACAACACAGCTTGATAGAGGAGTTGGGGGTGGAAAGTGAACTTGGAGCGTAGTACAGATCAAGAGAAGGGCTTGAGGGGAAACACGGTACATACTTTCACGTACCGTTTTCTCACTTGCAGCTGTGCGGCAGCCAGAGAGTGGGTTCAATGTGAGGGAACAGGCAGTGAACAGGAGCACATGATGTGTCTCAGGAAAAATGATGATTATCAAATATAACACATATAGTTTCTTTCCCAACGACACATCCACCCACACACAGACATATGTGCTCGCAACATTTGTGAATTCCCTTCCTTGTCGCTTCGTGCATGCTTGTCCTCATCGTACTGGACAGTGGCAGTGGATTGTGGGTGAATAGGTGGAAGTTAATGACAATCGATAGAGTTAAAGAAAAAGAAGAATGCTCCTCTCCCACTGCATTGATTCTCAGCTCCTTGGGGTAATGGTCCGAATGTTGTAGGCTCTGACCTCACACACAGAACAGCTTTAATTAAGAAAAATACTCCTGCAGCCCACCACCAGCCACCTTATAACTACATCTAAAAATAATAATCTAATCTGATTTTCTATGGAATGAAATGCACACAGAAAATAAATTGTGGTTCAACATGTAATCAGCTGTTGATACCTGTTTTTTCTGCCACTGTTTTTTCGGAGGCTTTTTGGAGTGGGCCAAGGACTCGCCACTGAAGTGAAGGAAAAAATAATTTAAGCGATACCTGTCCATGATTCCATGATTGTAATGGATGATGCAAAGGCTAAGTTTCCCTGTGCAAACACTCTATCACTCCCTTCTCACACTCTTACTTGTGACTTCTTTACATCTCCTCAGACCTCCAGGCTACCATCTTCATCATAGCTAACAGTTCATTTAAAAAAAGTTAAAAGTCAATTTTCCCTTCCTCTTAGCTGGTTTGTATGCCCAGATCCCTATCACAACAATTCTAAATTAAAATTGGTGGTTGTCACTGCACAACAACGTATCTATTCTATTTTGTTGGTTACACAAATGGAACCTAGCTCAAAGCTCTTTAGCTAATACTGTAATACTGATGCATTCATTTAAAACTGTGAACAAACACCTTCATCAAGCACATGCATGTTGCATGAGGGGGAATGGGTGAATCATTGGTTGGCATCACTGGTTTCAATCTTATCAGCCGGAAAGAAAAACCTGCCCTTTCTGCTTCATCAAAGAAGTCCCTGTGTATAACTATTTTTTAACGGTGTCTTATTTCTACAAACGATCAAGATAGTTTATTTGATAACCTGTACTTTATTCTGCCATGTTCAATTACAGTGTATTTTACTTGTGAATTGATGGAATCCCACAGTCTCTCACTCCAACAGCGAACCTCTGACCCTGCCAACTGCATCGGACACTGCCTTATTATCAAATAGGCAGCAACATAGCATGGTGGGCGTGCTAGCACAGGAAAACAGTTCCTTACCACCCTATCTGCTGTAAGTGAAGAGAGCGAGAAAGGAAATGAGAACAATCCGGCATGTGGAATGCTTGTGACCTCTCAGACTGGCAATCAAACACACCAACACACACACACACACACACACACACACACACACACACACACACACACACACCACATTCCACTAGTCTTATTGGTCAGCTCATCTAATGACAGTTTCTCTTTAGGTTAGAGGCAGGAAATGTCAAACCAATTAACAATACGACAGGGAGTCGGATGGGGGGTGGGTGGGGGTAGCTGCTTTAGAGAATGTATACAAAGAGGAAGGAGATGTGCTGTAAACGTCACCTCTTCTGCAGGAATATATATCCATTATGTTTGTGAGTGCTTTGCAATTTACTCATTAATTGGTTTTTAACCAGAAAATACTTTTTGTTTTTCTTCCATGAATTGAGTTATAGTTTCACTGCAGTTGTCCTAATGTTAAAAACAGAGCTCACGGTGCACGGCTGTAGTGAGAACAATGGATTAAGCTAAACAGAGGAATAAAGGAAGACAAACTAATGTTGACACTGGGGTGTAATGATTTGAATTTTCTATCTCTCTCTCTCTGTGCTTCCATACACTCTCTCCCACACGATAAATGGATGGAAATGAGAGGCAATAAAAAAGATGAGATGAAATCAAGGCACTATATTTATTTTCCTCCCATCTCTCTCATTAAATTCTGCGCTCTGTCGATAACCAACACACAGACACACTAACATGCGTGTGGGCACATAACCATAAAGACTTACACACTCACAGTTATATCAATGGAAATAGATGGATGAGACAAGCAAAAACAAACAAATATATATGGATACATAAACCCAGGACATATAAACACACAGAGACATAGAGAAAAGAAAAGCATGGCTGGCATCAGGATTTTTCTCTCCCAGTGCTAAGGGGGTGCTTGACCAATATGTTGGGTGCTAAGAAAATAATTTTTTTTAAAGATTTTTTACAAAGAGTTACTATATAAGGAAGTTCTTGTTTTTTTCAACAAAAGGAGATATGGCACACAGCAGATATACAGTAAATGTAAAAACAAATTAAAACAAAACAAAACAAAATGGCTATAAGCTAATACTAAGCCATAAAAGGAACCACAAGGAGAAAAACATCTTTCCACGTTCCAAGGTGAAAGACTTCAGCACCGGACAGCGTCCATGCAGCTACAATTAATAACAGCACAATACATCCAAGATGTGACGACAATGACAAGAAGTGAATTTATTCCGTATGCATAATCAGACAACTGTGCATTGGTAATAATGTTTTGGATCAAATGGCTATCACAATGTCAGAAATTAAACTAATTATATCCAAAGTACAGCCACAACAGCTGTGCACTCAATTGTAAAATGAACTGGCTATCATTACAATCTTAGTGATTACATTTCTATTGCAGACAGAAGAATACCTTGTAGGTCGACAATATACATGCGTCCAGCTGTGCATTGGTTATAATGTTACGGATTAAATGTCTATCACAATGTTAGAAACGAAAGGACTAATATATCCACAGTGCAGCCACAACAAGAAGTGCATTTACCCTCAACACGCGTGACATAAGCAAGAGCCGGATTGGGAAAAGAATGGCTGGTAATTCATTTTGACATTTTTCTTAAGTTGGGCTGCGCAGATTTGTGATGTGCCTATAATGCCACCAGCAATGTAGCGCCATGCTTAAGAAAAAAAGAGAAAAAAGCCTTCTTCAACCACACATACATACACACATGCCAGACTTTTAAATGGTCTCCCTACAGGTGACTAGAGGGTGGTGGAGCATTGACATCTTGACTCATGGTGGGTGCTGCTGGTCATGCTAAACAGCGCGAAACCCCTCTGACCCTGCCCTTTGCTGCAAATAGACTCATTTAGTTACAAACCCTTCCCTCCAGCCTATTACTAGGCTGCCAAGGCCATTTAAAGCATAGAGCGGCTCTGCCTACAGTATTAGCTAAGGAGTGTTATGTTTGACTGTGTGTGTCTTTTTGCTCATGCATGATTGACATGCTACCCCTTACAGCCTATATAGATGTTAACCTGCTTATACAGTATGATGCCAATTTCATGTCATGAATCCCATTGTTGCCTCAGCATGTTCGCATGAACTTTGACACTCAGGGAGGAGAGGACAGTTGATATTGAGACACTTTCTCCCTGTGTTTCTCAGCCTCTTTACATCACCTCTGAATGTCCTATAAGTGTGGAGACTTTTAAAATGACGCTGTCTTCACTGTAGCTTTAGATGTACAGCTTTAAAGCTCCATTGTGTAATTTTTGGAGTTGATTCTTAGCAAAAAAAACCTCTGTTCTTTCATAAATATGTGCTCATTCATGTGTAATTACTTCCACCAACTAATCAAAGTATTCTCGTACGCGTAGAATCTGACATTTAGAATCATTGAGAATACAGACGAGCGAGTCGCTCGAATGATGGCTGCCATGTTGCGTCTCCATCTATGAAATACATTAGCCAAAGAGGGACATACCTCCACCTTTCGCGCTTTTCTTTTTTGAACAATGTCTTTATTGAGTTTTCCTTTTAAACAAAGAACTAAATAATAATAATAAAAAAAGAAGAAAAAAATACATATATATATATATATATATATAAAATATAATAATAAAAAAATTAAAGAAATTAAAAAATATATATAAAAAATAAATTAAATTAAATATAAATTAATAATATATATACATATATATATATGTATACACATATATACACAATAAAATAAAAAAGTAAATATAAGATAAAAATAAAATAAAAATATATAATATATAAAATCTGTATTTATACATATATATGTATATACACCCATGAACAGGCGATGTACTAACATACACACCCATACATAAATAAAAGAAAAGACCTTTTTTTTACAACATCCCAGTAAGAGTGAGGTATACATGTAGTCTTTTAACCATCTACATTGAAGAATATATGAACTGTTATATCTATTAGCTATATACCTATATAAGTACCCTTACATATGCACTCATCCATATATTTGTGCAGCAACCACCCGTTTCCAATCATAAAATGATGACATTTGCGAAGAAGAGATAATCAAATTAAATAACATAGTATTTATGCATACATGCACATAGACACACGCACAGAAGCCCCTTTCGCGCATTTCACTCAGTGGCACTGACTGTGACGAATGCCAGGGAGGGAGGGAGAGAAGATTACTTGCGACTGTCGGCAGATTTGAAAGCCTGTTGAAAATGGAGGATTGCGCCTATTCTCGAGGACATGTAACGGAGTCGCCAAGGAAGTTAAAAAGAGAATTAAAACGACAATGCAACAGGCAAAGCAACAAGACCAAAGTTAATATTGGAGTGGCTTCTCCAAGATGGAAAGAGCTCATAAGGAGCAAGGACTTTAAAAGGGACACCGAAGTTGCCTGCTTTCTTCTCGACAGGTAATTCTGCCTATTTGTGTAAATTCAAAGTTTTATAATTGCTTGGCTAACTATAGCATGGTTGAGCATAACGCTAGCATGACGTCTAGGATACTTTTCCTCGCGTCAATGATGAAAAAGGATTGTCTACCTTGTAACATAAACATAATCATATGTGTTGTGATTTCCCTGGCAGACAACTCACGTCACGTGCAGTTGTAACACAGACTAGCTACAGCTAGAACAGCTGCGTGTAAACGATGGCGATACTAAGAGCTAATTTCGGTTTCATTGACATTGTTCATACTGCTCAGAGAAATATATTAAAAACATAAACCTCCGTTGCTTCTCTCCTACGCTGTAAACATTGCCTTACACTATTAATCTCGTACAATATACAGAATAACGAGCACTGATACTTTACTAACATTAGCTTGCATATGTTTGGGAACCTGATAGCTGATGTTAGCAATGAAATGGTACCAAAATAACGTAAAAATATTATTACACTGGAAGGAACACTCACGGACAAAGTCGTACTTCTTGGAATAATACGGCCACTGTAGGAGTTAGAACACGCTCGGAATGGGGGGGGGTTAGAAAGTAATATTCAGTTGGTTGTCATATACAATGTCACCGTTAGATGGGAGAAATTCTTACACAATGTAGCTTTAATTCTCATCTGTTTACAGAAAGGGTGGAGTCACGAAGATTGCAGAAGTGACTCTGCAAGCTGTCAACAAGCACACATTTGGTGATGCCCCCCAATGGTATCCAGACTCTATTATGATGAACTGATTGTCAGATTTGTTTGTGTCATGGTCGTGATAGTAGGTGTCTGAGTTATTTATAGAACCAGACTCTGAAAGAAAGACACCCCTCTCATGGATGACAGCTCTGCCACTGTCATTTGCTCAAGGGTGGACAGAGGTGTCAGTCTTACTCTGTGTGTGTGTGTGTGTGTGTGTGTGTGTGTGTGTGTGTGTGTGTGTGTGTGTGTGTGTGTGTGTGTGTGTGTGTGTTTGTGTGTGTGTGTGTGTAGGTGGGAGGCTGGATGTGCAAGCAGGTGTTAAAATGCAGGCTTACTAGAGTGTGAAAAAGAAAGGATAGATGTTGTACAGCATAGGAGTGTGTACATGATGACAGTGTGCCTATTTGTTAGAGCTATTTTGTGTTACAGAAACACATTTCCCAATGACAACAGATGACATGTATAAAGTTGTTACATTTTTAACCCCTCTACATATCATCTTGATGTTTAACAAAAACAATCAATTCTCAGTCCCTGAGTCATTGTCATTATAATTAGTTTTTAATTGAAAGGAAGAAAATGGACTCTTATTTTTGGCACATAAGAATGAGCCCTCCATTATGTGAACGTGTATTTTTCCCCAGGTGGAAATATTCCAGTTTCCTTGATTTTACGAGGATTGCAATATCACTATTTTCAATTGTAACATCTTTCTAATGCAGATAAGAAACAATGTGACAAACTGAAGTACCCACTTTAGCAAAATGACAAGAGAAAACACTTAAAGAAATGCAGAGGCTAAGTGCTCAATCAGGTTAACATGCAGTAAACCTGAAGGGAACATTGATGTGTACTTAAGGTGAGATGTTCTTACGTCGTTCTTATGTGGAGTGTAGAGATAAGATAGTGTATAATAAAAGTCTTTGTAATTCGGGCATATTAATTGGTTAAAACACCAACCTGTTTCATTTAAGTCAATAATACTGTATACCAGAATATCCCATCACATAATGAAGTCACCACTGATATAAGAATAACATGTCAAAAAAATCACATCACACAGTATAATGCAGTTGTTTCAAAGACCTAAACAAAAAGCAATCAATTATAATTTAAAGGAACAAAAAAAAATATCCCCAAAGGTGGAAATACATGTGGAGCAACACTCATCATAAGATTAAAAACTGAAATGACATCCCATGGAGTTACACGTATTATTGTTAACTGTTAAAATGAGCAACAACTGTCTCTTTTGTGCAACGAGCCATCCACTGTGTCCACTGGGCTCTGAAATGAGAGAGCACTGCAAAGGAAGCCAGGAGGATCAGGTGTGGAGGGGTGACAAGTGTTTGCATAAATTACAGCATGCAATCCCATCAGCCCTTTCTCCCATCCTCCTAATTCATTTCCTCGACCCCTCTGTTCCAACCACACAGACCACTGCCCTCTAACTCCTATCATGAACATCAGTGCATGAAATTCTCGTCCTGTAAGAACTAACACACACACACACACACACACACACACACACACACACACACACACACACACACACACACACACACACACACACACACACTTCATATAGCAACTACTTTATTAGTTTTACACTGTAATTACCTCTGGAGGAGGAAATTACCTCCAAGTTTACTTGCCATCTGAGTCCAAATGTCAGCACCTCTGTCATCGCAGACTGATTTCAGCATACATTCTTTCACGCGCTCATAGAGAAGGAGGAAAGTCATGCTGATTGATTACACTCATAATCTCTCACCTCATTTACTTGTGCATGTGTGTTTGATACATCGGCTTTTAATAATAAAAAAGCACTATATGTTATAATCATTTTGTGCTTGACATAATGTCCAATATGGTAAATTGGAGCTGTATTGCTGCATGGTCAATACTAGTCATGTGGTGGCTGGCCAACCTCAGCTTAACAAGGCGCATCTACTGGAGGCTTTAATGGGATCATTGATCTCAATGGGTACTATCTGGTTTGTTCAGGCTTTAATATCTTCATTGTTTTTATGTTTGATATCGCCTATCTCTCAGCTCTATGCAGCTCTTATCTTGTCAAAGTCAGCCTCTTTTCAATTGTTTTCTTTTTTTTCTTCAGGCACTTTGCCTTAATATGCAAGACAGTGTTTAATATTGTGGCAAAGATTCTCTGTTTTGCTCCTCTCATCTTCTCTCATCTCCTCTCATCTCCTCTCCTCTCCTCTGGATCCATCC
The DNA here is from genome assembly GCF_031162955.1 of Sander vitreus. NCBI lineage: Eukaryota > Metazoa > Chordata > Actinopteri > Perciformes > Percidae > Sander > Sander vitreus. The sequence continues at coordinate 12,761,579 of NC_135857.1, read as the reverse complement.
AGTAAGTGATTCTTTCTTGCTCTTTCCTCTGTTCACAATGTCATACATATTCCAGCTTTCTCAAAAGACCTGAGGTCTCTGAGCAGCAATTAACTTTGTCTTTTAGGTGTGCAAAACAAACACACACTCACACTTAACTAGTCCATACTCTCACACAAATTGTGGATGACATATTTCTTTAGCCCGTAGATAATGTTATTACAAATCGACTGCATGTAAGCAGGATGGATTGCCATGAATCAATGTGACAACAGCCATGCAGAAGGCAGGCGAAGCACTCTGGATGTCTGTGTGTTTATTATTGGCCTAAGCACTCAAATGTGCAAATAACCCTCCACGCACCCGTTAACCCAAACTTCCTCCCTGTTTGACTTGTCGCAGTGAGTTGATAGGTCATTAGTCACTCAGCTCTTTTGCTAGTTATAATGACTCCTCTCTCTCTCTCTTTTCCTTTTTTCCCAGTCTTCGCTGTCATCTGTCTCCACTGACAGGGATGTTATGTAGCACACCATGGAAGTATTTTTCAGCCACTGTGCCTGACTGCGGCTGCACTGTGCTGGCGTACTTTGGAGTGAGCTCAGGAGAGCCTTGAGGTTTTGCTCCAAGAGAAGTTAAGATAAGATGAAAGTTTAATGATCTCCCAGGAGAAACTGGGTCATTGCAGCAGCAAAGACTATTAAACATATGCTATTCTGGACAATAGAACAAATTGAATAATGATAGTGTCTTGTCAAACTAATGCACTGCTCAGGTTTAAATAATTCTTATTTTGCTTACTACTATAAGATTGTTTAATTACTATTCTATAAAGCTGCAGGACACATCTTAAGATGTATGCATGCTTGTCAATAAAAATTTAGCTAATTTAGATATATGTGAATACTGTACACATATAGACAACTTTTTAATCCAGATTCAATTCTGAGCTATTAATGCATCAGTGAGTATAGAATGGACACATGGGAACATAGTCCAAATCCCTTTGGGCAAAATCTTAAATAACCAAAAATATACAACTGGGGGTGCTAGCCTACCATGAATCCTGATATTCGTCCTCTGGTTGATTCTCAAATTTGTGTAGGATATAGAGACAGGTTGACAATGCTGCATTTAGTTATTCTCTTAGGCCACTTTGTGTAGCATTGACGAAAAGTCTCACTAAAAGGTCCATTGCAGTCCTAGAGCTTTCGATTCACAATCTTCCCCAGCAGATGGAGTTTGCCCCCTTGTGATACGATCAAAAGTTCCAGAGCAGCCATTGACTGGACCTTGTGGGGAGATTGTTTTGTGAAATGTTTCCAAGGTAAAGAATATACTTTTAGCCTATACCTTTAGGCCAACATGGAAGAGAAGTGCTTGTGCTAAGAAAAATTGTTTACATTGCTGATTAAATTGTAACATTTACAATTCCATCACAACTTGGCAAACTCCAACTATGATTTAAAACTCCACAGCAGCTACTGAATGGACGTTTTGGGGAGATTGTTCTGTCAACAACTGTTTCCAAGGTCAAAAGGAACCTTTAGTCTAAATCAACAAGTCCTCCAAACCATACGATGATATAGGTTGTTTATTCCTACCCTCTAATACGACCCATTAGCCTGATTAGCCAGACCCACATCAAGATGTTGGGTCTGGGAACTCACCATTGGCAGGGCTCAATCCGAGGGGCGGGATAAACGGTTATCTTTCAAATTCCCTCTGCACGCAATAGGATAGCGCTACAACCAACCAGAGCAACCCTAGTTGATGGATTAAACTTTTGCCGTATCTGGTCGGCAAAACTCCGAACACATCTTTCTTTTTTAAGAATGACTTCAGTGATTTGTTCTTTTCTCAAAGAAAACCTGAACTCCAAGTCTTCCAGAGTTGCAGCCAAAGCCGATTCGAAAGACCGCTGTTCACCAGCAGCAGCAGCCATCTTCTTTGTTTTCAAGTAGCAGGGAATTCACGCGGAACCATCACAACTCTGCCGTCATTATGTTAAGCCCGCCCACCGACTCTATACACAAAGTGATTGGCCCGGCTGGAGTTTGGTTTTTCCAGCTCGCAAGCCAACGGAGAGTTGCTAGACCCCCTGGCTGTAAATGACATTTGCTGCTGCTAGGGTGCGTCTAGATTTGTAGGCTAACGACCCATAGGAGCGTTTCATAAATTAGTGCCACTAGGGGTGGCAGGAAATACGACCCACAGGGGCATTTTCTGTCCTCATATCTGGTCCTGGTTTTAAACACGTCGTTTACGTTGTGAAAAGGTTGCAGCTTGGTTAGGTTTAGAAACCAAAACTACTTCATTAAGTTAAGAAAAGATTGTGGCTGGGTTAAAATCAGTAGATTTGTTATGTTACTTTACTTCCAGTTACGCACGCGATGCAGAACGTGATGTAGCTCAGTTTGTTACGTTCCATTAAGTTAAAAAAAACCTTGCCCTTTAACTTGATTTTCAAACGGGTTAGATGGATTTTAAGTCTCAAGAGTTTTCAGTGTTTTTAACTTCACTGTTGAAAATCACAGAATGTAAAATCCTGTTTTTAGGTTATAGCCTTTAAGATTTAGGGAGCTGGACAAAAACATACTGTACAACTATCTCTACAAGTCAGCGATGAAGCAGCAGGAGAAGGGATTTTGGGAATACAGGGTGATGTGGGAGAAACAGGACACTGATGAAATGAGACAGCGGTCATGTGTTAGCCTAAATCACTGCTCCAGTCTCAATCTACAAGTGTTGGGTAACATGAAAACAATTCCCTCCTTCTCTTCAGCTAAAAGGAATCTACCCCCCATCCTCCTTCTACACCCCCCCCCCAAGGGAAACTATCTGACACATTGGAAAGGTTTGTTGAAATCCTTTAAAAAAAATAAAATAAAAGTGAGTTTCTTACATCTCTCTCTCCTTCTCCATGGCTTACTCCTTGTGAATGACTGCCAAGCTAATTGCACTGCTGAAAAGCCAAGTCTGATTTGCATAATCAGATTCTTTCTTTTAAATTGCAAAAAATGAGAACTTTTTTCCTCATTAATTTCCATTCGTCAACACATTTACACACCTGCCTCCTCTGAATGGTGTGTGTGTGTGTGTGTGTGTGTGTGTGTGTGTGTGAGTGTGCATGTGCTTGTACACATGGGTGTTGTATGAATGAGAATTGGATGTCAAACTGACAAGTAGAGTAGAATTGGTTATTGAGAGTAAGAAAACGTAAAAGGGTGAGATGGAGGGAGGAGAAGAAACAAGTGGGACGAAAGAAAAAATAGGCCATGTGCAGGAGATGCAGACAATTACTCCTTAAAGTTGTAGACAGCTGTGCGGAGGGAGTAGACATGGTTGTCCTTGTGTGTGTGGTATTTGTGTGTATCTGCAGTTGTTTTGTGCACGTGTGAGTGTTCTCTACTTGTGAGAGTAATGAAAGGAATAGATAATCATCTCCAGGCATTTTCAAACACACACTCACACTGTACACCCTCTTCTCTCCTTTATTTTTCTACCTTATTGTTACCATTACTTATTCACGAGTATATTCTTTCATAACCTTGCTTCCTCCCTCCATCATTTTAATGACCTGTAAAAGCAAATGGGCTTCATGGGCCACAAACAAGGGGGTCCCACATTAATTAATTGATTACATGATCAATTATGTGCGTCTGTGGACAAGTGTAATTAAGGTCTACCATATGCGCCTGGCTGATGTGAATGAATCCCTCACAGAGATGGCCTGTCACCACTGTATGCACCACTATTCGTTTCCAAGAGAAAATGATTGTGTGAGCTCATTTGAGACAGACTGTGTGTGTTTCATTATTGTTTTTCTGGCACTATTTGTGTGAGTGTGTGTTTATCTGAATTGCATGCCAGACAGATTTGAATTGCATTTTGTGTATGATGTGAGGACGTGTGCGTGTGTTTGTGTCATCCCCCCGAGGCCTGCGGGCTGATAACGACTTAAAGGTCAGGTGTTCCCTCTCATTTCTCTGCCTCTTCAGGTAATTACTCCAAAGCACCGTTCAAGGCACACAGAGAGACAGGAGGCAGGTACACACTCACCACGGGGATCAGCCAGAGCAAAGGAGTGGGAGAGGGAAATAAACTTGCGTCTGATTTTTGTAGTCTAAGATAAAAGCCAAAAGGAGAGAAAAGAACACAAGTTTGGAAAAAAAAGATGATTTTGTGCGAGTTTGTTTGCACAGGTAAGTGTACTCATCTCATCTGCAGCATGTATATATACAGCTTTTTGGTTAACACTGAAGGTCGTAACAAATTATTCAATTCAGTACACACTTCTAGACTGTGCACAGAGCTGTGTAGAGCGTCTGGGCTCCAGGGAACCACAATGCAGAGAGCTTGAGGATGTCCTGATCAATACGTCAGACAGTGGAGCGGGGCGAGGCAGGGTACTGCAGTAAGGGCACAGACACGTAGTTAACAGTGGATATTAAAGTGGAGACACATATAGAAAAGGATTAACTGGGCTAAAATTGCAAGGAAAATCTCATCTTTTATCAAAACTATTATATATCAGAGAGGGGAAAAGATGCCAAAAGCACAAAGTTTTATCAATTCTTTCCCTCAGGCTGCAATGTATGCTTACACTGTGGGTGGTACAGTATATGATGCTTTTTTTGGGAAGAACCTCTTAACTAGTTGCCTGTAATCCACCCTAATAATCCTCTTCCCTGAATAGCAGCAGTGATAGTAACAGTGTCGATTACAGTCTCATATAAAATGCATGTGGAGAAATCCTCTTAAGGCCAAAACATGCTGATCTAATTCAATCAAGGATCTGATACGGTGGATGAGGACTCAAACAGAAATGTGTGTGCCTCAGCGTGTGTGTGGGTCTGTCTATTGTATTATTTGTCAGGAAAGCTCTGACAGTATGTGATACAAAGCTCTGAACACACACATCCATGCACACACACATGCAGTAGTGCCATGATGATAAGCTTAGTGTCACTGTCATTGTGCACAAGTGATGGAATCTTACATATTCCCAGAGAGGAAAATCTCATTCCCGCCCGCCACTCCCCTCCCTTCCTTTATCCCATTTCTTACAGCATCCTTGATCCGATCACCAGGCTTCTCCCGAGCTTCAAAACATGCAGTGAAGAAAGAGGAATCCCTTATTCAAATAGGTCTCTCTCTCTTTTCTTTCACTTTACCCTTGTGTTTATCATTTGTTGCCTACAGAGGGCTTTGGTTTCTTCTGACAAACAGTCAAGACATCACAGAGATCTGATTACAAAGGCAAAGGACACGAGCACGCTGACACACACACACACACACACACACACACACACACACACACACACACACACACACACAGAGGAGCATTTAAAGAAAGCCGTGTTTATAATAGGCTTGCCTTCTGAGAGCGCTGTCCCTGCGCTTTTGCGTGGAACAAACTGAATAACCTCAGACTTCTGCATGAATTACACATCCAAGACTCAGGCTAGATGAGTTCTTTAAAATACCAGACTATGTATGTATTGAATGAAAAGGATTTCAAAGGAAGTTTTGTGCTTTCGTTTCTTAGGAATGCTGGTTGAAAACCGTGTTACATCGCTGAGCTCCAGCATACATGAAGATGAGAAATGAATTCAGTAGTGCAAGATCGAGACTATGACATTGGTGTGTAATACGTACTTTATGTCTCTTTTACACTGTTTCTCATAGGTCCAGCTGCCTTGCCAGGCCACTGGCCTTTTAACAACATTTCGTTGTCTGTCCTTGCAAGCATGCAAACTTACTGCAAGATACTGCACACACAAAAACTCTGATACTCCACAGACAAGGTGATACTGGCAATTGTTAAATCAAAGACCCACAAAGAAACACTTTTCGTTTGAAGAGCAGTGTGTCGCCCTGACTTGATCTGCTGGAATTTGCAAGGACAGAAGTCAGGCATGATGTCTAGGTAGAGCGCAACACTCCGACAGCACTCTGACAGCTTTCCAGCAGCTCCTTGTCATCCCGAAGCATAATCAGAGCCTCATTGTGCCCAATTAACACTGTTAATCATTGTTACATTGCTGGTAAATGCACAAATATTACACACACCTGGCGCCAGCCACAGGATATCAGCCTGTCAGTACCAGTGTTAATGTTATAACCTGACTGGAGAGGAGTGTCCATGCATAAACTGAGTCTGCTGTTATGTGCCAGCACATGTGTCTGTGGATTAACTGTACGTACGACTACGGGTTGATAAGAAGTCTTATGAGCTGGCATGAAATGACAACTATTGGCCGCTAAGGTGCTGAGTGACAAGATGAATTTCAATGCTCCAGTTTCATCGCTGGGCTGGAGCAAAATCCTGAACCTCTTGACAAGCTCCGGCGGGACCAGGACTGTAATCCATCACTTTACTGTTCATGCATTAGAGTTGCGTCCACAGTAAAGCAAACCAATAGACCATTAGCTCTGTAATTAGCCAGGCACTAGCACAGAGCAAGCAGGTAGCATACAAAAACACTATCTCAGCCACAATTAGCCAGTAAACTTTAATTAGCATCATGATTAACGACAGAGAGGCAGAAAATCCTTCAGCAAATTCCTTGGCCCCTTCCACTCCCAGCACACTCAGACGAAGAGTGGCCACGTTGAGCTGTGTCTGCGTTTTTTTGAACAAATATGTGTACCGGCCTGTGGTCTATCTGAGCTTAAACTAACACAACTCAGCACTTAAACGCACCGAGGATGAGGACACAGCAGCTGACGACACAGCAAATAGGGGGCAGAGAGGGCTGTGCTGCAAAACAAGAGAATGAATATGGTTTACACTCTCACTATGTTAAACACACACTTGGCTGTATGAACTACAACATATGGGCCAGAAACACACATATACCACTATATATTTGCATATACAGAGGTGAAAGAAGCACTCTGGTCCTTTACCTTTGTAAAAGTAACAATACCACAATACAAAGACACTCCATTGTATTTAGAAGTCTTGCATTTAGTAAAAAGGTTGACCTAATTCAAAATGCACAAGTGCTAGTGCATTAAAGGGCAGGTATAATCCATAAAGCTGTTTATACTACGTTGGATGTGTGCACAGATGTTCAGACATTTTGGGCTCCATACGGACATTCCTTGCAGACGCTCATGGACATGGACAGAAGGTTAAATTGATGTCACACAGACCCATCGCGGCCACGCACATGGAAAGTATTTTATGGACTTAACATGTAAGCAGCAATTTTAGGTTGCAGCTTGTCATGGTAAAGATACTATTAACTTTATATCAGTGACACATCACAGGTTGTCATTTGTGCTATCGGTTGCCAACCGTCAAGAAGGCCGGCCTTATCTAATATGAGCCAGCGACAGCAGTCGCCAGGAAGACAGAGAGTGGAGGAAGAAGAGAGGAGAGTGGCGTGCTGCTGATAGCAAGGATATTTGTTATTTGTGATGGTAAATGAATGATAGCCCTTGTCCCTGAAGTAGTTTGGTTTAGTTTCTGTCTACTTCTTATTGTTGAACTGAAACAAACACCCAAGAAAAGGACTAGGCCAGCCCAACCACCTCAAAACTAGGCTTAAAAAGAGTTGCTTTGCACCGCTGCATATACATACACACTTATCAAAAACAGAGCTCATCCCATTGAGAAAGTGTTCTTATTAAAACCAGGAAGCTTGCTCACACATGTGACACTGCGGCTGGAAGTGATTTTATAATTCAGGGCATCTATGGAATGAGCAATGCAAATAACATGTTTTTCAGCGCACCATTGACAGAAGTGTAATGGAAGATAAGGAGGACTATTGTCAGCTGCCTCTTGCTTTATCCAATCCACATCTTCATCATCCACCAGCCTGTCGTCGTGTCAGAAAGAAAAACAAAGTTGTATATGTAAAATTTACTATAGAGAGAAGACAAAAACAAATCCTAATATCCTAAACAAAGTCACATAGGGCCGAACAAAAGGAACAGCTAGTGACACATCCCTGTCTGCCCTCACCTCTGCAGGTGCAATGATTCACGGGAGAATTCATTTCGGGATGAGCTGGTGGGCTGTAAATCACCTGTACCTCAAGACATCTGCACGTGCCCAAACCCAGCCTGCTCTTTCTCTCTGTGTTTGGCGAAGTTTATGAATGCCTGTGTGCACGTGGAGGGGCGTGGTTGTGCATGTATTTGAGTGTGCGTGTGTGTGGAAATGCTGTAGATCATTATTTAAATCTCTACCACAGGATCCCTTCTGTTGATTTCACTAAGGCTTAGCCCATTGATTTGTGACTGAGCAGTGAGCCGTATTTAAAACATGAACTGACAGAACACTATTTCCCCATTCTTCTCTCTCTGCCACTCACCCTCTCTCTTGTCTGTCATGCATCGCAGCAAGCATGCGCCATTGGAGCGGAGCCTGGTTAAAACTAAGTTGCTCTGTCCGTCTGTCTATCTGACACTTTTTTTTATTCTGCTAAGCCTCTCTCCATCTTCCTCCTCTACCTCTCTGCACTGCGGACTGTCCCGTCTTTAAAGCAACATATTTATCTCTGCATCAATGACATCACCAGTGAACAGAGAGGGACAGAGAGAAAGAGGGGGAATAGCAGAAAAAAAAGATATGTAGCATCCAGTCTGCTGTCTGTCTGGCAGAGGATACTCTCCTTGAGGAGAGGAGAAAGTTTAAAGACAGAGGAGAAAATATATACATGTAGCCGTTTGTGTATACAATATGGGTTTGTCCTGTGAAAGAATCCCTCTATTGTCCTTTATTGCCCCCTTTGAGGTTGTCCTGGGCATAGTACAGGTGTCTCCATCCTTAAGCAACTGCCCTTTGCTGCCTGGGAGGGCTGAAAAACAGAGGGTGGTTAAAAACAGGCGCAGAAAACAAGGTGGGTAAAATATCAAAATGTGGAGCCTTGAGGAATGCTTCTCTCAAACAGACAAGCTGACCTTTTTGCTTTTAAGTTCCATAAGAGTGGCTATGGTATTGCTCGCACAGCTTTCCTTTCCTCCATGTGTGTCTCTCTGTGTCTTTTCTTTGGTCGCCTATGCTTCTTATCTATATCCATTTCTCTTTTCTTCTTTTTGAATTCCAGCCTCTCCCTTTACCCTGTTCAATGCCTCTTTTGGTCGCATGGCAGTGCGTGAATACCACAATGGCAAGAGTCTCCATTGATGGCACACATACACAGACACGCTCACAAAGCTTAAGAGTCTGACTCCTACAGTATTGTCACCTCTTGGCTCTCACAATGTTTTGCAACTGTAAAAATGTTGAAAAATTCATAGTACAGAGTAGATTTGAGTCATGTTTCCTCTAGTTTGTAATATTTTATAATGGTGGTCTGTAGGTAAGAAGCAAGGCAGTTGTATCTCACTCTTTTAATACATCCTTGGTGAGGGTGCATGGACAGCACATGGGCAAAACTTTTGATTCATCTCCTTCTTGGTTGCTGCACTGTTGAGTCCTATTGGTTGGTCAGAGCGAGAAAACATCATCTGCATGTTACACCTGCTAACCGTGTCTAAGCTGTTTCCTGGCAGTTAAAAAAAGCAGCTGGTTCAGTAACACCACGTGGCTTTTCACATCCTCTAGCTTTAGCAGAAACAAGGACTGTGTGACATGGGAGCTGGACTCTCCAAATGAGGTAAAAAAAAGAAGGAAACAATGACCTCTAGTCAAATAGAGTGCAAACAGTGCAAACGTGGAGGGTGAAATAACAGAATAATGCTGCCTCCCCTGGTTGTTATGGTTACAGTACATGGGAAAGTGGGCCGGAGAATATGTTCATGTTCCTTAATAATACAGGACTTGTTAGATGAAGAAGCCAAAGAGGCGAGGACATGGAAGCGAGGTGTGAAATTAGTTGGAAATTAACAGATTCAGTCTGGCTTCATACAAGCTGGAGCAGTTATGACCCCTTGTTCTCCACCGTTGCTTTCCTCTTTTCTCACATATTGGCTACTTTTTTTATTTCTGGAAACAGCCAAGCCTCTGTTGTTTCCACACCATATCAGCACTTTATTCCCACTGCCTCTGCTTCTTTCACTTGTCTGTTAAGCCAGATCGAGTTATTCTCAGCTTGATCTACTGGGTCTTAAGAGGTCCATAAACCTCTCAGTACCTGTGCACCTGCTCTACCCACTGAACCAACCCGGCCACCAGGGAAAGGTGGCTGAGCACTCATCTTCTTTTCCAGCATTGCACATCACATTCATGCAGTCACATAAATTCACATCCAAGGCTGTCCACTGTTGGCCAATGAACAGGTCCACTGGGAGTTTAAGGTGCCCTGTGTAATTATTTAATGAACTTAATGCTTTACTCTGCACATTCAACACATTTTAGATCTCAAAGACACACATAATGCGTTTTGAACAACAATGAATCAACATAACTGTGATTGTTTACAAAAAACTCCAGGGTACCTTTCAGTGCCTTGCTAAAGTGCACCTTTGTGGAGTGTTTCCTCACCTAGTTTGGTCCACAAGGAATTAAAATGGCTACATGCCCACTTTTCTCATCTTTACTCTTATTGTGCCCTGTTTACAGAAGGTTTATGTTCATTTATCTGTCTGGCAAGTTGTTCTCTGTCTGTCCTGTCCAAAATATACTGACTCTCCAGTTTCATGCAGCCCACTGTGGCTGCTGCCATGTTTAGTGTAGACACCACCATGTACTCTGCACACCTTTAATAGGTACCTCCAGTCTAGACGTGAGGGCTTATCCGTGGGCTAGATAGAAGACATCTGCAGGGCACCATCCATTCAGTCTCCATTACCCCACAGATAGGCTTTCTCAGTCCCCACACTAGCCATCATTATCAATCAGTAGCTAGCCTAAGCACCCATATAGACCCAGTGTTCTGTCTCCTAGCCAATTAAGTAGCAGTTATGAGTCCAGCAACACAGCTCTGGTGGGACAAATGACAAATAATCAGACATGCTCAGTCCAAAATGAGCCTGGGCCTAATTGGTGGACATTAAGCACACTGTGAGTAACTTAGACCAGACGGAACTGTTAAGAGCCTGTAACAGTGGGAGTGTGTGGCAATAAGATAGGATGGGGGTGTGATGGCAAGCATTTGGAATTAACTAAGCTGGCATATTGCTTTACATTTTTCTCTTTTTGTAACTTTTATCTGTTTCCACTGTCCTCTTTCCTACGTTCCCATACATCTGCTTTCTATTCTACACACTAACTGCCATTCTGAAGCACAACCAGATACAAATAGCTGTACTTCCACATGAGGTGAGGTCTTGAACCATGTAGAAGAAGTGAGCAAGACCTGAGAGAGAGAGAGAGAGAGTTGGTAAAAGAAGGAAACACTGAAGGGAGGAGCTGAGAAATTCAGAGCATGAGGGATTGAACAGACTGCAACATTTCATCATCAAAACTCCAACAAGCAGCTATTCAGGAAAAGAAAAAGCCCTGAACCGTGTCGATTTGTTTCGGAGGGTGAAAAGCCGTCAGTGAGATCAAACAGGCCTTTGATATTTCTGTCATGTATAAAGGGAACCCTACTTTTGGAAAATATACGCCAGTGAACACATTCTTCTTATATCCACTGTTTATCTTATGCTCTCTGACAATGTATACATACACCTTCATGGAATCAGTCACAAAACACACTATGCAGGATTCTTTACCCCATTGCATATTGATACAGAGCCATTGTGCTTCAGTTGTATTGTGTCTGTCTGTACTTGTCAGAAGCATTACAGCATCCTATTTCTTTGACAAGGCCTCCCTGGCTGTCATAAACCCCCGAAAGCAGCGCAAACACAATCTGAAAAACACAAACCGAAAACACAATGCCACTAAAATTGCTTCTGAGTCCACTTACCTCCTTTTTCTGTCTCTGTGTTGGTTAACAGGCCAGACTGATGGTTCATGTGGACGAGAGGCATCAATAGTCAATCTACTGATGAAGAGGAATAGCTTCACAGTAACCGTGATACACTGTGGGCAAGGTATTAAATGGGATGAAGCTGAGAGGGACGGAGGAGTAAAGGAGACAAAGCACTGTGCCATCACATCACTAGCTATGAAAATAATTAGCGCTACTGTGATATTGATGGATCCTATCTTACGGTTATGTCAAGCTCTCTCTGTGCCTCCTTCAATCTCTTCCATTTACATAGTGGTTGATAAAGAAAAAGGAGTTCAAACAAACCCCAGAGTACTATCATCCTGCTGTCTCTCAACCTTGGGAATCAATTCACCAATGAAGAAAAAGTAGACTAGCTAAAAGTATGCAAAGATAAAGCAAATTATCTTGCTGAGAAATCATTATTCATAAGACACTAGAGCTGTCTGGCTTTTAGATTCATTCTGTTTTGTGGTTCAATAAGGCCAATAACTTACTGCATAAACTCAGCACTAATTGTGTTACTGTGTGTGTGTTCACTCCTGCAGTCCAACGTCTGATATATGTTTTTTTATGACACGCCTGTATATGAATGAACATACTCACACACACAGATTGCAAACATACACCTTCAGGACCGTCCAGTGGCAAAGGTCAGGTATAAACTGTTAAATGCTTGTATCCACTCTTGGTAATGTTACTGCACAAAGGACATTCTGAAAAAGTGCTATATAATTGCTAGATATCTGTGTGCGTGTGTGTGTGTGTGTGTGTGTGTGTGTGTGTGTGTGTGTGTATGTGTCACTCTCTGTCCTGACTTCATGGAGGATTAATTGATTGCTGCTGTCGCTTCATCCAGATTTCATTTCCTTTTGAGATGTGCATCGTAGCAACAATCTTACTGTCTCCACACACACATCGCATAGTTGCTTGATGTGAACACACACACACACACACACACACACACACACACACACACACACATTTCTCAGCCAGTAAAGCTAAGCACATATAGGAAACTCAAATCAACTGCTAGACTGGGTAAACCCAGCCCGATCTGCCGGTGATTTGATTTCGCCCTGCAGCTCAGGCTGGAAACCTGTACATTTATCTATCCTGCTTCCGTTACAAATCTGTGGGAACCAATCACAAACTGGCTTATCCACCTAGCGCGCTATTGGCGGGTTTAACATGATGACGATAGAGAAGCGACCAAGCAGCTTTTTATTTACATTCAACAAGCCGGCCACCGAAGCGCAGCAACCCGTTGATGCCGCTGTCGCTGCTACGTCACCCGGATCGTTGGTCTGATTGGTTGAAGGACTATCCAATTGCGTACAGAGTCATTTGAACTATGCCCGTTGATCACGCCTCTTGTGCAGTAGAAAATACAGAGCAGACTCCCCAGACTAATGTTCAATCTTAAAAGCTTGAGCTTGGTCTGGTGACAGCCAGACTAATCAACTGCATCTCCGCTGATCAAATCCAACTGCATCAGGATTCATTTTGAAGGTGTCAGGACAATGAAGGAAAGTTTCAAATATCCTGCTGAGACCCAATGACTAGGATATAATGAGAAATGTAGACCCACTGATTCATGGGATCAGCCTGGAGATGAAAGAAAAAAATAGGTTGGGCAGTGAGGATGATTAGGATGAGTCATCAACAAAGAGCCAAGTCATGGTCGAGTTCCCCGCACACCTTGAGAGACTTTGTTATGATGCAAGACAAGGAAATGTCGACGCTCAGAGCAAAAAAAATACATGGCTGATGTGCATGGTGATGTTTTAGACACACATGTACAGTATTTCTTTCTGTATGTAAAGAGGGATTGCATTTGCTTAATTGGAGGAAGAGGATAGAGGAGATGCTAGTGTGTGTTTGTATGTGCACCTGAGGCAAACAGGTCTCTGTGGATATATTTTTTGTGTACTGCATGTGTGATTGTGTGACAGACAAAAGGCATAGAGGAGCCATGTCTTATGTGATGTAAGAACCATTTGGCTTGTGCTGAAAGTGGCTGCTATAAATCCACAAAATCTTGTTCTCTCCAGGCGAGCTCATTTTATTCTGGTAAAGGATGTGTCCTCAGTTCCATATAGCAACAGAACGGCTTGAGCTTCCTCAACTTGACAAAGCAGGTCCCAGTCTCTCAGACATAACAGCACTGCAGTTGCACTAATCCACTGCTTATCCAAGAAAACCGGACCAGTGGGAGACATTCAGGGTGTTAGCTGAGTGCCTCCCTACCTGTTTTTGGAGGGCTTAATTGGAAGAGGGAGAATGATGTCCGAGGAAGGTACTCTGTGGTGAAACATAATGATCCTGCTCTCCCCGTCTTCTCCACAACCTTTTCCCTCTTACATTATACTTTTGTCTTCATGTTCCTTCACCTTTCTCAGTTTTGTAATAGTTTGCCATGGTCATGTGTTCACAGTTTTCTAGTTTGTTTTTGCTTCACACACACGTCTGTCTTTGTCCTTGCTCACAGTATTCTTTTCTCAACGTAAGGCCGGCTACACACTGGCTGCGTGGTGTGAGCGTGCCAGCTGCGAGGCGTGTCTGTTTTTATTTCAGTTCCCATGTTAACAGGTTAGAGCTTGCACACTGCCTGCGTGACACGCCGCTGAAAACCCATGCGTGCTAGAAATAGAACCAACGCCTATTTTTCACGCGATGGAAGCGTTTCCAGGCAAAATAGAATAGGAAAAGATGTTATTATGTCATATGTCATTTTGACACAAATACATATTAATAAATTACATTTTGATGTTTGAAAGTCTCTAGGTTTTGACATAAATGTAATAAAAGAAAATAAAAAATAATAATTTTCCTTTTTCAAATATTGCACCCGTCAATACAGAACGAAATATTCTGTAGCCTATTTTGCCGCCAATACTGCCGACGTTGTCTTTACTGTAATCAAATCAGTATACTCCCCTTCATATAACCCCAGCCACAGTCTGATGACCCCACTCCCCTCCAGGAGGCGTTTCAGGTCTCTCCGCACCCGAACCAGCAGGCTCAGAGGAAGCTTCTTTCTTGCGGCTATCACCCTACTGAACTCTAGCTCTGTATCCCGGACAATCAACCTACTAAAACACCCCCCCCCCCCCAAGGACAATAATAACACCTATACATAGCCATATTCTACTGCTCTTCATACTATTCATCCTGCACATACTTATTCTTACTACTCTTATAATGTTACCACACTGCACATAGCTGTACAAACTGTACACATCTTTCTATACGGTTCATACAGAATATCCATATTTATTCCATATTCCATTTTTCTTATTATATATTCTGCTAATACACTGCATATATCTATATTATTCTTACGACTATTATAATGTCACTGCTACTACATTGCACATATCCGTACATGTTGTTCATACATTGTTCATATTATATAGCCATATTTATTCTGCTCTTATAACACTGCAATATATATTCTTGTCCTGCCTATGCTCCACCTGTCTATACTTTATATAGCACTTTTCTGCTTTTTGCACTTCTGGTTAGACGCAAACTGCATTTCGTTGTCTTTGTACTTGTACTCTGCACAATGACAATAAAGTTGAATCTAATCTAATCTAACCTAATATATTTATGTTTAACATGAAGTACACTACTGCTTGAGTGCAGTAATTAATACAGAAACATACACGTGTACAGACAAGGCTAGCAGCAGCAACGTCGCGTCAGACACGTTTCTGGTGTGTAGAGACATAGAAAAATCCACGCAGCCGCCACGCAACTGACACTCAACAGAAACGCCACGCTCACGCCACGCAGCCAGTGTTTAGCTGGCCTAATGATAAGGACCAGACCCAAAATATCACTTCAGACTGGCTGGTAGTGCACTTGACCATCACTGCTGGAGAAATGCCTTTCAACATACAAAAGACAGGCTGAGGCATCAGAGAAAGAAAAAGAAGCATAGGAATACACTACGGAGTTTATTATTTGGAACCAAGATTTGGCTGCATGTAGTGTAATTGCCCGAGGCACAGATTCAACAATATTGCAGCTGGATATAGAATATATTGGAGCTTGAAGTTTTGCCAAATTATCATATTATTTGCATCAGTCTAATGGCTCCTCTCCATGCAACTAAGTTTAAAATGATTCCACCCTAAATACATGATGCCTTCCACCACAGTCCCTCAGCAGCTGCGACAAAGTAAATGAACGGATATGGGGACATTATAAATGGAAATTAATAAAAAGGAGTAATTACCTGTGGATTATCTCTGTCTAGTAATTAAACAGCATTGGCATATGCTTGACACTGATATGCCTAGAGAGCTTTATAAATTATGCTGATGTCAGATCAGCCTGCAGCTATTGTTTTACCTTGTGCTATCTTTGATTTGGGTGGGATGATACACTGAGGTGGCTGTAGATGGACTGAAGGGGATTTGACTGATTTCTGTTTTCAGATGAAGTAATCTAGGGCAGTTTAGCAATGTTCTTGCCATGTATTCTCACTACTGAACTAAGTGGAAATTATCTGGACCCTGTTTTCCCAAAAGCATCTTAAAAGAACAGTTTGACATTTTAGGAAATAGAGAGTTAGATTAGAAGATTGATACCACTATCATGTCTGTCTGTCGAGAATGAAGCTAGAGCCAGAAGACGGTTGGCATAACTTAACATTAACACTGGAAAGTGGGAGAAATGGCTAGACTGGCTGTGTCCAAAGGTAATACAATTAGTCTAGACCACCTCTAAAGATCACTAATTAACACATAGCATGTTGTTTGTTTAAGACATACAAAAACCAAAGTGTAAAATGACAAGTTGGGTTCTAACTAGTTCTTGCCCAGGCTAGCTGTTTCCCCCTGTTTCCATTCTTTCTGCTAAGCTAAGCTAAGCTAACTGTCCTGGCTGACGCTTCATGTAAGAGCCATACATGAGGTAAGAGCCATACAACTTCTTATTATGGTAATTTTCTGCAAGAAAGCAGACAATGTCAAGCTATTCCTTTATGCTTGCAAGAACTTTGCTAGAAGGGACAATTCACTCTGACCTACAGGATGAAAACTTAGTATAAAAGAAGAGATTTCTGCTCGATTTTGAAAAACAACCTTAGGCTGGAAATTAAAATGACCCCTTTTTATTATACTGTTATATCTGTGAAATGTCAGGCTTAAAACCAGGTACATGTTTTTACATTACATTACATGTCATTTAGCTGACGCTTTTATCCAAAGCGACTTACAATTGCTATATATCAGAGGTTGCACGCCTATGGAGCAACTAGGGGTTAAGTATGTCACATCCACTGCACCATCACCACCACTGCTGGTATGTGGTTCAATGCTGGTAATATCCTAAGCGGTTTTATTACTGCTGCCATTCCAGAAAATCTACAGCCAACCTATTCCCTCTCTAATCATCTTTGTGTAATTACGCCCACAGCTCATTAAATATTGCGCCATACAGTCATGGAACATGAGCTGAGTGGTATAGGCAAAACAGGCATTCATGACACTGGTGAGAGAGTATATTGAAAAAAGAGAAAATATGGCTCTAAACTCAGTGCCCTTCAGCCATTCGGGAACAGGCACGTATAGTCATGCATGCTCTAACAAACAGAGAGAGTAAGTGAGAAGGACAGACAGAGCAGGACGTGTCTCCCCTCTGTGGTTCCCCGAGCGGGTGTCCATCAGGCTAAATGAGAGATGAGAGGTTCAGCTTGGTGTGATTTGGATAAGATCCTAATGACTGAAAGCTGGCTGACAGACAGATCAATCGCATTTAAGCATATGCAGAGGCAGACATGCTTGCAAACACATACATTAAAACACATGCACGCATGCACGCACACACACGCGCACACACACACACACGCACGCACACGCAGACACACACACACACGGCTACATACAAAGGGGGGAAATCCATGACTATTGGCATCTGTCACTTTAAATCAAAGTATTTTTCATCAGGTCTAAGAGAGTGTTCATCAGAGAGATGAGGCAAGGACACATTTGGGTAAAGGCTACAATAACAGCCTTCATTTCTCCTCTACAACAAAGGAAGAAAGAGGAAAAAGAAAAGACAGGGACAGAAGACCAAAGGGCTACTTCTTTTGCTTGATTACAGCCACACAATCACACAATAGCAATCCCTTTAGGAGGTATTTATAGGGCTTGCTCAATGATTAATGGCTGCATATCAGGTAGGTGTAGACATGCAGCTTAGCGTGACCACTGCTGTCCCTGTATTCACACGACACACGGCATCAAATAAGCGCATACACAGTACCCACCTGTCCGTGAAGCATGAACTAACACACATTCGCCTCTATGGACGGGACAGTGGGAGTCAAGCAGGCAGGGCTGATCTACCTGTACTTTAGCTAATGGAATGGAAGGCTCCCTGCTGGGTGCGGTTGAGCTTGATTTCCCCAGGCACCACAGTCAGCCGGGGGGCCGCCACTTGATGATTATTCACGTTTGTACACACATATTACTAAGTAAGACCATAGCAATGTTTATGTCTGCTCCACAGAGCATGTAGGTGCCCTGGTACTATCTGTGCTCATAATGCATGGTGTGTTTTCATAAGACACTCCAACATGTAGTATTCTACAATAATAATTTGTATTTTCTATTTTTAGCTTATAATTCGCAAATGTGTATTAGATGTGTTTATATGTTTACATATTAACTGAATCACCGAAAATTAAATCAACAATTTTGACAACGTATTAATTGTCAATTATCAAGCAAAATTGCCAACATTTTAATGGTTCCAGCTTCTCAAATGTCAAAATCTGCTCATATACTCAGATTTATATCACTGTAAAATTGGACTGTTCCGACAAAATAAGTAGATTGATCTATGGGAAATTGCGATGGACATTTTTGGGACGGCAATGTCCATCATCAGCTCAAAATTTCAATTGCCGATACTTTGGTGTTATATGACCAAATACATGAAAACAAATGACATTTCTATCAGCCTCAGCTGTACATTATGTTTAGCACTAATTAGCAAATGTTAGCATGCTCACTAAGTCGGTAAACATGGTAAACATTACCTGCTTAACATTAGCTTGTTAACTTTGTCATCGTGAGCATGTCAGCATTTAGCTCAAAGCACCCCTGTGCCAAAGTACAGGATCACAGAGCCATTAACTTGACTGTAGTCTTTGTCTTGTTTACTATTTCCTGATTTCCTGACATGTCAGAGCCTAACCGATTAATCAAAAAATAAAAATAAAAGAATCAGCAGTTGAGTCTTTGTGTGTGTATTGGTAAACATGTGTACATGCGTAGGTATATTTATTTGTTGAGAGTTATGTGTTTGTGCGCTGGTCGGTGTAGATGTACGTACTTTGTGTGTCTGTGCCTTTATCTTTTTTTTTGTGTGTGTGTTGACCTCTCTCTGACTCAATTATTTTTCTGCCTGTAGCAATAAGGATTAGAACGTTTCCACCACTGTAGAAAGAAAAAAAACTCAATTCATTTGCTGAAAAATATGACGACAATAAAAATGAAATTGGTTTTCTTTGGCTGATGAGATAGAAAAATCTGAAAATAATTGCCCCTAGATGACATTTTTCAGTTTAGAAAAGCGTTTTTTATATTCCAGGGAATATCACTTCACATAAAGGGCAGGGAGATTAAAGGAAGGCTGTGCCTACAGAATACCATTGTCAACAAGACAAACATATTGAGGGCAGAGGACCTTACAACAAGACTGGTTTACATGAAACACTCTCAGTAATGCTCAGCGAAGACAAAGAACAGCTATGACAGAATTTTAACAGCAAAGTCCACATCAGTGCACTCAATATAGCAGCCATTAGGCTGTGACACCTGGACAAAACACTGCAGAACTGAAGGCCAGAGGTGACGGTGGCGGTTTTACTGTTTGATCGACTGCACAGACCTATGCCAAATTCCTTATTTTTTTGTCCGAATTACACAAAAACGCTACAAGTGAAAGATGATTGGAGTCACAAATGTCACTGGAACAGGGAATGAATACCTTCACCCCCCTGCTGAGCAAGTAAATGGCTTGTGGGGGTCTGGCTGAGTGTGTGCTAGAACTTAGAAACGACTGGAGCTTTTATATATGGAAAGAACATCACAGACAAGACAGCACAATGTTTTCATTTTCAAAGCTGTTTAAAGATGTGTGTGTCTATACTTGCGTGCACAAAGCTTTGCAACACATTAAAATCACAAGCAACAGATTAAGGCTTTGATTTTGAAATGCTTATTTAATTATGTATAACTGTGTGTGTGTGTGTGTGTGTGTGTGTGTGTGTGTGTGTGTGTACTTGAACACATGTACAAAGCTCAGCGCCACAGTAAAAAACAGCACACGCAACAGATTAAGGCTTTGATTTTAAAATGCTACTGAATGATGTATAATTGTGTGTGTGTGTGTGTGTGTGTGTGTGTGTGTGTGTGTGTGTGTGTGTGTTTAAAATGGAACTATTTATCTGTGAAACAGGATTTGTCTCTATGGATAAAATTGAATCCAAAAAATTGGAGCAGACATTCTTTCATCCATCGATCACCTAGTTTCTTCAATTAGTTTCTCTCTTTCTTCTTGACAAATAATCAAACTGATTACATTTACTGTCTATTTTTTCAAAACTACTTAAATAAAAAAGTAAAAACAAGAAGCAGCGAGCAAGGCACTTAACTTTCCTCGCTCAAAAACATTTAACAAGGCAAAACATCACGCTGGCTTCTATGTGACATTAAGATCAACTGGCATTAAAAGTCATTCTGTAACTGAGAAAAGAGAGCAGCACCATCGATTTAACTGTGGATTATCAGACATTACACCTCATATGGTAAACAGAGACAGACCTAAAGTGATTATCGCAGTTTCTGTTTCTTTTGATATTACAGTTTTACAACATAATCCATCCAGGCTTTATGACTGATGCTCCATAAAGAGAACAAGGTGGTGACTGTGCCTCTCTGTCTTTCCATGAGTAATTATCTCCTCTTGTATTGGGGGGTTCCTTGGGGGATCGTCACATTGCCCGCTCCCTTCAAATGCTGTGCAATTATGGTTCTTTTTTTAACAGCACTCAGCCATTCCACAAACATTAAGGCAGGAGAGCTGAACATATATTTTCTTGGCTTTAAATCGACTGTAATAAAAAGAGGAGAGAAAATAGCCCTCCCCCCCTCAACACACACACACACACACACACACACACACACACACACACACACACACACACACACACACACACACACACACACACACACACACACACACACACACACACAGATTGGACAAGTTTATAATGAATGGAAGCTGTGATGGAACCAAATTAAACAGAAAAGGGAATGATAACAGGAAGAAGATAGGGAGATACCTTCATCAAGTAGATTGCCCCCCAAAAAACTCAAGCAGAATTTGGTAGAATGGCAGGAAAGATAGACAAAAGAAGATGATGGGAGAAGTCGAGGATAGTAAATTAGTCTTAGAGTCTTTAAGTCAGGGAGCTGCCTAATAACCCTTAGCTGCTGATCGGGCTGTTTCTGGGCGCCGACGCTAAACGTACTGTTCAGTCGTCCTCAGTCCCATAATCTTCTTATCCGAGTTGATTTCAGCAGTGTGAAGTCACAAGCCACTGTTTGCTGTGAAGCGGTCTGTGGCAGAGCCGTGATGGTCGTCTGTGTATTCAGCTCAGGGAACAAAGCCCAAAGGAGCAGAGGATGCAATAAGATAGAAAGAGGTGGACACGTGGTGATGTACAGTGATTTAAAACAACGAAAAAATAAAAGCAACCTGAGAGATTAACCCGTGTGTATCTCACTGCACATAAAAGCATCTTAGCCAGAAGAAAAAAAAACATATAAGTCACAGAGGACTTTGTTAAATCAATGCAGGGGGTGTTGGGAGGTGACCTGAGGTCAAGGACGCAGTAGTTTGACTCATGACCTCACCCTGGATGTCAGGCCTTGGCCTTTGTGACATGTTGTAAGAACTGGGTATAAACTGCAGGTCAGGTTTGATCGCGATAGCCTTTATACAGTATTAACCTTGGCTAGGAACCCATGCAGGATAATACATTGGACTGGATGAGACATGTGGGGAGGAATGTGCATGTTAATAAAAAATAAAAAAATGAAATCCTTGTATTCAATTAAGCTAAATTCAGAAATGCTTCCAGCACTTTTCTTCACCCTAATCCCTCCTTTACACATGTCCCCCCCTAAAGAATACCTGCAGCTCTTCAATTTGTTTTGGGATATAAGCAAAGCAATAAGGGGCTTTTGACTGGTATGTGTGTGTGTGTGCGTGTGCGTGCGTGCGTGCGTGCGTGCGTGCGTGCGTGCGTGTGTGTGCGTGCGTGCGTGCGTGCGTGCGTGTGTGGCCCACTGTGGAAGAGATGGCTGCCCAGCTGATCAGCTCTACATGACGCTCCATGCTCTGTCAAAGAGATAACACTCGCAAGGATCGGGATCTCCTGCCTTCTGCCACAGATGGCAAAAAAGATACAGTCAGTGTAAATGTCTGATTTTGTAAATTTCATTGAATTGTACTGTACATGTGCAATTTTAGAATAAAACTCATCTGCTCAGTAGTCTCGCATTGCCAGACCTATCTCAACAGTGCTATGGAGTAATGTCTGGCTACACCACAGATAGATTCTGGGATAGGAGAAAAAAAAAAACTCCGGACGAAGCGACAGTGGCTCTGCAAAATGGTCTTGGGAGGGAACTTGTTTTGGTGGAACAATTGCACCCCGCAAAGGAAAACGCCACATACTATATTAAATGCAGTTAACTGTTTACACAATACAGTAACGTGAGCTATATAAATTAGCCAGATACATAGTTAAACGTAATTTGTTCTTACCAGTATATTGCCGTGTGTACTTCGTCCATAGCAATCCCCACTAATCGGTTCCAAAACGTCCCAGTTAGATAATAAATGCAATATATTATAAATATAATATATATATACATATTCTTTGTAAATCTTTCTAATCATTCCCCGAAAGAACCAAGCAGGCCCACCTTGTTGCATAATCCAAATTTTCTTCAAAACATGCCATTTTCAGCGTTTAGCTTGCTAGCTCGAAGTTTGTTATTTCCGAAAGCTAACAGTTTTAGAACTGCAACACAAAGAGAGTGGAAGGTGAGGGACATCTGGCGTGTGAGCCACGCGCTGGATGTCAGGCAATAACCCCTGGAAATATACTTCCGTTGATCCAGACGGTCTGCTCAGCAAAGCGCTGAATCAGAGCATTCATTTTATTTGATCGGTTTCACCAATTGTAAGTCACTTTGTCACCTCAGGTTGACAGTCAGGGAAATTTTGTTGAGGTTCTCATTTCTACCAACGCAATCATGCATTCAATCATAAAATATGCTGCAATCCTCCTCTACTAAAACCTAATTACTAACACAAAATAACTTTGTTGTGTGTTATAGAGTGTGGTCTAGTCCTACTCTATCTGTAAAGTGTCTCGAGATAACTCTTGTTATGATTTGATACTATAAATAAAACTGAATTGAATTGAATTGTTCATGCATGTGCAGCCGTGCATGTGTGTTTGTGAATGAGATAAAAGATGAATCATTTCTCTAGGCGCCTTTTATTATACCGTTTTAAAGCATGAAATATTGTTTTACTAGAACTAACAACGCTTAATTGCTGCAGATGTCTTTGTTGAGATTGGTTTCATATATTTGGTCAGTCATCTTTCTATTAGGATGTTGAACAGCTGTCTCCATCCTGTTGTGGCGATGATGGACAGATGGAACATAGGGACCATGATGGAAATAAGTCCTGGACCTTGTTTTACACACTTCTTACTGCTGTATTTGATTTTTTGTCAAACAAACTAAACTAAAGTAAATCTTATACAACTGCGGTGTGACTGCACATCTAACCAGTTCATAATCCCTGTGACAGCCAAATTATTCCACCCAGGTCATATTTCACACTCTGGTATTGTAATCTCTCTTCGTCTTTCACTCTTATTTAATTAGAATGGGCTCATCTCACTCATCTTGTACTGAATGATGACTGGGCTCAGACGGGAGGGCAGATAGCACATGAGATACCATGTAATTAAGGCTGCGGTGAAAAAGTGGCCAGTGAATCGTGGGCTTCAGTATTAAAACCAGACAGAGTAGCTGTGATTTTCATATTTCAGCTGCGGAGGATGAGTCGAACATCTTCCTCTAGTGATGGATTGAGCTAAACTATGCGATCTGGCAGCTAGTGGTGTCATTGAGACTATTCATTACAGATTCCATAACTCACATTTTCTCTCCACCCTTCTCACTTCCACTGTAGCTACAATGCAGAGGGGTCTTGGGTTGGGTGGGAAAAAAGAATGTGTTGGAGCCCTCTTCCCCCATTTGTTTTCATCTCTGTCAACAGCTAGGTTTTATACAGCAAATCGCTTTTTAACTCCAATTCCATACACTGTACAGGAATCAATTGCAGACTTTTTGTCTTTATCCTCTTTATCTGTCAGGTGAACATCTGTGTTAATAAAGCATCCAGAGACACTGCTACCTCACATAACAATGCCTCAGTTGATGGACTGCACTAAACCATGGATAAGTACTATAGCTGGGGACCGGGTGTACATCAGCATCTACAAAGGAGCACAAGATGAGCAGCACCATCAGCTATGATAGCAAGCCTTTTGGGATAAGGCATTTTATTCTTCCCCATTATATGCCCAGCTGTTTTCTATTAAAGATAGATAGGAGGGTAGAAGACAAAGCTGAAACAGTTCAGATATCAGATTAGTGTAATTAAACATCAGAGCTGAACAAAGGGACATGTATTCGGCTGGGACCAAGGGGCGAGGGGGCTGGGATGCACAGAAACATACACAACAAACCCACATGCCATTACACACTGTAAAATGAGACAAGCTACTTGTGACAAAAACTACTTTAAAACAAAGGCATTAGTGCTCACAGCAAGTTAAATCATATTACTAATAACCCTGATGTATACTTGTCTTTTGCAAAAAGATTCCCTTATGTCCTTTGGTGATTTTCAGTGCCCACGGTGACCATTTAAGCACATGGGGTCTGCTTGTTGAAATGGAACCAAACAACCATGCTATGCGTTCTCTTCCTCCCCCCCGGAGAATTAGCTGTGCAGAGATGAACACCGGTTCACTGATATGACGGTTGTTTATGGAAAATCCCTCGCAGGTAGAGTTTCAAACTGTTAGGGACACCTGTTTGGGTTTTCTGTGTTTAAATTGCTTAACATAGGCTACCATGTTTGGTTTAGATGTGAATATATTGTAGTACTGTTTGGATTTTGTAATTGTTTGCTTCTTTTTGTTGTTTGTGATGGTTTGGTCATTGGGCATAGTATTGGTAGCAATGTTTTTTTTAGGCAGATCATTATTGCAGAACCGCATATTTCGTTGCTTTTAATGTAAGCAGATTTATTCTAGTGTTTGTTGTTCTAACAACAGATTTCACAGTAATATAAAGATAGTAAAGCATGTCAATTCCTTGGTTACACATGTGGCAGATTTTTGAAGGCAGAATCCTTTCCTCGTTTCTGACTCCAGTCTATGTAGAAATCTGAACCACAGCAATGTAGACAGGCTTTCCATCATTACAGGGAGAGAACAGAGTGCTGGACAGAACAAAATGTGCTTTTGGGCAGAGCAATAACTAAAAGTGAATTAGCTAATCTTAGTGCATAACTGGCATGACACTGGCTGCATTGAGGCCAGCCATATGGAAGCACGGTCCAGTGAGCTACTTAATAGCACATGCAGGCATACCAGCCTTCACACAAGCTAACACCAGTCTGAGCACGCTCACACTTACAAAGACAAGAAAGATGAAATACAGTAAGTGTCTGCTTGAAATTATAAAGTTTGCTTTGTGTCAAACTCTTTTAATCTTTCTCTCAGCCTGTATTGGACGTGTTTATTAGGTACACCTAGCTAAAACTAATGCAGTCTAATACAACAGTACTGCAATATATCTTACGTTCATGAAGGCCATCATTTTTGTCCACCTCATTCATATTAACGAGGATATGCTAAGGAACAGAAACACCTGTCTTAGTATAATGTAATACAATTCAACAGCACCAAAAACGATATCAACCAGAATCAAAGGCGGCGATTTATGTTTTCCTCCATGGGTGCTCACGGCCGCAAGCCCTTTAAAAAATAAAGTAGTCAAAAAATTCCTAAAAACCTTAGAAAATGGACAGCGGCCGACATGAACACACACGCCTATTAACTCAATATCAAAGCTGTAAAGACAGCGCTACTTCTCACAAATACAGATAGGACTGGAGATGAAAAGTTTAACTGACACGTAACCACGATCAGCTTCGTGGGAAATTAAGAATCAGTGCCACCTGTCTAGTAGCCTAGGATAGGATATGGAGCAGGGGACTGATAGTGACATAACCAATCACACTATGACAGACGCTCAACTTAACACCAACTGCAATGTTTAATTTGAAATGAATGTAGCCTACTGGCAGTCTGGCACACGTGGGTGCTCAGTATTTTCCGTGGGTGCCCGAGCTCCGATGCACCCACGGTACCGGCGCCTATGTCCAGAATGATCATGCAGTTGAATCAACACCATCAGAAGACAATTCTACATAGTAATATATGATAAAGTATGGTGAATGCTACAAGTGTATTTATCTAAACGTTGTATAAATGTTCAAGCAAAATTGGGATGTCTGATCCTTTTGAGAAAAAAAGCATCTGAATGTAATTCAATTCGCTTGACTAAAACAAGATGAAGATGTGATTTCACCAAATTTCTGTATTTTTCCCACGGCAGACACTCCTGCTGCATGTGTTTGTACGATCAAACTCTGCTTATGCCCTTGACTGCAGAAATATATCAAATCAACTCATGTTCCACAAATTAGTGTCTGCTCAGTCATTTGTCATTTAATAACAGCTGTTGACTAAAATATGGTAGCTGTGCCTACTATGCTGCCTTCATTCCCTGCACAAGATGGATTTGTATTGGAAACCTAACACAGCTGTGTTGAATCTGTGCTCCATTACGTATGCAGAGTGTGTTCCTCCATTCAAAATTGTACTTGTAAGAGCACAATATTGATTGATTGCAAAATACTCTGAAACGTGCAAATAAGGGATGGTGGTATAGAGACATACATTGTGATTGATGTTGTGTGATTTACTGTGCCAGAAAGACTCACGTCATTTCCATATTCCAGCCTTAATGGCAGGGAGACAGCTAAATAGTAATCATCCAATTAAATATTTATCCATATTCAAGAGCAAAAAACAGCTGGTGTGCAAAGAGTAAGAGACACTGAATTTATAACACAAATGTAAGACAGAAAGGAACCTATAGCAGTGATGTTTGGCAAGATATACATTTCCAGAACTGCAATTAATAAAACATAACTGGAACTAGAAAACATCCCCCGTCTGGAAACTAGTTAGCTTCTCCCTGTGTGTACCTGCTGAACCTTCTACCTCTGTAAGTCCCAGATGCGATCTGCTTACTACAAAGTAGTTAAAATGCCTTCGTCTTAATAGCGATATGATCTCCTTTCTCAGCAAAACCTCTGTTCTTCCCACAGGAGTGGGAAGCCACTGAAGAAATGTACAGGATTGTGAGAGTTCTTGGAAACACTTTTCTTCTTCCCTCACATTTGCGGTCTTGTCTCCCGTATTTTCTTCCCCACATACCGCATCGCTTTATTCTCTCTCCCCCTTTTTTTTTTTTCCAGAGTTCGTGAACTCAGTGAATGATTTTGAGAGCGTAGAGCTCTACGTGTGGGGAAACGTGTTGTCATATCAAAGCTGTTTGCTCTGTGAATCCTGCATGCATTGCTTTCTTGACAGTTGATGTGAATATGCAGACATTGTAGTGTGGGACAGTACGTCTGCTGTCATTCAGTATACAACAAGGGTACAGTCATTTGTGTTTGAGGCAACCTGTACTATATCGCTGAATACACAAACAAACACAACCTGAATACTTGATACACCTAAAAACAAAACGCTGATAGTTGACTCAATTCTGACAAATACTATAAACTCTACACTAAGTTGCCAGTTTATTAGGTACACCTAGCTAAAACTAATGCTATCTAATACAACAATAATTCCTACCTGAAGTTGAACAACTTTATAGTTATTTTGCACAATGTTTGATTTTTGTACTGCTGAATTGTATTGCTTTATACTGAGTTTCCTTTTTCATCCCATTTATCCCCAGACTGTCCTCCCCTGAAAAACGCAACCATAAGTTGTTTGTAAGTACTGTAACAATTACGACGCATATTTACGTTTATAGCGGTGGCTCCCTTTGCCGTAGTAATTATGATGTGAGCAAAGCAGGAAGTAAGGTGACGAAGTATAAGAGCGCCAAATTCCATGTAAGGAGGAAGGTTGAATAAGTCAAACCCTCACAGGACTTTCACCCAGGAGACTGGGGTTTGTGTCTCGTTTGAAAAATAAAAGTAAACAGCAAGGTTTTTTTTTAACCTTAACAAACAAAACTAGGATACATTCTGTGTCACATGCATTACCGGGAGTGATGTAATGTAACAAATGTACTGACTTTAACCCAAACCACAATCTTTTTCTAGACTTAACTTACTAGTTACCAAACTGCGACCGTTTCACAACGTTAACGACGTGTTTAAAACCACTACCGTTACGTTCTCTGGTTTAGATATGAGAATGGAATACGCTCCTGTGGGTCGTATCTCATGCCACTGCAATGAGTAAAGACTAAATGTGTAAATATGCGAGGAGGCAGCATTCACTGGTTGGATACAGCTGCAGTCATGTGAGCAGACATATCAGACTGTAGTGGAGAAGAGGGAGCACAAACACAAAGAAAAGCTTGTTTTACAGATTAAATGATCCTTACTGTCTGCCAATATTCATAAACTCTGGGTTCGTAGCTGAGACAGAAGCCCAATGGGTTCCTCTGAGGCAGCTGGTGGAAAGGAAGAACACATTTAAGCTATTCTATTGTGTCAAACTCTCGCAGCTACCCCACTCACTGTGAGTGGCTAGAAAATGAATTGATCAACCTTCCAGTTAAGATTTGTCTATAGGGTTGGATCAGTGGGTAGAGCAGGCGTACATATACTGAGAAGCTTATGCCTCGACGCAGAGGTCCAGGGTTCGAGTCTGACCTGTGACGATTTCCTGCATGTCTCTCCCCTTTCTCACCTAGCTGTCCTATCAATTAAAGGCGGAAAAGACAAAAAAAACTGATTTGTCTATATCATTTCTTATTCTTGAGTAACACTTCTCAAAATATCTCCTCCACCTTATGTGGTCCTTCTGCCACTGCCTCACACCTGCATGGCACTTCCTTTCACCTTACAACTTCATGAAATTCTACATAAAATCAGACCTTGTCTTGACAACCTTCTGCATTTCAGGAGAAATGCGGTTTCTCTTCCTAATTACCTTCTTTCCCTTTTACGCCTCCATTTTCCTGTCCCCACTTTTGACATACTAACAACAGTTTGCTCTCCCTGAGTAATGTTCTGTGAATGATGGTTGTACCGGCTGCGGTTGCTGTGAAGTCTCCCTTGTGACAGACGGGTGCAGCGTTGCGCCGCAGCTTCTGATCTTCCAGGTGGCTCTCATGATGATACTTTTGCTCACCCCTATTCCTTCTCTGCACATCTTACAACTCGTCTAAGCTGCCTATTTCACTTGTTTTCAACCTATTTTTTCCCCCTACCACTTATACCTCGTGAGTACAGTTTTAAAGACTGAGTTCATTCTTTGTCATCCACATCCCTTACTCCCCTTGCCCTTTCTGTTCATCACTGGCTAAATAAGGAGGCCAAAGTAAAACCATGTATCAGCGGAGCACAGGGATGTGTGCTGTGTGACAGGAGGCGGTGGTGGAGGTGACGATAAGGACGGCTCAGCTGATATCAGTTTACTGGGCTAATGAGGCATGAAGGAGCTCCACACAGCTCAGGATCTCCCTCATTCCCTCCATCTGTATGTCTCCTTTAAAACTACGTCTTATTTTCTTTTATCAAAACATACTGCATCATCAGCTGCCTGGATGATTTAAGCACAAACCCTTCAAGGCACTTTCAAGGTAACTCATATGTTACAGCCTTGTTTAATTGGCAACAAATGTTACGCAAACTTGTTGTAAAAGCAGAGAGAAAGTTACACGGGAGAAGGTTGTGACTTTGTTTTTTTGCAAGAGGTCAGGTGTTTACTTCGTGATGACACGTTATCTCCATTCGCCCGCAGAGTGGTTGTGTGATGATAATACTGTAGAATGTTTTTGTATTCTTTTTATTGGCTGATTTCTCTCTTTATCTGCTCTATAATCATTCCCTACACACAGACATCATTACCGAGATGGATTTTCTGTATGAGAGAGGTAGGTTAGAGAGAGAAAGGGGTCAGCAAGGGGGGGAGAGAGAGAGAGAGAGGAAGCCTCTTCTCCATCTTTTCATTAATCACAAATCAGTATATGTCTCTCTGGAGAGCAGACCACTCAGTAGGAAGGAGAATAGGCTCTTTCTCCCCTCGTTTTATCCCCCTTCTGTTCAATAAGTTTTCCTGCGCTCTGCTCAGGCCCTCTCTCTAAATGCCAAACCAATAAACCGAGAAACAAAATCCCCTTCCTCCCTCTCTCCTTCTGAAACAGATTGCATGTTCAGTACGCTGTTAACCTAGACAAATAGACTTTACTTAAAAATGTAAGTAATCGAAAACGTATAATTGTATTTGTTTGCGTGGAATTTACTTGAACGCCAATAGATTGGAAGTAACAATTCAACAAATTCAAAGCCACATTTTTTTGTATTTAGAGTCTGCAGTAGGATCAACTTTTCGCCCAACTTTTCAACTCAATATTGTGTCAAGTGCTCAGACAAGTTTAGTGAATTAGCCAGTTAGAAGCTGGCAAAGTGCTGCAGCGCTGATAAGGGAGTGTGGTCCAGGCTATTAATGAATATACTCAAGTCTGTTCAACTCAAAGATACTAGTAAACACAATGATCCCTACACAATACACTGAGATTGGTTAAGTAATCAAACCTAAATGTTTTATTTTATTTTATTTTTTTTTAGCAATAATTACTTAAATTGTTCAAGAAGAATTTTAAATGACAGCTTAGATGGTCACATCTGATCGAACACACACACACACACACACACACACACACTTAAACACGTGCAGACACATACACAACAATCAATGTTGCATGTTTGCTGTCTTTTATACTTCCAGAGTCGATTTGGTGTAACCTACCACTGTGCGCCTCAGCAGCCGCTGTGACTATTAGTGGTATCTCACAGGGCTGAATAAGCAGTGGGATTGTTCAAGTTGAATAACAAGTGAGCCTCTCAGAAATACGAGTTAAGACCAAGCATTGAAAATCACAGAAAAGGAGTGGGGGGGTCATTCTGACAAAAAACAGGAAACATGCAGCGGTGCACAATCGAAGAAAGAAATACATTAGGAGGAAAAAACCTCACGAGCTGTAGTGAAATCATTTGGTTTCCTTTACTGTAACTCCGTTTACTGCACTTTTCTAAGCCAGAGAATGGTTAGTGCTCCATTTCCTGTTATACCCGCCAGGGTACATAGACAGATGTGTCCTTTCATGAGCACATATATACGACCTTGATGTGCAACATAAACTGCATTTTATCATGCTCAACAGTGTGATTTACATGTGCATGAGAGAAGACAACGAGTGAGTGGTAGCGTTGAAGCCTTAATCTCATTTTAGATGTTTATCTCTGTGTCTCCATGCCCTTTTAAACTGATGCACACTTGTGCAACATCAACTGTGGCCTGCAAGCCATTGGTGTCAGGAGCAAAGACATCTTGCATACATCAGACCAACATGTTCTCATCAACAGGTCCGTATAGCACAACATTTTATGCACACCAATACGTATGATATCCTATGAAACTAGGTGTCAGCCCGCTGGTCACGTGACGCCAGCTACAGTCCTGACAGAGGCCGGCTACAAAGCTCCGTGACACCGAGTGGCAGTTGCTAGCCGTTGAGTGGCTTTGAGCCGGGTACAGACGCCGGCTACAGCGCTCCATCGTATGAGCGGCAGTTGGTGATAAGTTACCCGAGAACAGCCTATTCAGACACACTAACCTTGTTTTACCATTTTTCAGTACAGAAGTACTGTGGCAAAAAAAAGTATTTAGTCAGCCACCAATTGTGCAAGTTCTCCCACTTAAAAAGATGAGAGAGGCCTGTAATTCTCAACATAGGTACACTTCAACTATGAGAGACAAAATGAGTGAAAGTGAAAATCTAGAAAATCACATTGTAGGATTTTTAATGAATTTATTTGTAAATTATGGTGGAAAATAAGTATTTGGTCAATAACAAAAGTTCATCTCAATACTTTGCTATATACCCTTTGTTGGCAATGACAGAGGTCAAACGTTTTCTGTAAGTCTTCACAAGGTTTTCACACACTGTTGCTGGTATTTTGGCCCATTCCTCCATGCAGATCTCCTCTAGAGCAGTGATGTTTTGGGGCTGTCGCTGGGCAACACAGACTTTCAACTCACTCCAAAGATTTTTTATGGGGTTGAGATCTGGAGACTGGCTAGGCCACTCCAGGGCCTTGAAATGCTTCTTACGAAGCCACTCCTTCGTTGCCCGGGCGGTGTGTTTGGGATCATTGTCATGCTGAAAGACCCAGCCACGTTTCATCTTCAATGCCCTTGCTGATGGAAGGAGGTTTTCACTCAAAATCTCACGATACATGGCCCCATTCATTCTTTCCTTTACACGGATCAGTCGTCCTGGTCCCTTTGCAGAAAAACAGCCCCAAAGCATGATGTCCACCCCCATGCTTCACAGTAGGTATGGTGTTCTTTGGATGCAACTCAGCATTCTTTCCCCTCCAAACACTTTTTTTTTGTTGGTTTCATCTGACCATATGACATTCTCCCAATCCTCTTCTGGATCATCCAAATGCTCTCTAGCAAACTCCAGACAGGCCTGGACATGTACTGGCTTAAGCAGGGGGACACGTCTGGCACTGCAGGATTTGAGTCCCTGGCGGCATAGTGTGTTACTGATGGTAGCCTTTGTTACTTTGGTCCCAGCTCTCTGCAGGTCATTCACTAGGTCCCCCCGTGTGGTTCTGGGATTTTATGCTCACCGTTCTTGTGATCATTTTGACCCCACGGGGTGAGATCTTGCGTGGAGCCCCGGATCGAGGGAGATTATTAGTGGTCTTGTATGTCTTCCATTTTCTTATAATTGTTCCCACAGTTGATTTCTTGACACCAAGCTGCTTACCTATTGCAGATTCAGTCTTCCCAGCCTGGTGCAGGTCTACAGTTTAGTTTCTGGTGTCCTTTGACAGCTCTTTGGTCTTGGCCATAGTGGAGTTTGGAGTGTGACTGTTTGAGGTTGTGGACAGGTGTCTTTTATACTGATAACAAGTTCAAACAGGTGCCATTAATACAGGTAAT
Organism: Sander vitreus; assembly: GCF_031162955.1. NCBI lineage: Eukaryota > Metazoa > Chordata > Actinopteri > Perciformes > Percidae > Sander > Sander vitreus. The sequence goes on along the minus strand of NC_135857.1, from coordinate 12,728,294 downwards.
GAGTGGAGGACAGAGGAGCCTCTTAAAGAAGAAGTTACAGGTCTGTGAGAGCCAGAAATCTTGCTTGTTTGTAGGTGACCAAATACTTATTTTCCCGAGGAATATGCAAATAAATTCATTAAAAATCCTACAATGTGATTTTCACTTTCACTCATTTTGTCTCTCATAGTTGAAGTGTACCTATGATGAAAATTACAGGCCTCTCTCATCTCTTTAAGTGGTAGAACTTGCACAATTGGTGGCTGACTAAATACTTTTTTGCCCCACTGTATGTTCACATGCACACTTTTTTTCTTGTTCACATGTAAAAAAGAGTGCAGAATAATAAGCATTCTGGGTAAGTGTTATGTGTGTGTTGATATTTTGGGATGCCACCTTGAGTCCCAGTAGAAGTGAGGCAGTGAGGGGAGGGAGGAGAGAGGATAATGATCCTGCTGATAATGGGGGAGTGGAATCTGGTAAATGAGGCTGGGTATGCACAGTGCTGCAGGGTGTTCCTTTACACCCAGTGTCTCTCTCTCACACACACACACACACACACACACACACACACACACACGCACACGCACACACACACACACACGCACACGCACACGCACACGCACACGCACACACACACACACACACACACACACACACACACACGTCACAGCTCCTGAGGTATACAGTATGTGCAAAATCTTGTCACATACAAATTAATGGCGCTTTCCCTTACTTCTTTGCTTCCTATGTGCCAGTGTGTATATGTGTGTGTGCAGAATACCTGAGTTCTGAGAGCATGAGCGCTATTAATAAAACATTGTCACCACTAGCACTGCTTATAAGGAGGCAGCGCCTGTTTCTCAGGAACAAACAGCAGTTTTAACCCTAATTTCTACTCAGGTGAGATTTCTAGACATTTTTGGCAACATTTGGCTACAGCAGAGTTGGTGTTGTTTGTGGATTAACAGCTTTTACAGACAAAATGACAATAATACCAAATTAAAACAAACAAAATGGTGCTCACTAGATTACATAAACAACACTATAAAATAATGCCAGGTTCAAATTGTGTTTCTACTTAAAAATCTATATTTCTATCATGCCCAATAACCATTCTTTCTGATCATTTTCATTCAAATCCATTCATAACAATAGTAGCAACTTGTTATTCTAACAGACAAAAACAAGCAGGAAAAATGTGCAAAAGCAATACATAATTTTACAAAACTAACTGATTAAACATTAAACAGATGAAACGCTAAATAAAAGGACTGACTGGATTTCATCTCTTGGTTTGGTGGCCAATGTTCCTTCTCTTCTTCCACTTTCTCACTATGTGTTCTGAAAAAAACAACAACTATATATTATAGTATTTCTTACATTCATGAAGTCCTACTTTACTGTCTGAATGTAGAGAGACCTAACATGTAATTCATGTTTACCAGCTTTCATTAGCGAATTGTGTCCCATCTACTGAATGACCCACTTACAGTTCAGAAATCTTACATGGAAACTGACTTCGGAGTCAAGATTGATACTTTGCAGCATGTGGCTAATCTGCCCTTGATTACCTCCGCAAAGCCCCAATCAATAGATTCCAGAGCTAAAATGATTCATAATTGTATCAATCTGCTGCTCTTCACATCACCACTGTCTCCAATCAGACATTAATGATCAATTATGTACGTGTTGCTGGGCAAGCAGAGATCAATGAGATAACGTGGTGGTGGCTGTGGGATCAGAGATGACATAAAGGCACTCCTGGTATAAGAAAAAGGGAGAGAGAGAGAGAGAGAGAGAGAATGGAAGGCACAAAAACTAAAGATAGAAAGAAGAAGATACAACCTGCCTTAATGCTATATACAGTACAATAAAACATGCAGTACTTTGGTTTTTCTAATGAAAAGTATTATAACATACACTATGTTACTACTACTATACTACTATTTCATTATTATCATTAACTGCATTTTCCATGAGAACAAAAATGTACTGTTTATATGAATTTTACCAGGTACATTTTCTTTCATTATTTCAGTGATTTTCATTGTTAACTATTGTAGATTGTTGTTGTGGATGATGCATTGCAAAACTTAAAACTATTAACAAAAAATATATTTACATCAACCAACAGTGCACAACAATAAGTAACCATTTTTTGCATAGGTGACTTGCTACATGCAATGCAGAATGTGTAGGACATGTTATGTATATTGTAGCATCAGTGCAGTCATTGGAGTACAGTTCTGGGGCTAAAATCCTATTGAAGGTATGATCCAGCATGGTTTACAATTAGCAGATTTCATTATTATCATCAATGTCTGATGTACTGCCTTCATTCCTGCATGTTTTGGGGATGCAATTGTATTTACATGGCATACACAAGTGAAATTGATCAGAAGAAAAAAAGATGAAAGAAATATATATAGAAGGCAGGCTGGAAAAACCTAGCAGCTTGTTCATAAGTCTGACGTAATCCTGAAACACTTTAATATTTAATTGAAGTGTCGTGAAATTAAAAGGCTCAAGGAGAAGAGGCAGAGGACGAAAGAAAGAAGAGACACACAGAGAGAGAGAGAGAGAGAGAGAGAGAGAGAGAGAGAGATAGTGGTTCCTACTGTAGATAAGACACTGAAATACAAAACAGCAGATCACCTCTCTTTTTTAATTACTAATTTGTTGATAATGGGTTGTTATCTTGTAAGGAGAGGCCCTTGACTAGCATTAGAGGGAAAAAGAAGGGGGTGTTCGGTGACAGAGTGTCCTCGAGTCTACACAACAACATCAAGAGTCTCTTTGGTTTCAACAATTTGGGCCAGCTTTTCTGAATCTGCATGCTTTTAAATCCAGATGGATACTGTATTTGATTACTGTCCAGTAAAGAAGGAGAGGAACACCCTCCATAACAGAGCTTGGATGCATTTTGACCCAGGGTTTCACGAGACCTGGACTACTCCCTGTTTCTATTTTGCTGGTCTGTCCCAACAAAGCAGAACAGTGACCCCCTGTGGATTCTATTTGACAATGCAAATGCAACATGACCACTCTGAAGCAAGGGCTGCTATCATGTGTAAACAACTGTCCTACAAACATCTAAGTATAGTGTAGATTTCAATACAAAATAATACAGTTTTTTGAAGTGACTCATTTTAAATGGCTTCTCTAGGCACTTGAAAAAACATGCTACGGGCTTTGACTAATTGAGATTGTGTGCATGTGCACCCCCATCCTCCCAATCACATTCTCACACACACACACACACACACACACACACACACACACACACACACACACACACACACACACACACACACACACATATCACATCCAGCATGTCACATGGACATGATGTGTATTAGTTCAGAGAGTGTATGACATGACATGTCCCAGGTGTGAAAGGGCCCTTGCTGGACTTGACATGCCGCTGGCAGGTGATTAGCAGAGCGTCAGACCTCGCTGCCCCCCATCAGACATTATCACACTGAAGGCTCCATCTCCATAATACATAATTATAAAAGTCATATGAATGTCCTTCACATGTCTGCAGGCATTTACAAAGAAAGCCAGAGCTGGAGTGCACAGACAGAAACGGCTAGTATTGTTTTTAGTCAATTTTGGTTGCAGTCACAGAATGCAGAGGATGTAAATTCTGTAGCTTCTAGATCTCGAGTCAGACTCTTTCCACATAGGGTGGTGATGGAGTGGTGAGAGGTCACTAATGATTCTGTCAATCAATACCTTGGCTGGTGTGTCACAGCAAGTCTTCTTTCTTCCTGCCAGGGCTGTCACTCACAGTAGAGACCCAGCACACCCACACATGCACCGCTGCCATACAGTACATCTTATCTAGGTGAGTTATTATGACAAGAGGGATTATGGCAATTAAATATGCAGCCCACAGACCCAGCATCACTCCAGAGGAACAAGAAAACGAGTATTAAACCCACGTGTAGGCTGCCTCTTCAATCAATTTGCACCTAATGAATGAAAAAAAAAAAGATTAAACACGTGAATCGCCTCCATGAGGTTCCAATAAACCTAAACTAATTCAAGGGAATCCTTAATCGCCTGACCTAGGCTTTTTGCATTGTCCCTGGTATTACAGTAACAGGATTGTAAAAGCATTGGCTGCAGTTACACCCATCCTCCAGTGGCGAAGAGACTGGTGGGGGTTAGCATTAATTTCCAAAGCCTTAAGTAGCATTTGCATAATTACCATAAATCATCACAGGGATGTTCTGGTCCATGGTGGAAGAGAAGTGGGGAAAGGCTATTGGGAAATGCCATTTTTTTGGAATGGTGACAGCGTGCAGTAGATCGCTGGCTTAATAACTGACATTGTAATGATTAAGAATAATTGTGTGCTTCTAGAAAACAGTGTACACGGCAAGGCATGTCCTTGTGTCTAGGAAACTGAAAGTTTATACTCTACATGATCTGCAGTATCAAAGTACCGGTGTTTGCAAAATAAGTGATTGCTGTGTTGCATATTGCTCTTCCAGATTAGTTACAATCTGGAAGATCTCCGTTTTCGATCTCTTTGGCGACCTATGGCGATAAGCAGTAATTGCAGGTGTGTTTTTGGATCTCACTTCCCAGAGATCCAAACAGTGTTGCCTGCGTGATGCCAGTTGTCAGTTAGCAGTTGGTCACAGTACGCTGCTTCACACACAAGTGATTTGAAGAGCGAGTCTGTAGAGTTAGCTCCACCTACCCACTCTGGCGGACCAACCACTGCTGGGTGATGCAAAACGCGTCACTAACTGTGCGCCGGGCTCAATCACTATTGTGTTACCAAAGGGGGTAAGCGAGCAACCGAAAGCCATACCTCCTATGGGGAGATTCTGAGGCTAACAAGCCATCACCTTCCGCTAGCGTTCCATTGACTCCCATTCATTTTGGAGTCACTTTGACAGCAAATAACTTTACATCTGAAGCATTTAAAGACTATATTTGTCCATTGTTTATTTCTAAAGAAACATAACAATGTATAAAAGGCTCCATTACCTTGTGTCTCACGTTATGGACCCGTAGCAGCCGTTTTTGTAAAAATAGGCCAACGATTGTGTCATAACCTGTGTCATAACATGTCACAACATTCTGTCGCACAGTAAATAAATTACCGTATAGTCAGGAGAAGTTCGCAGGCAATCGGGGGGACGTGTAGGCATACAGTCAAGGAAGAAGCCCATAGAGAGTCCATGAAAAGCATCGGAACAAAATATTTCAGCAACATTTTGATGGATTAGAAATACTTCGGTATGTGGCAAGTGAATTCATATGAAGTAACATTTATCCACGAACAGATTCCTCTTGGCACAGCTACCAGAAGACTTACAAATTTCACAGGTTGCTCACGTCACATCTACGTCGTCAAGCTCAGTTTGAGGCTGCGCTCAGCCATCACCGGAAAAGTGACTTCACTGGTCTCCGTCGAAGTCTATGGCGTAGCAGTGTCCATTTCTTTCACTGTCTATGGTGTCACCTCATCCGGTGATAGATAGTGACTTAACAGACATTCATTTAAATAACTAACAAGATTATTATGGCATGTCTCAAAGTGATACTTTTCTTAAACATATTAAAAACTGCTGTAAGAATAATGATTTGTGTGCTGCTACTGGCTGCTACTGATGTACTTGGATGTTTCTAAGTTTAAGAATATTATTTATGATTGATTATTTCCTCTCTTTTTTTCCTTTTCTGAAACAAGGATAGAGGGTTATATGCTGTGTATGCTGTATATTATAAAGCCCTTTGAGTGCATTATTTACAATTGTGAGCTATACAAATACAATTGATTTGACTTGACTTTTTGTAAACACTGCTAGTGCTTTATATACTTTATTTTAATATAAATTGTGATTTGACCTCATATAAATAGCTCAACAATATTGAATAAAGACTATCAACAAACAAAAAGTGACATAAAAGCACTTTTCTTTTCCATTGGCAGACTAATTGAACACTGGTGGGCCGTCTTTGTCTACATATCAGTGAATGGTACAACCATGAGGTGAATGTACAGTAAATACAACAGAATGGGGGCGCAGTGAGTCTGAGGGTCATTCATGCAATAACAATGCTGAGGCCTGATTGTAATAACCATTCTCCTGGGGTGATACAATATGTGACCTTTCCTGCTTTCTTCAATCTATATTAATGAAAGGCTGGCTTGTACAGTGAATAGAAAAAGACTGTCGGGAATAAAATCATACAAGCTCAGTGACAGGGCAACAATTTGGACCCTGTATTGGATTATATGGGAGAAGTGTGTGACATGTAGAATGTGAGGGGTTAAATGCTTTGACAAAGGTTCTGTCTGTGCATGCTGCTGGCTCAGTAATCTGCTGAATGCTTTGTGTAATGATGAATTTGAGTCAGCTACAGAAAAGTCAGTGGGTTATTTCAGGACAGCTCCAAGCCGACCTAGAAGTTAACCCAGAGACCTGAATGGGTAATGAAACATTGCTGATTGTTTCTTATCTCTATGGAGTCCACTCCTGCTTTAAGTACCTGCACTGTACACAAAGAGTAGACATACAGTTACTCCACGGAAATTCCCCAAACTTTGCCTAACCTCTTTTTTTTTATCTCTCCTGCCAGGCATCCATAGCTGTTACTGCAGCTGCATGACCTGCTAAAGCCAAGAGAACAGTAGGTGGGTTTGCGATAAAGAGACAGAGACTAAAACAAAGAGTGAGAGGCTGAACGAGAAAACTTCAGAGAGGATCTGCGGGAAGCATGAAGAAAGAGATGAGAAAAAGAAAGAGACATTAAATATGAAAAGCAGAGGCAAAAATAAACTATGAAATGACAGCAAAAGAGGAGGAGGGGAACATTAAGAGAGCATTGATGGAGAGGGCAGAGAAGGAGAAGCATGACAGCTGGCAGACGGGGAAGGCGGTGCTGCTCTGCTCGGCCCAGTCTCACTGCACCTTAGCAGGCCAGATGGACTAACCTGTCCCTGTGTGCCCTTCACCAGCCAACACACACGCACACACACACACACACACACACACACACACACACACACACACACACACACACACACACACACACACACACACACACACGTTTATATGTATATATGCAGGAAGACACGTATGTTTTGCACAAGTCCACAAAGTAAATACATATTCTGTACCTTCATTTCACCCTTGTTACCTGGCACAGTGTTCTACAATAGGTTTTAACCCAGTTGTATTATATCCTCTGAGGTTGGATATGTGTAGAATTATAAAGCCCAGATATACTAATAAAATGCCTTAAAGCTACATTGTGTAAGATTTTCTCCCATCTAGCGGTGAAATTGTATATGACAACCAACTGAATATTACTTTCTAGCCTAGAACCCGAAATTAGCTCTCCATCGTTTACACGCAGCTGTTCTAGCCACTCCAGTATTAACTTTGGTTTTGTTGCTTTGCCTGTCGCGTTGTCGTTTTAATTCTCTTTTTCGCTTCCCTGGCGAGTAATCTCCCCCTGGCATTCGTCACTGAGTGTAAGAGGGCAAAAGGCGGAGGTATGTCCCTCTTTGGCTAATGTATTTTAAGATGGAGGCGCAACATGGCGGCCGTCATTCGAGCGACTCGCTCGTATGTATTCTGAATGATTCTGAATGTCAGATTCTACGCTTACGAGAATACTTTGATTAGTTGGTGGAAGTAATTACACATGAATGAGTTCATATTTGTGAAAGAACAGAGGGGTTTTTGCTAAGAATCAATTCAAAAAATTACACAATGTAGGTTTAAGTAAAACGCAAAAAACAAGCAAAAATAACAATGTTTGCGTCCTGTACCTAGTATTCAAATACACACAGCAGGTATAACATGACCAGAGTTATATTACTTTTGCAATGTTGAGGTCAAATTGTGTGTCGGCTTCAACTGGTCCAATCACTCCCCAAGAATAGCAATAAAAAACACTGTGATACAGGATCTCCCTCTAGTGTCAAAACCTGGCTGCTACATCCTATAACTCAGTTCAGCACTGATGCAATGGACAGCTCTCATACTCAAAAAGCAGGCCACAAATAAGCTGAGAAGTGAGACAGGAGATTGGACTTCATTCTGAAATCCAGGATTAAAACACTTTAAAGTTTTACCTATTAAAAAAACCAAACATCTTGTATAGGTATAGATCTTCTCTGGATGTTTGTTTTTATCCTCATTTCTCAAGTAATTTAGTGGAAATCCTGCTAGAAAAACATTCGGCCAGTCCCCAAACACTATTGATTGATGTCTGGTTATAAAAAGACATCTATCATCTAGACAGTCTGAAATTAAAGCTGCAGTGTACTGTGTGTCCACGCGCCTGTGTCTGTGTGTGTGCATGCGCTCACTCTCCCTTGTGTGTGTGTGCATTTGTGTGTACTTGTAGGTGGTCGGGCGGTGGAGGGCTGTGTGTTGATGCGGTGCAGTATTATGAAACAATAAAACTTCGACAGCTGATTCATATTTGGGCATAAAAGCCAGAGTTTTGTTAGGTTCCTCTTTAATGAAACCTATAATTTCTACCTCCCTCTGTGGTGTTGCTAAGGAGCAAAGGGATCGATCATAAAGAGATATATCCAGACCTGCTCTATTTTGCAGAATTGCCATGGCAATGAGTGAGCTGAGTTACAACGTGAAGGATTATTTACACAGTAAAGAGTTTTTTTTTTTTTTTTAACCTTTATTTATCCAGGTATGTCGATTGAGAACAACTTCTCATTTGCAACAATGACCTGTCACATTCACACAGTTACACATTCATACCTGGAAGCTGCCCAGTGCAAGCACAGTCTGATCTGCTGTCCACTGAGCAGCTATACTGGAGCAGTTGGGGTTAAGGGCCTTGCTCAAGGGCACCTCGGTGGTGGTAATGAGGGAGGGACAAGCGCTGCTCTTTCACTTTCCCCACCCAGATTTTTTCCTGTCGGTCTGCGGTTACCAGCTCACTTCTTTAATCACTAGGCCACCACTGCTACATACACAGCTGAGAATATTAGTCATCCCTCTTGAAAACACATGAGTATGAAAAAATAGCTTGCTTATAGAAACACACAAAGACCTGCTAACGTGAACACACACACACACACACACACACACACACACACACACGCTGTAGTGTCATGCAGCACAGTTTTGTCAAAGACTGATGTTACAGGCCCAAAGGTTACAAATTCAATCACTCTAGAGATGGCCGCCACATCACCTTGTCTTCTTTCTTGTGTGTGTATGTGTGTATGTGTGTGTGTGTGTGTGTGTGTGTGTGTGTGTGTGTGTGTGTGTGTGTGTGTGTGTGTGTGTGTGTGTGTGTGTGTGTGTGTGTGTGTGTGTGTGTGTGTGTGTGTGTAAGTGTGCATGCATCCATGAATGCATATAGACCCAGCCTTGTGTGGATTGAGAATGTATCGCTGGGTTGACAGAAAGAAAACTGTCAGAAATTCAAACAGGGTGGAGCTGTCACATTCACCAGATGCATTACTTTACAGAAAGGACAATAAAATAAAGAGAGAAAAGGGGACACAGAGAGAAAGTGTATAAAGCGAGACAAAGTTATGATAATATGGCAGATATCATTAGGACCGTTGCGATCAATCAGGTAAAAAAATAAAATAAATATATATATATATATATCATGAACTCGTATGAGAGGAGAAGCTGAGCCTCCGTTTTCCACGGAGGAGAGCGGAGCTACAGTGTCAGCACATTTAACCAGTGAACCAACATCTGTTTTTCATCTTTCTTTCTTCTATCTCACTTGACCACGCACGCACGCACGCATTCTCTTTATCTCTCAATGATGATCTGCCTTTGTCAAAAGGTCTGAATAACTGAGCTAAGCATTTCCTAGCCATCCCAAAGGATCTCAAACACAACCACTGTTGTCTACATGTGCGTCATGACTTTATCCACAAACTTCTCGACCTGAATACAGACTAGTCAGCTGCTCACATCACGTGTTACTGTAAAGCTCCCGGCTCTGAAGAGAGCACACATTTAAAGGTACTTTAGTGTCACATACACATACTGTACATGTAGCGAAATTCATTCTCTGCATTTAACCCATCAGGGAGCAGTAGGCAACCATTTACAGCGCCCGGGGACCAACTTGATCAAGGGCACTGACTGGAGAACCTAGTACATTTTTTTTGATGGTGGGGGAAACCGAAGCACCCGGAGGAAACCCACGCAAACATACAAACTCCAGAAGCTTCTTGCTGTGAGGCCACAGTGCTAACCATTGGGCCACCATGCTGCCTTTTCTTTTATTCCTGTGTCTCACCACTTAAATTCTCTTCACTCATAATAACCCAGCTGACCCCTTTTTATCCACAAGAATCCAAATCAAACTGTGTAAAACCTTTTTTTCTGTAGCGATTGTGTGGACAAGTACCACCTAAGTGTCCTCATACACAGAACTCTCCTGGCTGTCTCTGAGATTTAACCTGCCTGTTGACTTCAGGCTCAGAGATTAGTAGAGAAGTGTATACCCACTTGCTATTCAGCCACAAGTCGGCAGACGACGTTAGCATAGAATAATAATGACCAGAATAGACGCAGTAGAGAAAATCCCGGGGATTTATTGTGTGCTGGTTAAATGAAGGGACGACGTGCTGAAGTGAATAGCTGTTTCACTGATTTCAATTCTCAGTGTGTGTTTGCTGTGAGAGAAAGTGTGTGTATGTCAGACCTAATCTTGAATATTTACTCTCTTGTCCCAGAGAAGAAGCTCGTTGTCAGTCTGCATAGCGAAGAAATTAGCTGAGAGATATTGCCCCCTTCTGGACAGGAATGGGGCTATACGCACTGTCCCATATTCTCCACATAAGGCAACACAATACTCTTAACAGCCCAACTGTAACATCTCATATATGCAACACACTTATGACACAAGTCTGTGCGTATAAAGCCTAATAGAAAATAACTGCAACAGCCACGTGTCCATTAGCAATTCTCTCTATTTAACTGTCTAAGCAAAGACATATGTCCTCACACACACACCGTCTCCGGAAACACCGTCAGTCACAGCGTTGTCTGAGTGCCTTGAATTTGTAATGGAGAATATGTCTGACATAGGTCTGACTTACTGGGGTGCTGCCATCTGACAGGGTTGTCATGCTGATTGACATGCTCATCTTGTCAGAGGAGGAGAGGGAGGGTGGGGAGGGGCTCCTCTTCTCCACTTCCTGTCTCTGGAGGAAGTCACGCCAGGCCCGCTGGATACTGCATGTATTGATTGAGAGACAACATAGAAACAGGCATAAGTGACCATGCAAGCTTTCAGATTTAATGCATTTTTGAATTGCCAAAATGACTTGATTCACTCGAGAATCAGTCAATTCACAAGGTGGATATTCTTTGAAATTCTGAGCATTCTCAGAATCAGTCCAAAAATTCATGCATTGTACTTCCCAACTAATCCCAATCCCAACCGATTCCTACTGTAATGCCACCGAGACCAGCAGTTTAATAACCTTTTTAGCTTGTGACCACTTTACAATTAAGTAATGTATATTTTTGAACTGTTTGGAAAATGTATGTATGTCCATGGAATGTGCTCATTTACACAACCTTATATTTCATTTGAATCACTTTTAGAAGAGGGAAAACTGTATTTCACAGAAAAATGTGAAGATTGGAGAAAATTCACCAAAAACTTTGACATTTCTTTCCTATAATGTTAATCACCAACAAGTCAGATTTACATTGCTGCATCACTGACAGGTTTTGACTCATAGGTTGGGAATGACTGATTTAGATCAAGAAATATGCAAATCAAGTATCCATAGAGGTAGTTTTCTATCTATTAGACATACTGCATGGAACCAAAACTAAAGTCGACAATTGCTCTTTTTTAGCTGTAGATAAAAGATATACTCACATCAACACATTGGTCTCAATGGGTGGCATGATGATATTGATGTTGTTGTCGAGCTCCATGGTCAGATGATTACTGAGAAAGAGAAGGGGTGTAGTGGACATTCAGAGAACACACACAAGTCCAATCTCAGTCTGGGTTATCAGTAATTAAACAGCGATGGCTTGGTCCCATCTGCAGGGAAATGGACTTTAACAGCAGCACAAGAGCAGGGCTGCTCATTCTATCTGTGTTGTGTTATTGAGTGTGTGTGTGTGTGTGTGTGTGTGTGTGTGTGTGTGTGTGTGTGTGTGTGTGTGTGTGTGTGCGTGTGTGCATGCATGCGTGTGTGTGTGTAAACTCACCTCTGCAGCTGGGTACCCCCATCATTAACATGCTTGAAGCTACTCTGGAGGCTCTTCCGCTGCTCCTGTGTGAGGTAGAGACAGGAGGAGGGACAAATGGAGAGGCAAAGAGACAGAAATGAGAACATTTCAGATATGCAGCTTTGGTACAGACACAGGGAGTAAGAGGAGATACCTGCAGTGTATGTGTGCAAATGTGATTAAATATTTGGCAGATGTGTGATCATTGTGCTGAGCTCAGGGACCCCTGCAGCAAGTGGTTTGGCAGCATTTTGGCTCAGTTAGATGTTTTCTTGTGAAGTTAGGGAAGTGAGCTTCGGAAAAACTCGGCCGAATTGCTGGTTCAGCATTTTTAAGGCATATGGCCCAGAAGCACAAAGAGGAAAGTCAAACATAGAGGGACAGGCAAGGCAGAGAAGATACAGCGGGACATAACTCATGGACTATGGCACAGTTGTTGCACAGATGTGGCAGACACGTTGGAGATTAGAGCAATGAAACTTTGCACTTTCACTTAAATTACTTTTAGCTCCGTTCTCCGCTCCTCGCCTGCTGCTCTCCTCCCCTCAGCTCCATCCTCGAGCTTTAATAGTGCTGTGTAATGAGGACAGGCCTGCCTCAACATAATTGAGCACACTAATTCAATTATAAGGGAGCAACAAAGTTTAAGTGGAACAGTTCTTCCTGATGAGCCAAGAGGGTCACATCAGGACAATGAGCAGCTACCAGCTACATCACGGTGTACTTGCATGTGTATTTGTGTGTGTGTGTGTGTGTGTGTGTGTGTGTGTGTGTGTGTGTGTGTGTGTGTATATACTCTGAAACCTGCAAAATACCCACTTTTGACTTTTTGTTTGATTGCTTCATTACTGCATAATGAAGTATGCATGAAATAATATATTGCATTTATTAGATGGCAGATTGGCCTATAAAGAGACTTACGCTAAGAAATGTATTAAATCTATTAGTAGCACTACCACACTAAGAAAAATGGCTGTACTGCAGTTGTTCCTTGGTGTTTCGATCTTAGGTATATATATATATATATATATATATATATATATATATATATATATATATATATATATATATATATATATATATATATATGCTCATTTACATGTACATGCTCATTTACATTTATATGTATCTAACTGAATCACTGCCTTACTGGATTTTTAGCTAAACACAAAGTCGCTGTCAGGACACACCGGCATCATATATTTTGCTTTTTATAAAAAGGTCTATCTTGTTTGGCTGTTCACTGCGGCAGGCAGTGTTGTTTTTCTCATTAGTCACCCTCCCAGAAGGAACAAGCAGCTCATTAGACAGAATCAAGGACTTGGACTAGTGATCAATGATTGCATCAAGGAGCGTTTTTTTTATCTCTTTCGGTTTGTCTTTCCCTCTTAATTTCTCTCTGCTGAAAAGAGGATCTGTGAAAGTGCAACTGCGGCTCAGATTCTCGGATTCTGTACAACCCAAACCCCGCTAAACTTTCTTCTGCTTTCAGAGTCAATGTCACCTCAGCCTTTCCAAATCCACCTGAACGCTATCCTGGACAGAAAGCTGTGTCTCTCCTACATAGTCCCTCAATCTCACACATGGGGGGGTTTGAGTAAGAGAAATAAGGACAGAAGAATGAACTTAAAAGACACTAAAATAACTTGAACTCAGTGAGATGCAAAATAAAGACTTGTGTATTGAAAGAGACAACAGACAGAGAAATAAGCAAGATGGCAGTGATGGAGAGATGAGCAAAGTATAAACGAGGAGGGATGAGTGTGTGTGTGTGTGTGTGTGTGTGTGTGTGTGAGATGGTTAGCTTCTGGGTAATGGAGTTGCTGGGAGAATGAATTATCCGATCATTTCAATTTCCCCTTAGAGTTACTGATGGCCCTGCCACGGGCCTGGCCAGGCAAACTATTAGTCCACCTCAGAAACAAGCACACAACACACACACACACACACACACACACACACACACACACACACACACACACACACACACACACACACACACACACACACACACACACACAAACACAAACAAGCATCTCCATTTATATACTCGTCTCTCTATCAATAGCTTCACTTAAAGTATCATCCCCTTCCCAAGTAAGTAAGTTATCAGTGGTATAAACTGACAAGTTACATCAAACGTTACGTTAAATGTGATTATAATGACTCTGTGGCTGCATACAACACACATAGCAAATGTAGCCCCTTTAAATACAGTCAATTTGAGCCTAAACATGTTGATAGCAGCATTACTGCTGCAGATTATATTACATCACATTATTATAGTACAGTTTCTTCACTTTCATCACTAAGAATGAATAATTATCTGTTGACATTTGTGCTGTAATTATGTATCTTTTATAGGTGAATAACTAAGATTACATTGATGAAAATGTTTGTAAAGATTTTGATGAAACCTTAAAGGGAAAATGTCCTTATTGAAATGTCAAATAATTTTGGTTTGTGATAGATATGTGTGTGTGTGTGTGTGTGTGTGTGTGTGTGTGTGTGTGTGTGCTTGTTTCTGAGGTGGACTAATAGTTTGCCTGGCCAGGCCCGTGGCAGGGCCATCAGTAACTCTAAGGGGAAATTGAAATGATCGGCTAATTCATTCTCCCAGCAACTCCATTACCCAGAAGCTAACCATCTCACACACACACACACACACACACACACACACACACACACACACACACACACACACACACACACACACACACACACACACACACACACACACACACACACACACACACACACACACACACACACACACACACACACACACTCATCCCTCCTCGTTTATACTTTGCTCATCTCTCCATCATTGCCACTTGCTTATTTCTGTCTGTTGTCTCTTTCAATACACACGTCTTTATTTTGCATCTCACTGACTTCAAGTTATTTTAGTGTCTTTTAAGTTCATTCTTCTGTCCTGTGTGTGTGTGTGTGTGTGTGTGTGTGTGTGCTTGCAAAACAGAAATTCCAACACTTCACAACTTAAATAAAACCCTGACTTCAGCAGGACATTTACAACAATTTTAATACATGGTATTGATTTCAAAATCTATTGCAGTCTGCATTTTGCAATTATTGTGTACAGTACCAAACCAAACGCTCTAGGTGTTATCCAAAAGCCTTTTCTTCTGCTACTCACACCTGCATCCTTTCATCCCTGCCTAAGTGAAAAACCCCATCCCATATCTGGAGTAGGAAAGCCAAAAAAGTACCGGAACATAAACTAGAGGTTTGCATAATTTAGTGGCAGAGTTGACAGAAAATCTATAGTCATTTTGGGCTTTGGCAGTGCCAAGCAGCCTTGTATTGATTGGTGTGTGTGTATATGTGTGTTGGTGGATTTATGGTAGAGTCAGGCAGAGCAGTGAGAGAAGGAGGCAGGCAGGCAGGAAGGAAGGAAGGAAGAGAGGGAGAGAGAGAGAGAGAGAGAGAGAGAGAGATGCTGATGGAGAAGAGACCTTGAACCCACAGTACAATATACAACAACAGAGGAAATAGAGCTACTGACAGCCAAATACAGACCACAAGCACTCTCATGTTATCCATCTCTCCATCACCCCCTCTCTCTGTCCACCTATTTCCTCTATCATCAATCTTTTCTGCTTCACTCCATTTTACAAAACTAATATGAAAATAAAAAAGACAGGCGGGAAGAGGCGATGAGAAGCACAGAATTAAGAGAGATGGAAAAGGGGAAAATGACGATTCGATCACACTGTGAGAAATGTACTGGCCCCTTCTTGGAGAGGTGGACGGGAATAAGGACATACATAACAGAGGACAGTGGACCAATAGTTGTTTTGGAGGTCTTAAAGGTAAGAGGGTCTGCAGGGTTTGGAAGAGTTACCAGCATGCTCCTTGCTGCTGCCTTCGTCATTACATAACTCCATATAGCAGGTGGGTATGGAAAAGGCTTCCACCACTATTTACGCTTTAAAAGCCCAGCAGTCCAGGCCTGCTGGTAGATCTGCTATGCAGGTAGCAGTGTGCTCTGCACCCAGGCAGATGAGGCATTTCTAGAGCAAATCCTTAGTGGCAATCATGCTAGAGCAAAAGAGGCAGGAACAAGAGGCATTTGCGTTAAATTATAGTCAAACACTAGATGGTAGAGCGGGCGCCCATATATAGAGGTTTACTCCTCGATGCAGCGGGCCGGAGTTCGACTCCGACCTGCGGCCCTTTGCTCCATGTCATTCCCTCTCTCTCTCTCTCCCCTTTCATGTCTTCAGCTGTCCTATCAAAATAAAGGCCTAAAATGCCCAAAAAATAGTCAAACACAAGTTTGCCTTGGTCCAAAATTAGCCTTAATTCAATCCATTTGCTACATTTAAGTACCATACCAATTACAGAAATTATCCCTTTTAACACACTGAGAATACATTTTAGATTTCAAGAGTGTACATGCATTTACACTCAGGTACATTTCACAGCTGAACATTGCACTCTTAAGGACATCAAGTGGTGATTTGAAAAAATAATCTTCAATGCCCAGAATGACATGCAGCAAACAGTGTTTAATAAAAATGATTCCTCAGCAAAAAAAACAGCAATGTATTTTCCTCTTGTGGATAATTAATTCATCCTGCTCTGATGACTCAGATTTGTATATATTGGATAGAAATTGTTTTATTCTTTTGTACTGATGGCCGTACACATAGCCATTAAGAATAGGCTTGTTGATGAGCCAAGCAGGACAGGTGGGTTGAGTCAAGCTCAGTAAAGGGATATTTACAACAGGCAGGTCTGAAGAAAGGCCAAAACCATCTCAGACTGTCCTGACCACTCTCTGTATGATCACAAACAATCTGAGCTCTTGTCTTCAGGCCGCAGCTATACATCCCCTGCTATGAGGACAAAACCACTAAAAGGTTGCCTTTGTGTAAAGCTCTTGGTATGCTGAACATGGAATAGCTTATGCACATCTGCCCTCTCTGCTTTTTATTCACACTTTACTTTCTGCCTCACTTCTGATATGATCTCATGGTTTTTATACTGCTTATTGTTTTTATATTGTCTTTACAGTGTTTTTGTTTATACTGCCTCATAGTTGTTTTTATCATTTGAATTGCCTTACAGTTGTGTGTGGTGTCACTGCTGTCTTATTGCCTTGTTAATATAATGTTTTAAAACCTGGCTGCACATCACATTCTCTATAATGGGACTATAGAGGGTTTTCACCGACGTCACGTTCTGGGCAGTAACCTGGATGCGCGGCCATATTGGAGGCACTCGGTGTAAACAACTGAATGCAGTAATGGAGTATTGTGCACTTTGGATACTTTAATACTTTATGTCTAAACAACAGAAAAGCTCATCAAAACACGTCCAAGATGCAAAGGCATATAGGGAAGGACTTGGACCACAAGAAAAGGCGCGATATTACGAGAAATTACGGTTTACTGGCGGTGCAGATCCCTACAAGTTGGCTCCCTCTTCTTGGATCCATGATGACCCGGTGATTCTTCCTTCAGTTGCATATCCCGATATAGTCAACTACCTGGCTTCTCGCCGAGCCCATACACAGCGGAAGACCTTAAATCCTACAAAAGTTTGGAGGCCTATAACCAGATGGTGTGTGGATGGGTGAGGGAGACGCAGTACCAAGTCATCCATGACCGTTGTGTTGTGAAGTAGAGCTTAGATCGGGCCCAAAAAATCAAGCCCGATCCTACCCGAGCCCGTGCACGTTGTGTCCGAGCCCGGCCCGGCCCGACACACAAACTGTAATTATGAGCCCGAGCCCGATTTAAACCAGACAATTTTTTAATACGTGGGCCGTTATAACTGACGTTCTCAACTACAATTCCGAGTTGTTTGATCTACAGAAATCTGTTTCGAATTATCTTAATGAATACTGGTAATGCAACAAGGACGAAGCATGTAAACTGTGTTGTATGTTTATTCAGAATGGAATGGATCGCAAATGGATCCAAATGAAGAAACGTAAAAAAAAAAACCTCGACCCTAGCTGCTCCCTCAGCCGAATAGTGTGGGTAACAGCTCAAGGCAGCAACATAATCAAAGCCCTGGAACCATATAGGAGACTTTCTTGTCTCGATCACCTAATTGGCCGACAACAGTGCTGCAGAGGGGGGGAAACGCGACGTATCACAGTTTACCTCACACTCAAGTCAGTGCAGGACATACACCCAGAGCTACGGGAGAAGCTGGAGAGGCATAGCTTGCTCCCCACCGAATAAGGCTAATAAAGTAATGATTAAAAAAACACAAATGTTTGTTTATTTCATAGCGGCGTAAAATGTCGGTCGAGTCGGGCCCGGTTCGGGCTCGGGCAGAGAATCTAAACTCTATTGTGAAGGCCAAAGTAAGTAATGCAATAACGTCTTTAATCAACCTAACCTTAACTGTATGATAACATTGCGATACTCAAGGTGTAGCCAAGTGACTCTCAATCGTTTTTTTTCATTTCAAAGACCGAACAAGACCGATTTTTCTCTCGTAGATCCTGGTTGAGCTTTGCCAGCCACAAGTGCCTCCTTTCCTCTGATAACTTCTGGCATTCCTCTCCCTGGTTTTTAATAACTTTTGGAAGTTGATAATATTCCAAATGTTTTTCTCGGTATGACCTATTGGTACAACCTAAAAAACGGCAATAATTAACCATTTTCCTTTACGGTGTCCGGGATCTACTTCAGTGCCTGTGCTTTGTTGTGATGCGGAGTACCTCCAATATGGCGACTTCTGGTCTGATGACGCGTCGTGAAAACCCTCTATAAAGAATGACTTAACCTGACTTGACTTTTTTTTTTTTTCATTTATCATAGGCTCTAGTAGTGTTTAAGAGACACAAGAAACATTTTTTGTCTTTTTTGTTGGGTGCAGATTCATAAATGTGGGCACCTCCTTTACACTGTACAAAAAATATATTTGGATCAGGATCACTGTAGATGATGTATACTGTAGGTCAGATATAATCTACATTGATGTCATGCAACTCATTTTGAGCTTCCACTGTAGTCATGCAAGGTGGCAGCGTTTCTCACTGGATGATCAACTTGTGAGACATCAAGTTTGTGAAGGAAAGTTAAATGCTCATAAAACAAGAAAAAAAAAAGCTGTGTTACTGTATAAGGGAGAGACAACACAGGAGACAGGCAGGGAGGGGCTGAATGATTGGAGCTCTGAGAGTTCAGAGACCTCAGCTGTGGGGGACAAAAGGCAAGGGAAAGATAAAGATACAGCACTTTGCAGTGAGACAGAAAGTGATTTGGGTGGAGAGTCGGCAAGGGAGTTAAAGAGGAAAAGAATATGAAAGCAGGTTCTTCGTTGGCGGCGAGAAGAAAGGATATGGAGGTGAAAGAACAAGCCTGTGGGCTCTGAAGAAATTAAACTGGACCAACGCCATGCAGCCAGCCACAGAAATACAGCAAAGAGAGAAATGGCCTGCCTGGGAAATGGCCGCCATCTCTCCTTTACATGGGGCATAAATCTGTCCCTTGCATCACCAACTTATCCAGACACACATACTAACACTCACACACATGATTTAAATAGCTCTCCTGCTCCTCTAAATGCCCCCTTAACTCAGTTCAGGGGACAGAGTGACAGACAAAGAGAGGAGACAAATCCACACATCTAAAGAGCCTATAAAACACAAAATCATAATCTATTTCCCTCATTGCTGCACTATATTTTCAACTCTGTTGCTTTTTAAAGGTACACTGTGTAGGAATTTCTCCCATCTAGCGGTGAAATTGTATATTGCATTCAAACGAATAGTGCTCTCTAGCGCCTCACTTTTTTTAAATGCGTGTTGCAACTACGGTAGCGGTTATGTACCAAGAAGCTATGACAACATGTCTTCTAATTTTCTTCTATTTTTTTGGCAACAAGGATTCCTTCTACTGTGGTTCGGCATAAGTTATGATCCTCCATTATGAACTAAAGTGCAGTGCAGGCTTTCAAATTTGCCGGGGCAGTGACAAGCGCCTCTCACTGATCTCCTTCTCCGTTTCAGCTGGTTTCACTCACGTGACGCTGGCTCTGAACAAAAGCGCGTTGTGGATTAGCTAGACAGGTAGGCTAGTGCTTTATGTCCCTCTCAGCGATTATAGTTTTTCAAAATGGCGGAACGACATGGAAGCCTCCTTGGACTTGACCGTCCAATGTAAATACAGATAAGAAATTCTTTGCTTACGAGGATAAGTCATTGGCAGAGGTCATTTTACACCAATGAGGACATATTTATGAATGAAGACATTGATTTTAGCTAATAAAATACTTTAAAACACTACACCGTGTACCTTTGAGGTCACTATCTTCTCCTTCGCTTCCCGCTACATAACAAACATGAGACATTCTCATGTTTTCCCGCTTCTTTGTGTCTACTTCTTTACTCTCATCTCTTCTTGTTTTTCTTGTATTCCGTCCACAGTCTCTCAGTCTAAGTTAGTTTTCCTCTTCAATACTTGATGAGCTTCCTGATGTGAAGTGCTGGCAACAGATTCTGGGTCGTCACTCTATCGTCTTCCAGCTTCCAGCACTGAAGAACATTGGCCAGCTGTGTTTGTTTTCCAGATAAGCGCAATTAACTCTCATACACAGTCTCCAGAAAGCTACACACACACACACACACACACACACACACACACACACACACACACACACACACACACACACACACACACACACACACATTTGTATGGAACACAAACACATATGCACTTTCTAACCTACAATTAACCAGATAATTCCAGTTCATTTACAGATGGCATGATGGTTTTCGGACAAATAAGGACAAAGGAAGATGAAACCAGAACAACAGGTTTAAAAACCTCTTTTCTCCTAAAAAAATAAATGCAAATCACATATTTATCCTACAGTATGCAACTATGAACAATAATCAATACAACTTTATTTAAATATTATTAGCAAAATGTACTTACATCATCAAAAGGACTCAATGCAATAAAATAGTAGGCTTTAACAACCAAGTAGGCTATATTATTACATTATTATTGCTGATGCATTCATGTGTACATGTAAGTAGCATTTACTGTTGGGTAGTGTAATCTACACAATGCATGTTTTATGCATTATGTAAATTGTTACTGTAAGTAAGTACAGTAGAAGCTGCATCTGTCAGACAAATGTATTGCAAAAAGTATATGTGCCTCTGAATTAACATAAAATAGTAGTATAGTGTATAGTAGTATATAAGTATAGAGAATGGACAATAAATAATGACGTAAGGTGGCTCACATTTGTACTAAAGTACAGTGCTTGAGCAAATGTACTCAGTTACATTTAACCACTGCCTTTTTGTTCAGTGCCTCAAACTAACAACAATATGCCAGCCATCATCAAGCAAACAAAGCAAGCATGGGTTGTTTCTTGCTAGCTCTGTTTGGACAACAACCAGGAGCTTCTAACCCAATAATGGTATAACCTTGAGGCTACGAGTTATTCCAGTCACCTTTCAGCCAGAAAGCTGTCATGACCTGGTCCTCCACTGATGGCAACCTAACTGGTTTAAACACCATCATACCATCTGCCATACTACATAGACCCCCTCTCTCTCACATGCACTCACACACACAAGCTATCCAGAGGGCTTGGTGCAGCCTCTATCAGTCAAGCCTCCCTAGGGTCCTTTGGTCCAGCCAGCCAGCTGGCGCCATCTCTGCCATCACACTCACATCCTCATCGCTCTCTTCTGCCACGGGGACACAAAACCTGTCAGTACATTGTGTGTCGTGTGTGTGTGTGTGTGTGTGTGTGTGGGGGGGGGGGGGGAGTGGGAGTGATAGCAAAAACGAGGACAGGTGCTGTTATCTGTAGCCATTCCTGGCCAGACACTGTGTCTTCTGGCACCTGCATGTGTGTGTGTGTGTGTGTGTGTGTGTGTGTGTGTGTGTGTGTGTGTGTGTGTGTGTGTGTGTGTGTGTGTGAGAGTGTGTGTGTGTGTGTGTGTGTGTAAATTTGCCAGTGTCCATTGGGATTCAGTGTCCAGACACTGGCAATGTCGTCCCTGAGTGACCCTGCAATCAAAGCTGGCTGGCACTCTCTCTCTCTCTTTCTATTGCACTCACACACACACTCTCACACACACACACACACACACACACACACACACACACACACACACACACACACACACACATAATGTGCACCTAATCCTACAACCAAGTCTTAAACCTCAAACAGCCCTTTAAATTTGTGGGGTCCAGCATTTTGGCCCCACAAAGCTGTCCGGACCCCACAAGTATACTGTATTCCCAGTTTTTGGACCCCACAAATATAGTTAAACAAGAACACACACACACACGCAGAGTCCCACTTTCTGCTCTGGGGGTTAGGCTAATGACTGACGGTGTCAGAGACAGAGAGGGAAGGAGCTGCATACTGAAAAAAGGGGAAATGGAGCAAGGAGAAAAACCCAATGACAGTCACATAAGCTAACACAGATCCATGGAGAACTGCACTGCTGAATATGAGGAGTAAGCTTAGCAGAGATGGACAGACTATAAACCTGTGCACAGAATTTGGGTGTGTGCATGTGTTTGTGTGTCTTATTCATTCCATAAAGTTTCCTGGTTGTGTGAATAAAATATGGAGGAATTTGAAAATAAAATGTCACGTCTCAAGTCATCAACTGTAGGGGATGTGGAGCTCAGGAATAATAATTTATTTGTAAAGCGCAATTATGAAACGGAAGTTTATGTTGGTGACGCAGGTGCACAGACATAAATAAACTCAGCACAACAGGACTTACAGTACAAGAAGGAAGTGCAGCCAACACAACAAATCACTACACATAATAATACAAATTAAATCATTATGTAAAATCATGCAACATGCAATGTAGATGATATAACTGAGAAAGTCAGGCCCACACTTTTCCTTAGCACCAGATATTAGAGATCCCATAAGAGGATCTTTTTTGTCACTGTGAAGACATGCACACCCTGAGGTAGTTCTATCATTTCTGCCTGCAGCATTGTCCCTGTATAGTTAGCACTCCCAGCTCCCCTGGTGGGCCATAATCAGAGCTGTAAAGCCAGCCGTTAACATGCCAGAACAAACACACCGTAAAGCAGCTCCTTTTACAACACCGCTCAATACTACTTGTCCTCCACAGCAGCCGAGCAGAACACCACTGTACGACTGCACTGCTGGGTGGAGGGCAATATATATGCAAAAAGCGGAAAGTAAATGTATGCAACTATAAAGTCTCTTTTATTGGGCATTATGGTCAAATGGATAGAGCGGCATTGTTGCTTAATAAGATTGTAAATGCAGTTATGGAAAAAGTAAAAAAAAAAAAAAATAAAATGTGTAGTAAAAGAGATGCAGACTAAGGAATACGAGTTCCCTGGGGACTTTTTACTTGAAGTGATATGATCATATTTAAACTTGAAAGTGTATAGTCTAAAGTGTATTCAATTTTATTTGTGCCTTCACCAGTTTTTGGAAATAAGCTTTCACAGCTCACAGTAGAAGGACTCAGACCAAGACCCTCTCAGAAGAAGAGTTTAACACTTAAAGGTGCAATTTGGCCTTGAAAGAGTCCTCTACTGATTTATTATTGTACTTAGAGTGAAGTTAGAAAACTTGCAAGACCCACATTTAAAACGGTCAAATCCATACAGAAGAAGCCAAGTTATGCTGACTTTTAGTCCATAAAACGGGTCAAGCTCCAAAAAACACGGAATCCTTCCCAAAATCTGACTTGCTAGTGTGTTTAGTTAGAACCTCTCTGGCAGGTAACAGCCCAGGTCCTTCTGTTTAAAGTTTGTAGTCTCCAAGCCCAAACCAAGATACCCAGGTGATGTCACGTGAGCAATTTTTTACATTTGTGACCTTTGTGAATATTAAATTGACATGTAAAATTGATGGGGTGAACCTTTAAAGGTGTGATAGGACATCATGATTTGATCGCTGCTTCTGCACACATGCTTGTTGTTTTCCTGTGACTTTAAAACCACACACAAACGACCAATCAGAAACATAAAACCTGTTTTCTTTACAATGTTTGTGATAAAACCAGATGTGCACAGGGTCAAATAAAGTACCCACAAAAACGGCCTGTCCCACACACACACACACACACACACACACACACACACACACACACACACACACAGAGCTGAGACTGTCCATTAGTAGTGGTTCGTCGCTGTTTCGAGCTTTATGAAGTAGAAAGCAGAAAGAAAGAGAAAGCCTGCAGACACGATTAATGAGAGTGAGAGAGAGAGAGGAAGAATGAGAGAGAATGAGAGCGGAAGAGAGGAATAGGGATGAAGACAAAAGGTGAGAATAGGGGTTGACAAGAAAAATAGAGAGAGACAAGTAATGCATAATAAGGGTGATGAAGTAAGAAGGGAAGGGGCAGAGAACCATAGAGGCTCTCCCTTGGGCTTGGTTTTTAATTGATCCATGTAAAGTTGCGATGTGAAAAGCGCTTACCTAGTCTTAATTCCTTCAACCTCTTTACTAAATGGTCCCCTCCTCTCAACGCTATCAATCTCCTTCTGTGAAAGTCTTTTGAAGAATCTTTGTGTCTATGACCGTAGCTTAACACTGTGGAAAGCCTGGCTTACCTCTCCTCAGCTCAGCAGGAAATGATTAAAGTCACGGTCCAGTTAACTGCTGGTCGCCCCTTAGCCCTGTGGGCCTCGAGTGGAACCACCCACCTGTGCTGGTCCTCCTTAGAAGGCTAAGTGCACAGCCCCACACACACACACACACACACACACACACACACACACACACACACACTAATGAAATCTGTCACCTGTGCAGGGCCATGCAGTGAGCGTTAGCTGTGGTGGGCTCTAGCTAAAGCTTGGCTATGCTCTAAAAAGCAGCAGCAGGAGCAGCACTGCAGGCAGGCGAGGCAGGCCGGCATGCAGTGTGGGTGTTCATTAAAACACCCAGCACCATTCACAGGGAGAAACAAGGCCATAAAAGCAATTCATCTGCACATAAACAAGCCATTGCGCCTGTCCAACACACCCACAACACACACAGGCATGACAGGGGGAGGAGGGGAGCTGGGCCTCTTGTTCTTCCCGGCTCTCTTTCTCATTATCTCCGTCTGGATTTATCTGAGTAGTTCAGAGAAACAGAATCAAAGATCTTAAGTTTATTTAAAAGAAAAAAAAAAAAAAAAATGCTAAAATGTGGAGATAAATCTACACAGAAGATGGGTAAAAAATCTCACATCATAATCACTATAGATCAGCACACTGGGCTTAGATACAGCAGCCGGACCCGTCAGTGATGTCATTTGTGCACTGTTTTGTGGGTAGCCCTGATGTAATGGAAATGCAAATCCCTGCCGTGCTGGGCTGACGCGCGGAGGCCAAGCCGAACAAGCTAACACATGTAAAAACCCTATAACCTGTTCAGTGCAATTAAACTGTGTTGTGTGAAGACAAAACTCTTCACACATACAGTATACTTTAAATATAAACTGTTCTTGACACTTGGAATCATTATTTTTGACAACTGAATTTTTATAGAAAAAATAACATAATTATAGTACCACAACAACTAAAATATTTATAGTAACATCAAACTCTAATTGGCAGGTAGACTAAAAAATGAACTTAAAATAAGTAATTTCTTGCTCGGCGAACCCCTGCTGACCATAGGGCCCTAAGCAGCTGCTCATTTCATTTTTCCCCAGGTCTTACTGTATATATTTTTAATCATCTCCACTAATCCCGAGACACTTTCCCTCACAGCAGATGTTAAATACCCAAGAGGACAATAAGAACAACCGTCAGAGTATCTGAAAAACATAAATGAATTTTCCACTGCTGAGTATAAGAACTAAGAGGCTTTATCATCATTGATACTGGTGTTACAGTTAGTATTGATGAACATCTTCTCTCCCCACATAGTTCACATTTTTAAACATATCAAATACAACATATGGCAATAAGCAACTACGTGTGTGTGTGTGTGTGTGTGTGTGTGTGTGTGTGTGTGTGTGTGTGTATGTGCATGTGCAAAACCTTGTGTGCATTTATTGCCGGAGGCTGTACAGATGATGAGAGATGATAAGTTGCATGTCTCCGCCCTATTGAGTAATAATGAGAGCGCTGTGATTACCTGAGCTAAGAATAGTAAGCTGCTAGTAGCTTTAATAGTGGGATTGTCTCTCTGCAATCCCACCCTATGGCTACACGGTTACTAGATTCATCACTACAGGAGAAGCTGTAACAGTGCTGGAAAAGGCGTGCACACACACACACACACACACACACACACACACGCACGCACACCAACTTGAGTGTGAACATGCAAACACTAGCATGTACATACACACACATTCTGAACAGGCTATAGCTGTTGGGCGTACAGGGAAAGGAGAAGGTAATAGAGGACATATTGAAAACAGAGAGGGAAACACACAAAGACATTGAAGCACAGGTGAACTTAAAACTGTAGAAACTATTTTTTTCTCCACCAAAGGTCAACTTTAGAGTTTAGAGAGGAAGCCAAAGCTTCCATACCTCTACTTTTCCAACATCCAATTATCTTGTCCCTCTCCTTAGCTTTCTTTCAGAAATACACTCATTTTGTTCACTTTCTTTACAACACTCTGTCCCTCTCCTCATTATTTCAGAAAACCACAAAATCCTTGTCTGTTTTTTAACCCTGACTTTTATACAATTCATTAAATTCTAGCATGTGTCATATGGGTTATTCTGCCCTTCAGGGTCTCTGAAAACATGAGCACACCAGGTAATGCACATTAGTAAATACATTAGCATGCTGCAATGTACAAACAGAAGAGATATGCCTAAACAGGGTACATCCCCCATGCAAGATGGCAGAGGAAAACATATTGTCATTCCTCTTCAAACCATCGGCTTATTCTCAGCCTCAGTGAGAGAATGAGAAATGGTAATGTTAACAACAAACACACGCTCCCCAGTCCCCTAATTTTGTATCTCCACGTCTCTGCTTTAAGCGAGTGGCCATCACCCAGGGCCAATCTTGTGTAAAATGAAAACTATCTGAATATTCCTGGGAAGCTCGGGAATAGTTATGTGCTCTCCGAGCCCCATTCGACCTGCCGTGTGTACGGCTTCATGCTGAGCTATTGCATGCATGTCTTTGCTTCCTGGATTGCAGAGGGACAATAAAGTAGAATTTAATTCCAGGGATATATGTGTGTAAAAGTGCATGGACACACTAACACAGGAGTACACACACAAACATACACACAGGTTCAATTAGTGTCCAAGCGTAGGGGATAGTGGTGTTGAAATCAATCATTGCATCGATGCAGTGACAGACCATATTCAATTATTGCCTATATATATATATATAAATTTCTCTGAACTACTCAAATAAATCCAGACGGAGATAATGAGAAAGAGAGCCGGGAAGAACAAGAGGCCCAGCTCCCCTCCTCTCCCTGTCATGCCTGTGTGTGTTGTGGATGTGTTGGACAGGCGCAATGGCTTGTTTATGTGAATTGTACATATCTATATATCTATATATATATATATCTATATCTATATATATATCTCCATATATATCTATATATATATCTATATATATATATATAGATATATATATATAGATATATATATATATATATAGATATATATATATATATATATATATATATATATATATATATATATATATATATATATATATATATATATATATATATGACTGCTTGAATTGGTTGATGAAAACCATGTGTAGCAATAAAATAATAATATTAAGGAGGTGATGCATCGTGATATCGAATCGGACCGAATCGTTGACAGGATAATCGTAATTGAATCGAATAGTGAGACCAGTGAAGATTCACACCCCTAGTAGGGGACTTAAGGAATAAGTCATATTTAGCGCACCTGTCTCTCCTGCAGGACTAGAATTAAAGCAGAGGGGTGGGAGCTCTGTTACAAAAGAATTAACTGCAGTGGAGACAATCCTGCTTACATGATGACTTTTGGGGACAGATGCAATAAATAAATCTGTGCATCCCCCAACCCTCAAGCAAACACACCACATTAATAGAAAACATGCTTGTGTAAACATGAATGAATTGTGTGGAGAAAAATAAAAAAAATTTACAAATCCCAATGCAGAGGCATCACACAGTGTGTGTGGGTATTCACCAAACTGTACCCACCTGAGACTCTGAGTGACAGGTACACGAGTAACTGTCACCGGTACACAGCTAATGAATATTCACACTGTTATTCTCACTGCATTATTCACACACACAACACATTCGCAAGCTTGCATTTTAACTCACTTGAACCGACACATTTGGATACACAAGCAAATACAAATAAAAGAAAGGCAGGCACAGAGACAGACAGGCAGACAAATTTCCATTTCTGCTGCTCGCAACTGTGTGTGTAGCTGTCAGCATGCAAGCTGACAACAGGGTGAGAAATGCAGCCCACTGGGGTGACCTTGACTTTAAACACACACTCCGAAACAACTCCACAGTTACTACAGAAGTTGGCATTATTCCTACTTCGGTGTTTGACTCTTTGTCGGTTGCATATGTAGCTGTCACTCTGTCCATCTCCATGAATCTGTCTGTCTTTCCTTGGCTAATGAGGTCTCTAAATGTAAAAGGAAATGTTGGTCTGTAAATCCTCCTTTTAGTTTGTGTGTGTGCATGCATGCTTGTGCTTGTGTTATGTGTTTTAATGCAATGCAATGCTCCGGAGAGCGGTAGAAAAGGCAGTGACTTCCTCCCACCACTGAATAAAACATCCCATTTAGAGCAAACTGTCATACACCATAAATCACCTTTCCACTACAACTGGGCACCTATCCCGAGAGAGAGAGAGAGAGAGAGAGAGAGAGAGAGAGAGAGAGAGAAGCAGGATGAGTGGATGTGATTGAGAAAGACGAAAGAAAGAATGCAGGTGATAATAAAGAGGAGTGGTGAGGTGATGTTTTAGAAAGATAGAGATGTTTGAACTGTGTGAAAGAGTCTTATACAGAGAAAAAGGAAAGCTAAAGTCAAATCTGGTAAAGCACATGCCACACACACACACACACACACACACACACACACACACACACACACACACACACAAAAATGTGAGAGCCGTGTTGTGCTGTCACATCAAACCCTACTGATTGATTTACTCTGGATTTGGAATTAGTTAGTAAGAGCTGCAATGCATGCTAGATGTATACTGAAATTATAGTAAAACCTAGAATAGTTTAAAATTTTGGGAAATATGCTTATTTGCTTTCTTGCCGACTCTCATGTTTGCATGGTAAATATGAAGCAGCCAGCAACTGGCTAACTTAGCTTTGCATAAAGACTGGAAACAAGGGAAACAAGGAAAACAGCTAGCCTGGCTCTGTCCAAAAGTATTGAAATCTGCCTACCAGCACCAGCAAAAATCAAGATAATTTAGATCTGAATCACAGAGACAAAACAACCTTTCATCTCAGAGTTACATCAATCTTTTTGACTGACAAAATCAGCAGGAGTAGCGATCTAAAAAAGGACTGCTTTCCTATACAGTCAGTATAGAGTCTATTTGCCTGTGTGAAATAAAGGAACGATGGCAAAAAATCGTGATGAAAACCAACTGGGGGATGTAGTTAGATTATGGGGGGTTTAAGAAAAAAAGTAACAACTGTTTTGACTAGTACAATAAATGACCCTGCTAATTACTGTGAAAAGTAGTATAACCCCTTCACAACCCTAAAACAGTGCGTAATTGTTATCCAATAGAAATATAATTACTTGAAATGACTATGTGTGGTTTGTAAATGTATATTTTTCACTTGAGTGTTCTTGATGTGTGCATCAAGTGTGAGTTTGAAGGTCAACTTTAATTACCCTTCTCTGTGATAGAATGAGCTGAAATGAACGTGAAAACAGAATGAGGTGGGAGGGAGCAGGCAGCAGTCAAACGGTGTGACAGGTAAGTGCTGCCTTTGCCTCATATTTTTTTTTAGAGCGGGGTGATTTTAATAAAATACTGCATGGGGAGAGGTAATCACATCAGAGTACCAATCATTTCTGCATTAGGAGGCAATAGTGGAATCCCGCAATAGCCTGACTGTTAGGGGAGGGTATCTGACTCCAAGTTGCTATCAAACCACATCCACTCTCTGGCTGAGTATAAGATGAGGGATTGGGGGGGGGGGGTTGTTTAACAGCTTGCTTCTGTCCATCTGACCATCTGTCTATGTAGCTGTGAGTGCAAATACACGGGACCAAGGTGGTTCTTGTGTGCGTCCACATGCCTGAGTCTGCAGTGTATTTCGCCAGCTACAGTTGCCCAACCTTTTCTAATAGATTGTCGGTTATTTACAGCCAACACGTGATGCTGCATTTAGCCAGTCATATATCAGGCTGAATGCGCCAAGAGTGGGTAACGTACATGACAACGTGCGCACACACACAGGCACACAATAATGTAATGCTCTGGACTTGGATGCAGGAACAAAACTATAAATCTGAATTCTTAATTCTCTTGCTCTGACAAACAAAAAACAAGTGAAAGACTCTCTCCTGCGACCTCGTATGGGGACATTACATTTAGGGTTTGCTGCACCTTATACTTCTCAGCCAAGTCACTCTACAGCAAAGACAAAAGTGGGCAAGATACAAAACTTCATTACATGTTATGGTTGAAACTTGTTTATTTATGCTTAAATATTGTTATGTTTCCAGTGCCAAGAGGCATGGAGTGAAAATTGGGTTTTATTTAATTGAAGATTTTGCTAAAAAACTAAGTACAAAAATGTGTACTAAGGGCAAAGAGGGTCAGCGCTTGTGTTGTTTTTTTATTCACTATACCTGCTTTAATAAGTCGCTCTCACACACACACACACACACACACACACACACACACACACACACACACACGTTTGTTTCACTATCTTTGTGGGGACACGTCATTGACATAATGCATTCCCTAGCCCCTTACCCTAACCTTAACCATCACAACTAAATGCCTAACCTTAACCCTTACCCTCACCCTAACCATAACCTAATTCTAACCCTAATCCTAAAACCAAGTCTTAACCCTCAAACAGCCCTTTAACCTTGTGGGGTCCAGCATTTTGGCCCCACAAAGCTGTCCGGACCCCACAAGTATACTGGACACCCAGTTTGGACCTCACAAATATAGTTAAACAAGCCCACACACACACACACACACACACACACACACACACACACACACACACACACACACAAAAATACACATTACGGGCATTTTGCAGGGGTAATGGACTTTATAATTGCTTAGCAACAGGCAGTGGCACCACCACCTGTCTACCAAGGTACCCACTGAAGGTCAGTGTGTGTGTTTGTATGAGTGCATGTGTGTATGTGTGTGTGTGTGTGTGTGTGTATGTGTGTGTGTGTGTGTGTGTGTGTGTGTGTGTGTGGGGGGGGGGCACATGTTAACGCAGGACACAAACACCCACGACCACACACTGTCACTGTCTCATTGGTATTTGAGCCTTAAAAAAAAGCTGGAAAGCCTTATATAAAGCTCTGCTAATCGGACGCACACTGATGATTGGGATCTTTGTCTGCCTTTGCGTGGGTGTTAGCGTGTGGTAGAAGCGTACTCGTGTGTGTATCTGTGTGTTTCAGTGTATGTGTGAGGGACAGGGACCAACCGGGTCATCGTGCTGTGTGTCTTTCGAGAGCCTTAGAGAAAGATGGAATGATCTTTCGGCCTCAGGAGAAAATGTGTGTGACGATGCTCTGCTTTTACGTCTCTTCATCTCACCCTTTCATCACCCTCCTCCATCCCTCCTTCACTCTCCTCCTCACTCCGTCACTAACCTTGCGTCTGAGTTATGTCCTCTATATCACACTCTGACTCACCCCGCCCTATGTAGGGGTGAGGTGTGTGTGTAAGAAAAGGAGAGACCTTGAGTGCATGCTGGATTTTGAGAGTTTAAAGATGGACGGTTAGAGGATTGCTGACTGCACTATGAGTTTGTGTGTGTGTGTGTGTGTGTGTGTGTGTGTGTGTGTGTGTGTGTGTGTGTGTGTGTGTGTGCGCATATAAATGTATAATGTATACCTGCCTACAAGCGAAGCAGTGGAAAAAAAGAGTTAGGACCTCCCTCCAGCAGCACACAGACTATATTTCTCCAGCAAATGAAAAAGGAGTGGGCCTGCCACCGGTGTTTTACTGTAGAGACAGGTATGAGGTTCAAATCAAATACAGGACTAGATCACAGTCACAGTGAATAATACATGCATTTCATATTCATGGCTGCTTGTGCATTTCATGAATACCCTGCAAGATGAGAGGACTGTTAGGGGTTACAACTGCCAGCTATTGTTTCGCTAACAGCAGCGAAGAAAAGGAACAGAGAGGAAAACACCTGCTCATTCTGTACATTTTGTCAGTGCTGTTGTAATGAGAAAACTGGGTCTGACAGTACACTGTGCAATGGTATATAAACAGGCGGTTAGCATGGGCAAGCTGAGTGGATGTAAGCATGTGATCACTTGTACAGTAAATGCACTACTTAGGGCTGCAATTAATGACTGTTTTCATTATGCATTAACTTCTTGATTATTATTATTGAAACATTGCCCATGGCAAGTTCCCGGAGCCCAAGATGATGTCATATTTGCTTGTTTAATCTCACACAAATTTTATAGAACAGAGACAAGTACAACATCTTTGTACTTGAGAGGCTTGAATCAGTGAATGTTTGTCATTTTTGCTTGATAAACTGAAAAATGTTGTTCTGTCGACAGACTAGTCAATTAATCTGACTGTTTCAGTCTGTGAGAGCCCTGCCTGGCTACTTCATGCAATTAACCTAATGTTAACCCTCTCTGCTTGGGGCTTGATTAGGCATAGCCTGAGGAAACCTCCCTCCAGCACAACTAGACAGGTCTTAACCTGCAACCCACAAAAGAAAAGAAAGCCAGGAAGACCCAGGAACAGCTGGAGAAGGTCTGTGGAGGCAGAACTCAAGGAGACAACATCATCCCGGAAGGAAGCAGAGAAGACTGCCAAACAACGAACCAGCTGGGGAAAGTTCATGTGTGACCTATACTCCCCAAAGAGCAAAATGGGTTAAATTAAAGAAATAACCCTCTCTTCTACATACCCAACCAAAGTATTTGTTAAAAGCACATTGCCTGACGTAAAAAAAAAATGCTGGAGTTAGTTATGTTGTGTGTTCTGATGCCATTAGTTTACATTATAATGTCTGTACTTTAAATTATGACCACATGAGAAAAATATATAAAATACAGATTGACCCTTTAATCCTAAATCCAAACTCTTGTCATTGTAAAGAAATAAGACTGGCAAAACTTTCTTTCTGTCTCCATAATAACAGGAATAGAAGAAGTCATAAACACACACACACACAGTGCAGAAAGACGCCTCTCCACACTGACTAACACATCCACACAGATGTCCGGGGACACTTTGACGCATCCAATCACAGCACACCTCAGCGGGGAGCGGAGAAAATGAGCAGTTATTCATTCTACATGTGCAGTCAGAATGTTGTAGGTCAGTCAGTCTGTCTGCCTCTCTGTACCATCCATACATACTGTATGGATGACCAAATGTGTCTGTGCTCCTCCAATACAAAGCACAGTCTCTTTGTCTGGCTGAATCTCTGCCTTTTTTACTCATCTTCTTCCTCTCCTTATTCCTCCTCCACCTCCTCTTTCACATGCAGCGGCATTGCCGGGTTTCTCCAGACATTTCGTTTTTCATTGTTTGCCTTTTGGTGAGGTGACACTTGACACATTGTAAAGTCTAGCCACCCTGGGGGAATATTAATAGAGGAGAACCACGAGTCAGTGAGTCAGGGAGACAGAGAGAAACTGAGGCAGTGCACAGAGACAGGGTGAGACAAAGATGGGGAAGTGAAAAAGAGAGATTGTCATCAAAAGAAATAAAACGAAAGGGGAGTCTGTGCGAGTCGGACGGACCGAAGATGAAAATCTAAATTAAAGAAAGAGAGAGGAAAAGTATGGGGAGCAGTGGGCTGGAGAAAGAGGTAAAAAAAATAATGAGGAACTGAAAGGGACAGGGTCAGATAGAGGAAGTAGAAATGGACAGAGGAAAAAGAATATGTGAAGAAGAGAGAGTGAGGACAGGACAGAGTGAGGAGAGGAGATGGACATGAACAAGTGTTGTGTTGAGTCAAACTGAAAGGTCAGGGAAGACAGAGAGGAAGAGGAATGGGGCAGAGTGGGATGAAAAGAGTTTTGCTGCCCGGATGAATAATTCAATCGCAAAAACAAAGGAATCAGCAGAATAAAGCTTTCCCTCTCTACATCAGCCCACACATAGTCATACAGTATACAGTATAATGCACACCATGGTGGTGATGTGTGGTTTGTTTCACCCCAGTAGGAAACTTCTTCCATATACATTTTCTCCTGGCCACCCAAAGCTTTTATTTTTATGGAGCAGTGGTTATGAATATCCTCTCTATGTGTATGCGTGTTTGCAAAATGTTTGTATGCTTCAATGTGCATGTTTAGCTTGGGTGTCAGATGTGGCACTCTAGCAGGTCCTAACCTGACTTCCATTTAAATCTCTGTCTCACGGCCCCCTGCTGCTTCACACCAGTAGCCCTTTTCTCTCAGATCAGTAACTATAGCAACACTCTAAAGCAGACCAAGATAGCTGAATGGCGAGGAGAGATGTACAGGATGAAAGAGGGCGACTAGGGAGATGAGGGGCTAAAGACAAAGCTGGAGAAAAGTCAAAGGCAAAGTGAAAGACAAAAAAGACATTTATTTTTTATTTTCAACATGCTGTTAACGGGTTTAATCCCATATCGCCCTTAAAGAAAGGTCAAAAACAACAGATAAAAAAGGCGGTGCCTATGTATGCAAAGTAGCTATAGGATTTTACACAAAGTTGTAATGTTAACCAACACCATATATTCAAACGGGTGGGCCCCTCTCTTTGGGCATTGCTCCGTTTGTTGAGTTGTGGCTGGAGTGTGACCAACAATCTTGCACATGTACCACACTTTGCTGCGTTGCCAAGAAAAGCTAAAACAACACTGATGGTGATAAGCCGCGAGGGGAGTGGTAGTAAAATGGATTTTTCTGCTGATACATTTATTTTTCTCAGAATAAGAGTATCAAAAGCTGGCACAGACTGAAATCTACATTTGTTTATACTCGGCTGTGTCGATGTCAGGCAGTCACACAGTAAATATCGAGTTTTGGTAATGTCTGAAAGTGCACTGCTGAGAAATTACTGACCCTCTCTTTCTACCGCTTCATCTCTCTATCCATCTTGCCTGCCCCCACCTCGTCCTCATTCCTGCTGACTTTTCGTTTATCCCTTAATATAAATCCGGTGTTATGGTGCCTCATAAACAGGTCAACTTTTACCCAACCAGAACCACAACATACTTGCACAGTTGCACTCGTGGACGTACACCACAATTAAAGGAGGAACAATCCGATAAACCAGGAACAGTAATCTTTTGGTCCAAAAACACATTCTGCACATTTGATTTGTTATGATTAGTAGTTTCATGATGTTTTTGTTAGGTGTATGCGTGAACAGAGAGTGTGGGGCCACTAATAACCTTAGCAGTGGTTTTATGGAGCATGTTGTTTCTTTCCACATCGTGCATTGTGGACATTAAAACCAGCAAACAGCCTCGTCAATCAGACGGGGTTAAAACAAACCCTGTAAGCATTTATGGTCCCTTCACACACTCACATTTTCTCTTTGCCTACCCTTAAAACAGTGATTTTCCCATCATCACTCCCGTGCTCGTGCTCTCTGTCTCATCCGCGCTATCTGAAGGCTGATCTCCTTAAAACACCAATCTCTTTCTTCCCCCTTCATCCCTCTCCCTTCGTCTCTCCCGCCTCTGTGTTTCTTCCCACAGATTGTCCTCTGTCCATCGCCAGACCTCTCTGTCTTCCCCCCTGTCTGTCCTGCCCTCATTTCTCTTGCTTCAAATCTCCACCCATCATTCTTTTCATCCCAAACAACTCTGCTCCTGTGTCTCTCCATCTCCCCTGATGGATAGTTTTTTTCCCCACCATTCTTACACTTCTCATTAGTGTCATTTCAAGGTGAGGTTTACATGAAATAAATTATTTTCCAATCCTGCAGCTAATTTAAACTATTAATATTGTATTATGAATGAAGCAGTCAGCAAATACCCACATCCCGTCTCAATGTTTATCCTTTAACAATTCAGACAGGTTGGAAGGAAGAACTATTTAAATGTCAAACAAACAGACAGACATTTTCATTAACAGAAGTGACAATTAGATAGACAATAAGAAATGTCTTTCTAGGGCACTTAAGATGAGTGTGAGGGAGGAAAACAAAATTTGGAAATAGGACAGGAGAGTTTGGACAGCTAGACTGGGAGGATGGGGTGAGAGATGGGAGGAAAGATGAAGGACCAGCTGAGGGGAAAGTGTTACGCAGCGCAGTGAGGGAAATGGAGACAGGTGGCAGGTTGGGTCGCTGGTGATTGACTGATCTTCAGGGCAGAAGGAGATTAAAGCAGAGCCACGACACCATCTAGGACAACACACAGAGGGATACTGGGAGGGGTTGGAGATCAAACAAAGCAGGAGAGGGAAATCCAGAATGTAGAAGAGACATAGAACATAGTATGGTTGGGTAAAAAGTATAACAAAATAAAATGTTCAATTCAAGCATATTTTAAGGACAATATGAACTGTAAATATAAACAACTTTACTTTATTTCAGATACTGACTTTGGAAGTACGTTTTTCAGCCCTGAGTAACGTCTGCAGGTCTTCCTCTCATGCTGCTTTCTTATAAGATTCAAATCTTTATGGCCATTAATTGCTTCCATACATACAGCCCCAATAACAACCTTCACCAATAAGGTAGGACAGCCTGTATGTAGCCTGAGAGGTGAGGCCCAGGGCTAAAAAAAACTGGAAACTGGAAAGCACTCGCTGCACCACTCGTTGCTGCTTTTTAAGTAAAAAAAAGTCATGACAGATTAGAAGAACACAATGCTGCCTGGGCTGTCACCGGTCATTTTGTTTTCAAATTTTGGAAAAAAAAGTACATCGTGAGATTAAGCTATCTAGTTCAATTATTATATTATTTCATATATGCAAGTGGCGGTTTTTGGCACGGGTGAAACGGGTAGCCGCCCGGGACGGCATTTTTTCATGTCACATGGGGGGCGGCACGAGAACTTAAAAAAAAAAAAAAATTCTCTGCGCTGCGAAGCGGTTTTCTGTTATCTATCATTTCACTGTGTGGGGAATTGGCAAATCGGCGCACCCCCTGCTTGCACCCCCTACTTTTACAATGAAATGGACTAGTCCGTAACGGTGCGGGCGCGAAAGATAAACACACGGTGACAGGAGAAGTGGGAAGTACACAGAGACGGAGCAAGACGAGTCAAAACCTTTCTTTTATGTCAATGGTCTAAACGAGAAAATGAAACAAAGTTACCCAAGCGGCTCAAATAAAGGAACATGTTTTGGGCAGTAGCAGGACCTTCATCAGCTCCCGTGGCTGATGATAGCGGTGGTGGTGTCGGTGTCGGCGGCATTGGCATGCACAGTGAGGAGGAGAGGAACAGAGATGAGGGAGTGAGGGTAGAACCTGCAGTACATACCTAAGCAGAACTCCATTTAAAACACTTTGCCCCTTGATAAAACTGATGATGATAACACTACAACAATAAAAGACGTAGGCATGCTTTACTGTATGATTGTATTAGTAGCCCATATAAACGTTGCACATCATGCAAACTTTCTTAACGAGAATTGTAGCTTTTCTATCTGCATTGGCAGACAAAAACTCATGATAGAGCTCTTCAAATTAAAGCACAGGGCCTCTTGAAATGATAATATATATATATATATATATATAGCTTGTTTTATGATTCATGAGGAGTATACCGTTTTATTGTATTAATAAATGGCACTTTTCTGGGGGCGTTCGAAGGGGGTCTCACCCGGGGCGCCATTTAATGTAGAACCGCCCCTGCCTTTTTTGAGATAACACGGTTAAAGAGTTTAGAGACGGGGCAAAACTCTCTTAATGTTTGGTCTGGTATCTGACTGAGCCTTTTATTTTCTTGAGTGGTTACTTTCTGACATAAAGTGTAGTAGTGAAAACTGAACTCATGTGATTTAGATCTAGTGGTGGAGAGGGGGAAGGAGGGGGACAAAACAGAAAGAGCCAGAAAAGGGAGTGGAGGTGGAATTCACCAATTAAAAACAGGGGGCAGAGGGAGCAGCACAAAGAAATAAACTGTAGAATGTAAGAAAATGAGAGAAGGTACAAAGAGAGGCTGGGAGAAAAGAGAGTATAACTGAAGTGCAGAGGAAGCAAAGAGGAAAAAAGGATACAAAGAGGTATCGTGTAGGTAATGTAAGGAGGGGACAATGGAAAGGATTGCAAAAAGATGACGTAACAAAAAAAGTTAAGCAGCATGGACATAGAGCATGCTGTAAGGAAAGGGTTTAGAGAGGAAAAAGGGAGGGTGGTTAAGGGGAGCGGGGATAAAAGAAAGAAAGGAAGACAAAAAGAATAGATGGAGAGAGAAGGGATGAGCTGGCTGGGCCGAGAGGGGGATGTTCAATGGGCCACAACGCAGCTGCTGAAAAGCTCATCTCACTCCCAGTACGACACCTTTTCACTCAACATCTCACAGGTGGAGGGGATACACGCATCCTTACACATGCCTACACACATGCATGCGCTGACAGAGCTCCAGCAGAGCTATATATGCCATGTTTCAGCCAGTCTTACCGTGCGTGTCTCTGTTGTAGCTGAACTGAGAGCTCAGTGCTCTGGATAACCCTCACTGTGGATAACAACCACATCAGCCAAAAGAGATCAATGTGTGTGTGTGTGTGTGTGTGTGTGTGTGTGTGTGTGTGTGTGTGTGTGTGTGTTATGTGACAACACTGGAGCTGGTGTGTTTATATATCCAATTACTGTGTAGTTGCTGCAAATGAATAATAAATGTCTCTCAGTGTTGATTTGTCTGATATGCATTATGGGGATTATGACTGTGACATGTGACTGCACATGGTGAATTAAATCATTTGTTTCAAGGCTAATCTGATGGTGCACAATATGAAAAGACTGTAATTCTACGCACAATACTTTACACAGTGTCAGTTACATGTAGTTTGAGTCAGATTTTAAAGAAATGAGAGAAGATGACCACCCTCTGGAGTGGCTAGGAATCAGTCGGGAGGATTTTATATGCTATAATGTACTACATCCGTTTTATGATCTGAAATTCGTTTTATATGCTGCAGCCATTTCAGCATGAGATCATGATGTATAAATATTTGTGAAGCACAAGTTCAGACAGCATGCTTTTGCAAATAGGAGCCAGATCCGTATACATAGGTGCTACAAGTTCAATACAGAAGCCTCAAAATAATCCCTTTAATATTTAGAAGTGCTCCATGTGGCACTAAGATTTATGTTAAGTAGCTACTGCACACACAGACTCTAGAATGTATTGCTCAGGGCTGAAACTGTGTTGACAGAGAAGGGGTTTATGCAAAAGCCTGCAACGGTCCTTTAATTCTGAATTTAGGGCAACCCATCTCACCTTTACAACCTCTCTTCATTATGATGACGGGCACTTTGCCAACGCCACTTGCAATGTGTAAGTGGCTCATAATCTGCTACATCTCAGTAGAGAATATCATTTCTGGTATAATTGCTACATTTTTGAATGTCAATATTGCAATAATTATATAATAAGGCAATTCTTGGAACATTTGCTGCCCTAATTTAGATGAATCCTTAACAGCAATATGAATTTGGATTGGAGACGTATATTTGGCTGTGTGAGTGAATAAGTCTTGATTGAGTCAAGATTCTAATGCAATGGACATGTCTGACCATTGTATATGGGCTTCATTGTGTTCACGCTGAAGGGCATGCACATCTGTGTGTTCATGTGTGCTCTGTGAATGTCATCATTGTCTCCTGTTAGGGAGCAGGCAGGTTACTGCAGTGTCTCAGCCCGTGCTCATCACTGATAAGCTCTGCCGCTTATCTCAATGAATGATTGAGCAGCGTGTGTGTGTGTGTGTGTGTGTGTGTGTGTGTGTGTGTGTGTGTGTGTGTGTGTGTGTGTTAGTGAAAATGATTTGCAGCCACTCCAGGACATTGTAAATATACAAGCAATTTTGTTAGAGGAACATTTGATTGTAATATTTACCATCCAGGTGTTCAAGTGGACATATCATATGTTTCCATCCTATGGGAGGAAACCTATGGTGAGTGAGAGTGTGTGTGTGTGTGTGTGTGTGTGTGTGTGTGTGTGTGTGTGTGTGTGTGTGTGTGTGTGTGTGTGTGTGTGTGTGTGTGTGTGTGTGTGTGTGTGTGTACACAGAATATACTTCATTGCTTAATAGAAGCTTCTTTTTCACTAACATTATAGGAATTCCCTGGAGACCTATAGTCTAATCTTGAAGGTACTCTAATCAAAACATAAATATTATCAATGGATTATTAGACTATGTGTAATGTAAAAGGGGTCACTTGTAGGAATAACCCACAGACGATTATCAGCTTTTATTTTCCCCAAATGGGCGGTGAGTATCCATAATGTGACTGTGTACACACACCTTTTATGCCTACTGAATTTGCCAATAAGCCCGTGTAAAGACCACACAGAAAAACACATATTTGCAGACATACCCAAACAATGGATAATCACTTAAATTTGCTAAAAATTTCTCCACCGATCAGTGATTGGCCAAGAGTTTTGAGATTTTTATGAGACATGCACCGTTTCATTTTCCACTCTTCCAAAAACTCACACTGACCCATTGACCCAGTGCCAGCTGCCAGACATGTCCCATCTGCTCCTAACATATTTCTGACATCCACTAGGAGTGACAACCATGAAACCTGAAATATTTGTTAATCTAATGACTAATTCTAGCCTATTACTGGGAAAGGTTTCCCTGCATCTTATCAGTTCAGGACAGATGAGCTAATATGGATGGGAATTGCCTCACACAATTACCACCACAAACAGGATTGTTATCAGTGTAATATTAGTCTATTAGTCATGCAGCCTGATGCTGGAGTTAATGAAGCACTGGCTGAGACATTGCAATGATGGGCAATAGAACAGCTGGCCAGCACAAAGTCAGTAAATTGCAGGTGGACCTTAGTCCTCCTTAGTGTTGGAAGCAAAACTATTGCTGCTATCACCTCAATTTAAAATTCACTATGGCTGTTCTGAAATGAATCATAGATGTCGCTCTCTCCTTCTTTGTCCAATCACTATGCTATTCTCACTGTGAAGCAGACAGCCACACAAACACAGAGAAAAGGCGGTGGTGCCATCTCTAATCCTGTAAAAGCAGCAGCAGGAGGGTGAAAGCCTTGCGACAGGAGTGTTGGATAGAGAAAGCTTGCCTGCAGCGATGTCTCAGCTTTTGGACACACTCTGCTTGTAGATAATCATGCAGCTACACACACTATGCTCACACACATATGCTGGAAACCACGCATACATGCACACCACAGCGTTGGGGTTTCAATATTCTCTGCCTGCTGTCCCACCTGGATGCTCATGCAGCCTGAGGAGCACGGAAAAGAAAAGCAGCGAACAGTGAAAAGCATTTCACCTCACTGTGGGAGGGGGTGACAGGGCTCAGCTAGCACACACTGGGGCCCTGTCAGGTACACATACATACATACATATATATATATACACACACACACACACACACACACTGAGTGGCATGCGAGCAAACCTGCTGAACCTGCATTGCGGTGCCACTATTTGTCGAGAGAAGTTCAATAACAATCCAAGCACCAGGGTGATAAACCTGTCTCACTGTTCTGTTCATGGTGTGCAGTAAATGGCAGTGACGTAGTAGTCATGCATGAGATTATGTACAAATTAAAATAAAGTTAAATGTGTAGTAAACATGAGGCTGTGCTCATTGTGGGTTGAAGTGCTTACAGGTGTTTGATGGCAGTTAAGCTTTTACAGCTCTTTAAATCGTAACTTCTGGTCTCACATGGCTCTTTAAATGCAGTTTAAGGCAATGTTCACACTTGGCGTCTTTTTGAAGCGGCCAGCGTCTGTTATACATTGTAATCCCATAGGATAAACTGTGTTTTCAAAAAAGTCCTTTTTTAAGCACCACTGCAGACGTTTTTTTTTCTTTTCTTCTGCAGCTCAGAGCATCTGAAGTTGAAAAAAGTTCAACTTTTCTGAAAAAAAAAAAGCGCTTTTTTGACAGCTGACCAATGACAAGCGAAGTAGCAAGACCTGTCGTTTCCATAACAACAAGAAGAAATGAAGACGATGCCGATAGATAGACTTGCTAGTGTCGGAGCACAGCGGGCTATACGATATGATCAGGTGCTCTCTGTTCAGGAAACTGGCTTTGTTTTATCTAACGTTAGTAGTAGCACCGCTCCCTCTCTCTGTTCATTCTCTAGATCGCTGAACCGCTTTGTTTAATCTAGCACCGCTCCACATAGCACTCTTGGATACTGTAGCAGTAGCTGTTGTTTTAGCAACAAAATACGCTCTTGGCTGCATTTTCTTTAACTACAAAAGTGCCCTAGTCAACTCAAAAAAGACACCAAGTGTGATCATGGCCTAAAAGTGTTTGTTCGTGTAAGTATCTGCTTGTCTTTTCTTCCTTCCTTCCTGCTGTGAGCGACTCAATAAGGATCACTGCAACGCGTGGACATCTCTTTAAAAGTCTGAGGTCAGCAGCTAGAGAACTCTAGCTGTGCTATTTGAAATTTCCAGGTCTACTAATGGCCAAGCGGCAACATCACTTGGAATCTGAAACTGTGCAGTTGCTGTTAGGCCACATCCTTTATCATTATATATACTACTATACATACTACTGCTATACTGCTAGAAATTACATTAGCTGCTGACAAGACAAACCTCTCAGCCTTATGTCACATCTCAGCAAGGTGTGGATCATAAAAAATGCTAACTGTCCCTTTCAAACAGTACACCCTCATTTTTTGATAATGGTCACTCACTTACAACTAACATAATGTTACTTTTCGGAACAACTTGATTGCACATTATGCAATATAACTAGACTGATTTTGTCAGCTCAGTGTGTGAAAGGTTGCACATACAGTACTGTAAAAGTAAAGTACAGTAAAGGGCAACATGATGACATTTTAAACACAATACAATTTCACCAGTTTGGAGGTGTCAGGCCCATCCAATGTAGGACTATATAAAAAAAAAAACCTATAAAGTTAACCCCTTTAACTTCACTGATCTCCCAGTGGGCCAGTCAGTGCAAACTCGTGTTGTACAGCCAAACTTTGTTCAAACCCACATCATTTGTGGAAATAGATGACTTTCAACCCCAAAATTACTTAAGGGGAAGGAAATTGTATGTCAAGGGGTTGACGTACTGACTGCCTGGCCTTCACAGGTCCACAGGCACAGAGGTAAAACTCACTACTTAAGATGATCAGCTCTTGCCTAATGAAGCTAAGCGTAAATTTCAGGAAGACTTCAATAACTTCAATCACCGCTCTCTCTTCCTAAAACTTTTCAGCTGGTTAAAGGCGGTCACTTTTCAGTAAACCAATCAGAATTGGCCACGAAATTCATGATCCAATCACAGTATTACATCCCTGCTTTAAATCTGTTTCTCTCTCTGCTGCTGTTAGCTGTCATTTCAGACAAAGCGTGCAACCCTCCTCCTCCCCTTCCACCTCAAGTCACCATCACCCGCGGCACCCTAGGTCTTCCTCCAGCAGAACGCTCTGTCCACTCCTTACATCCGGCCTTCGGGCTCCTTCGCCGCCACCACCAGTGTCTAGACTCCATCGGGGGATATGTCTTGTTTCTCTACCCCTTTTAAATATTATTTATAACGATGGAGTATAAACGCCAAAGAATCTGCATATGTCATTATGCTTATGTACAATAAACCTTTGCATATCTGCAACGAAGTCTCTCCTGATTGAAAAGGTAGCAGCCAACTAAAATATGAAAAGTTGTCTGATACAAATATGCTATTGCATTCATTCATTTAGATTTTTCAAAATAACACACACATGGAGGCCAGAGCCTCCAACTGTGTAGTAGGTATGTTAAGAAACTAGGAAGCTGGCACAGTTTGTTTTTTTTATAAAATTTTTAAATTACAAAATTGGAACACAGGGGTAAAGTACATTAAAAAAAAACAGACAATAACAAATGTCTCAACCATAATCCCTGTCCCCAAGAAGCCAAGGACCACAGGACTTAATGACCTCAGACCCGTCGCCCTGACCTCTGTGGTTATGAAGTCCTTTGAGCGCACCTCAAAGCCATCACCGACCCCCCCCCCCGTGGACCCCCTGCAGTTTGCCTACAGAGCCAATAGGTCTGTAGACGATGCAGTCAACCTGGCCCTACACTA
This sequence comes from Sander vitreus, assembly GCF_031162955.1. Lineage (NCBI taxonomy): Eukaryota > Metazoa > Chordata > Actinopteri > Perciformes > Percidae > Sander > Sander vitreus. The sequence continues at coordinate 12,683,690 of NC_135857.1, read as the reverse complement.
CATCCTCTGGCACCTAGACTCCGCAGGAACCTACGCCAGGATCCTGTTTGTGGACTTCAGCTCTGCCTTTAACACCATCATCCCGGCTCTGCTCCAGGAGAAACTCTCCTAGCTAGGCGTGCCTGACTCCACCTGCAGGTGGATCACTGACTTCCTGTCTGACAGGAAGCAGCATGTGAAGCTGGGGAAACACGTCTCCAACTCACAGACCATCAGCACCGGATCGCCCCAGGGCTGTGTTCTTTCCCCCCTGCTCTTCTCCCTGGACACCAACAGCTGCACCTCTAGTCACCAGTCTGTCAAGCTTCTGAAGTTTGCGGACGACACCTCCCTTATCGGACTCATCTCTGATGGAGACGAGTCCGCCTACAGGTGGGAGGCTGACCACCTGGTGACCTGGTGCAAGCAAAACAATCTAGAGCTCAACGCTCTAAAGACAGTGGAGATGGTTGTGGACTTCAGGAAGAACCCAGCCCCACCTGCCCCCATCACCCTCTGTGGCTCCACAATTGACACTGTGGAGTCTTTCCGCTTCCTGGGAACTACCATCTCCCAGGACCTCAAGTGGGAGCTAAACATCAGCTCCCTCGTGAAGAAAGCACAACAGAAGACTTCCTGCGGCAGCTGAAGAAATTCAACCTGCCAAAGACAATGATGGTGCACTTCTACACAGCCATCATTGAGTCCATCCTCACATCCTCCATCACCATCTGGTACGCTGCTAGCACAGCCAAGGACAAGGGCAGACTGCAGCGTGTCATTCGGTCTGCAGAGAAGGTGATTGGCTGCAATCTTCCGCCGCTCCAGGACCTATACGCCACCAGGACTCTGAAGCGTGCTGGAAAGATTGTGGCCGACCCCTCCCACCCCGGACACAAACTCTTTGAGACACTCCCCTCTGGCAGGAGGCTGAGGTCCATCAGGACCAAAACCTCACGTCACATGAACAGCTTTTTCCCCTCCGCCACTAGCCTTATTAACAAGGCCCGGAAACCACCCTGACTCTCCACCTTCATGCCACTGTTCTCTCTCTGCTGTAATGCTCTTTGCTCTTTATTTTTTATTTATATCTTTATTTTTTCTTTATCTTTAACTTAATACATACTGTGTAAATATACTTATACTTATATTGTTTAATATTCCATCTAAAGAATGTGTGACGTGCACCAACAACACCAAAACAAATTCCTTGTATGTGTTAAAAAACGTACTTGGCAATAAAACCCTTTCTGATTCTGATTCTGATTCTGATGTGCTACACTCACACAGAATTAGTGCGAGGAAAACGGCCACTCAATGCAGTTTTATTTTAACATCAACTCCAAAAGGAAGAGCGTTAACTTAAGTCTCTTTTTCTCACCGGCGATGGAAAAGTAGTCTGAAACAGTTTCCCAGGTAACCGCAGGATAAGGATGGGGACGAGGTAAGGAGAGAGGAGGAGGGGAAATGAGTAGTCATGAGCATAGGAAGAAAAGAAGAAGACATAGGAAGAAAAGGCCATTTTTAAAATTATTAACTCAATAGGAGATGTTCTACAATACAAAGGACAAACTGACATAGTTAAGTTATTTCTACAAGGCAACCTTAACAGAAAGTCATTCTAACCTCAAGTCTCTTTTACGAAGCTGGGCCATTCTCATTTCTGCAGTATATAATCATTAGGGCTGTCAAAATAACACGTTCATTTTGATTAATTAATCTGAGAAAAAATAACGCGTTAAAAACAATAACGCAGATTAATCCATTCCATATTGACGTTTGACCCGGAGCCGTTCTAGCCACCATTGGACTGTAAAATGAGGGAGACAGAGAATGTGCTGCCTGGATTATTAATCGGAACATTTACTATATATAAAAATATATATTTTTGTCTCTATCTAAATATATATATTATATATATTCCTGCCAACCCTGGCTACCGAAATCTGCTGCCACTGATATGTCTGCACTTCTCTCTGATGCTCTGAAACAGACGATACCGGCAACACAAACATGTGACGCTAGTTAACACTATACTCGACAGCAGCTAACATTAGCCTACCGCTAGCTAGTAGCTGGATTAAACACGGTTAAAATGCTGACAGCTAACGCTAAACGGTGTAAAGTGTGACTGTGTTTTACTGTAGAGGATTCAACACCGGGATGTAACAATCTGCAGCTGCCGTCGGAGAAACAACACAGACGGTGCGTTCAATGAAACTGGTAAACTACAGCCTCGTGGTGCATTTGAAGTTATTGTAAATGTCCTTTTCCCATCTGGTGGTTGTTTTTGTCATTCAACAGCAATTTACTAATGAAATAAGTTATTGTTATACATTATTATTAAACATTTAATTTTGACCATATGGCCTTAGCAATAAACAAGCCGTTCTTTAATGTCACCAACTGTTGTTTAGTACCCTTTTTTTTTCTTTTCTTTTTTCAGAGTATGTAATTAATTAGATTACTTTTTTTAATCGATTGACAGCCCTAATAATCATATTCACCAGAACAATGCACAAAAAGTCGATATGTTCTTTCTATCAGCTGGGTGATGAAAACCATTTTTTCCTCGTCTGGAGCCTTGAGGTGTTCAGCTTTTACCCTTTCACACTCTTACTAATGCTGTCTTTCACTGCCTCCCTCCATCTCAGACTGAAGGAAAAGAGGGAGGGAGATTTAGGAGAGATGGCAGAGTGTTCTTTCCTTTGTGATATTCCATCCTATTTCTTTTCTGCACTGCCCCAAATGGAACCTTCACAAGTCGGAGAAACCTCCTTCACAGTAATTTGCCAAGGAAACTAGTTTGGATTGTGTGTGTGTGTGTGTGTGTGTGTGTGTGTGTGTGTGTGTGTGTGTGTGTGTGTGTGTGTGTGTGTGTGTGTGTGTGTGTGTGTGTGTGTGTGTGCGTGTGTGTGTGTGTGTCTGTGACTTGTGTTCGCCTATGGACATACAAGTTCATATTTATGATACAGATACAGAGAAGAAGGATGTGTTCAGGTTCCACATGATAAAATTCACCACAATTAAAGTGCAACCTGATGTTTTAGGCAGTATGACGATTATATCGGCAGGTCATTAATACCATTAAAAAACCCTCCTTCCAATCTCAATATAAACCCTTTGTGTCACTCCCATCTTCTGCCATCCACCTCCACCCCCCCTCTCCCAGTCTTCTCACCTTACCTCCCCTTCCCAGGCCCATCTTCATCCCTCGCACCATTACCACTAATAAAAAGTGGCATAATGTCTGGTAAATTAAAAGAACAATGTTGTTCACAGCGGTTCCGTGGCTTGATATGACTTTAATGGGCTCGTAAATGTTGGAGTAAATACTTGTCAGGAACAAAGTGGCTTCTCCTCAGAAGAATTCGTTTGGCGAGAGGATTTCTTTCACTAAGACTTAAGTGGAAAATCTTGAAGCTGGTTTATTAACATAATTTTAAATCAAAGCAAAGCCAAAGAGGCCACATATAGCAAACAAAGGATTAAGAGCAATTGAAAAAGTATATTAGAATAAAGAAATATTAGCTTACTGACTAAGTTAGGTTAGTTGTCTGTTTGCATACAAAACATTTAAAGGGGTAGTTGTGTGAGAAAGAATAGGTTAAAATCTGGGCAGCAGAGGCCGATATTGTACTATGGGTCAGACCCCCAAAACACTGAATCCTACATTTCCTATAATTCAATTTGATAGCATCTATCGTGCCCATGTCTTTCAAAATACAAACGCCAAGTTTTTTATGCAGGCTTTTTTTTTTTGGAGCTTTCTATTGTAACACAGTGTGTTTTGTCAGTTTGTCAGTTACACCCAGAGCATATTAGTTTGGGCATAAACGGTTACCCTTTATTGTTATTTAAGGTTTTAGAAGCTTTTCTTTCTTGCTTCAGCTGTACAATTTATGTAAAGATGTGTACATAAAAGTATATGTATGAAGTTATAATTGATGTCTTTCTTTTGGCTTCACTAGAAGATGTCTTATTGTATTGTTGATGTCCCATATGCAGCAGTTTTTTGTAATCCCATGTGGGGATGTGCCAAATGTTTGCAATGACAGAAAAGAAATGAACTAAATGACTGAATGAATAAAGTTTTCCTCCAGAGTTGTATACATGTTATAAGGAAAGTAATCATGTGATGTGGGTTTTACTTGACGCTGTTAAATCTCATACACGTTAAATGTGCCAAACTCCAAATTAAAGAGGGAATTAATGATCTTTACAACAAATCTGCCAGTGTTTTATAGGCTGTGGTCTCATCTGTTGCAAAGGAGCCAGCAAATTGAGTGCTGTGTACTTGATTACGCAGTGCATTCCAAGGTATACGCCATGTTATCTTCTGAGTGCGTATCCTGTTGTATCACATTGTGTTGCAGCCTTCCTAAGTGCCTTTAAGAGGGCAGAAAGGGTCATTGCAACACCTGGAGCATGTTTGGCTCTTTAATAGCCCGAGAAAATCTACATAAAACTCCAATTACACACACTCGTAAAAACAGGCTACAATATATCACCACCTCTAAACTAGATTGATGAGGAATGGAAAGTTGGGCATATTTCAAAAGAGCAAGGAGCACCCTGAAACAGAATGCATCAAATGGTGCCCCCCAGCAATTCTTGGCTTCTTGTAATTAGAAGGCATCATTAATGTCATATTAATGAGCATCAGCATACACACACACACAAATACAGAGAGAGAGAGAGGAGGGGGAGTAGAGAGAGGGGGAGAGTGGAATTAAATCATGACGTCAAATTTATGTCCCAGCCATATTTACTGCTTTAATAAGAGTTGGGTAAGCAAAGAGAACTGCTGGAGGGCACACAGCCTATGTCAGCAGATATTCACACACACACACACACACACACACACACACACACACACACACACACACACACGCCCTTGTAGATGTGACCTGTTTAACATATCAGTCACTTTAACCAACCGACAGCCTTTAAATCCCACCTTTATGCAGCTGACATATTTACACATTACAGGCATAACAATGTATGGGCACGTACTCACACTCTCCCTTAACTGCACTACTAACCAGCTATAGGGGTCATCCCTAACAGGCAACAGCTGAAAAAGGTGTGCGTGTGTGAGTGTGCACACATCTTATTGTGAAGGAGTATGAGAGAGATAAGAGATCGGAAAATGTAAAAGGAAAGAAAATGTGAGGGGGATAGAGGTCAAGTGAGAAAATTGTGGGGGAGCCGGGGTGAGCAGTTGGCCACCTCGGCAGCTTGCAGGTCTCAGGGGCAGGCTGTGATATCTGACTGCTGAGTCGAGGTGGGAGGATGGAGGTTGTGAGAGGGGTAGCGATAAAAGTCCACTGATAAAAGAGAGAGCAGAGCAGAGCAGGACTTGGTACAGAATCTCAATCAGCCCATAATACAACCCTGGAGAAAAAGGGAGGCGACTGCGTGTTTCCGCGCGTGTTGTAGCAGTTAGAAGTGACATCTGCGGTAGATGTGCGGCATTACCATCTGCTGGTATGAGAGCAGCTTGGTGTGTAACCTTTGAGAAGATGAACAGTCATTGTGGTATCACAGTGTGGACAAGCTTTGTCTCACTGCTAATGAGCGACGTAACTGCATCTGGAGACAGTGTCCTCTGTAACAAACATGCTAAATGACATTTCAGAATTTAGTACATCAAATCTGTGCAAGGCCGCGACCTGGGTGTTGCTGAGGTCTATCCGTTTTCTTTTTTAAATGGCCAAAGTAACCACAATGGAATAAAGAAAACATTAAATCAAGTTTCAGTTTAGGTCTCTCTAGATATTAAGGCTTATATATGTTTTGGGGAACATACTGTACATGATTTTTTTGACAGGCAGGCATATGAACTCACAATAGACTGTATTTTAAGCATTAAAGTCCATTCTCGACTTGGAAATAATCTCAGCTTTTTCTGCAGCTTTCATTTGTTAAACATGGTGTTTTTTTTTGTTTTTTTTATCAAACTTCTATTTCCAGGGCCAAGGGTTAACTTTCATTATTAATCTTCAAGCCAAGACGGACGAGAACCCCTAAAAATGCTATGAAATAAACTAAGGTTTTTCTAACCTTAGTCAGTTTACACCCAGGGGATATTTGTTTGAGCATAAGCTGTCCAACTTTTTAAGCTAAATAATGTGTTAAATCAACTATTTGCATCCTGTGACAGAGGTGACTTTTGTTGACAGGTGTCATATTTGGTAAATAGTGGTAAAGAAGACCATGAGATATATTTGTAAGCTCTAAAAAGCTCTTTCTCACTCGCCTCTATTGATATCTGCCCATGCAGTAGGTTTTTCCGTTTACTTGCCCAGGTGTTGAGATATCAGCCTTTGAGATTTCTGCCTCTTCAAAGTCAAAGACACTTTCAAGCCCGTTTGGTGGAGATTTTACATTTTTGAAAGCGCTAAATGTAAGAATCTGATCTTTGGTAATGGGATTTTCACATGGGCTTCACCTACCTTGGTAACATTTTAGAGGCAGTTCCGTGTTTAAAATCTTACAAACTGCAGCTTTCACCATTAGTGGACACTCTGCAAAAATTATTCTATTCAGCGCCAAAGGGCACATCTTCATCTACACACACACACGGACAAAAAGCAATTTCTCAGTCTGAAAGCATACTCCATATCCGTGGAGATAAATGTCAGTCAGTGACCCTCTGTCCCACTGGGCAGGGTGGACAGGAAGTTGGAGAGGAACAGAGAAGGAGAGGAGGGAGGTCTGGCCTCTGACTACCAATCCCCCCCTTCCTTTGGGCCACACTGGTAGATAACATGGACAAGGGAATGAGAGTGAGGGAGGGAGACAAAGAGATGGATGGGAGACTGATCAGTCATTTCTCCTTGACATTCAGGTTAGTCAGGGTCCCTGGCATGTGAATGGGCCGGAGATAATATTTGTTGATCCCACAGACCATGTTATGCCTCTGAGTGTGAGTGTGTGTGTGTGTGTGTGTGTGTGTGTGTGTGTGTGTGTGTGGGGGGGGGGTCTTCCCTCTACCTTCCTCTTTGTCTCTCTGTGAATCAATGGCCTCTGACCCAGCTCTGTCAAAGTCTGACCAGAGAAAATTAATCCAGAGAGGAATTGAAAGGACAGCTGCGTCCAGCCTGGCTTAAGTTTATACAAAGGTGCTAGAACATCTGATCCACCCACTCTGACTTAGCAAGAGTCAGACAAAGTAACATATCAGACACAGACAAGAGTCTACAGGCCGGTAGATGGAAACACTACACCAATCTACCCACACTAATCTCTCTTTTAGTATAACACAACACACTCTACAGTATGTCAGTCTTAGTTTGTAGGCTGTTTATATATGTCATAGTCTATATAGGAGGATATAATAATAAAGGTTTAGTTTGTTTTTTGGGGGGGAATTCAACTAACCCAAAGTGGAGATACTTGATCCAATAGACTGATCCGGTAACTGAACGAAGATGAGACAATCTCACCACTCAGCATGTTTGTTTGACTATAGCAGTGCAGGGAGAAAACACAACTGTCCGGAAGCACTATTACTATTACTTAAAGTAACAGAGATTGTGCAGTGGTGCATTATATACTATAACATTTGATTGAGTGTGACTAAATCTCACTGAAATGGCTCTGCACTTTGTTGTAAGTCTGATTTTGTTAATTCAGATTATAGTATTCTGCTGTTTTGAAATAAACCAAATCAGGAGCACAATGTCACTGATCATTATTTCTAACAAAAGCCAAACACTCTTCTTTACCCACTTCCCAATACTTCTTTTCTTTATCTTTGTCTTACATCTTGTAATCTGTGGAGAGCCTCAGATAATGGAGATAGAGACAGTAAACAGTGGATGAATAGTGTAAGATAATTATATTTGTATATGGACATAATGTCACAACTGAGTTTCTGATGGGATTTTTGAGGCCTGGATTTCCAGGGAGGAATCCTCGGTGGACCCTAGGTTCGTTGATGAGCTCCGGCATGACTCGGCATGTGTCAGTCAAGACAAACATGTCCCAAAACATACTTCTCTTGAAACCATAATTTTTTTTGGTCCTTTCGTCCACACGCAATCTGCATTTTAGGTCACTGATTGGATCTTTTATAAAAACCTACCATGGTGAAGACGCCATTTTAGTGTTGTCATATAGACAAGGAAAACAGAGTTTTTGGTTTGTAACGTCAGAGTGTGCGCCCTTATATTCTTTGTAAGGTGTCACAAATGAGGCGAATGGCAGATGTAGCCATAATAGTGCTGGTACAGGCTTGCTAGCAGGACTTTTACATGATTACACATACAGTACATGTTCAGTAACTCTCACACTGTATTGAGGGACGCGTCAGAATGCGCTACGGTGGTCACTCCAACACAATCCAACACTGCCACTACATAGACCACGCCGCCAACTTAGCCGGTCTTAGACAAGACCGTCGGACTTCTAGTTGGTGGGAAGCCTTCCGGTTACCACTTTTTTCAGGCTTCTGATTGGCCAACATCTTCTTCTTTGGGTGACTGGGATTATATCTCCACCGTTTGACTTGGCATGCTGTTGACAGCGCTTCTACAGAGATTTTTCTAAACAGTGCATGTGTGGACTGGATTTATTTTGAGAATGAAGGAGGGAAAAACCCTGTTTTCAAAAATGAACTAGGCCTAAGACAAGTGAATTTAGGTATCAAGACCTTTGTGCCTTGTTAAAAATGTTTACTTATTTTGTATTCATAGAAACATGTTGTGGGTCTTCCTGTTGACTTCAATAACATCTATGTAGTGTATATTAAAGCTCTATATATTGCTTTCAATGCTCACCGATGGTGGATCTCAATGTGAACGTCAGAGAGAGATCACAGGTTTTCCAGGCTTGCACTGTAGTCTTATATAGGAGTTGTGTGTGAATGTGTGTGCTTTGTGACTAGCTGATATCGACTAGAGGCTAATCAGCAATAAAACCTCTAGCTTAGAGGGTGTTACTTCCATATAGGTAGGGCAGCATGCATTAAAGATGAAAGCTACTCACACCAAATACCAGCAGAGAGCCTCCTTGCACTTGTGGAAACATGTATGCATGCAGAAAAACACAAACGCACACTGATGTGCACAAGCTTTGGCTCAGTAAAGAGCCAATATGCAACAACTCTCAAAGTAAGGAAAGAGAGAGGAGAGAAAAACTTAATTTAGAAAGCAAACAAGCTGCTCACAGCATCCTCATCTATAATGCAGAAGAGAAAGCCCCAGTGTGTCAGTGTCAGCAGCAGCAGCAGCAGCAGCAGCAGCAGCACAATATACTGATGTCATCTGCATACATACCTGTAAGTATAAAAGTCTGCAGGGTGCATGCATTCATGCATGTTTTGTGCAATCCTGTGAGTATAGAAAAGTAAGAAATATTGTGCATTTGTGTGTGTTTCTCATGTTTATACAGTATGTATGGGGAAATCAATGCCTCAGTTCACCCTTGCTCCTCCTCACACACAGATACACTATGACAGAGGGGCTTTGGAGGCAGTATAGCAGTGTGGAGAATATGATGTAATGTAGCTTCAAACACTCAGAGGGATGAGAAGGAACATCACACACTGTCACAAAAAAACACCCACAAACCCTCTTTCCAACTCTCATTCTGCCAGACAGATAACTGAGGGAAGCCAGATCTGGGAGAGAATGATAGAAGGTAAAGAGACAATACAGGGGAGGTGAAAACTCATAGGAATTGAAAAATCTGTAATACCTAAGATGTGGTAAGAAGTGAGGCTAGGGGAAAATAAAATTGACAATCACTGCAAAAAGAATCATTACACACTTACGGGCAAGAAATACAGAGCAAACTATTTGCCCAAACAAAAGCTTATTATTGAGGCTATAGTTTCGTCTGAGCCAGAATGGCATTAGCTGTTCACAGGTTCTACTGTTCTCACCAGAATAGGCTGCTGTGCCTGGCGACTGTGTGCTCAGACAGCCGTCTGGGAGATAATGAGCTAAATATAACCATTACAGAGCCTCTACACATGCTACTACAGCCACCAGTCCTGCTGTCACTGATATAGCCAAGCTCCTTCCAACAGGCTGCTGAATTATCTTGATCTAGCTGTGTTTGGCTACATGGGCATGCTGAGATGGAAAAATTACAGGCGTTTGTTTTGATATTCTGAACTTCAATCATGCTGTATGTCGCCCATTAATGTATTTGCTTGACTTCTGTTTACTGGCTGTCTATCATCGCCAATGAGCTAAGTTGAACGCATATCATTTGCTACATTTACGCCTGGCATCCACGCTACTCCGGCGTTTCCGAGCCCCTTAAATGGAGACATTTGGTAAACGCTGTGGCTGCTGACCCCGTTTAAAGGTGCTCTAAGCGATGTTGGGTGATGTCACTTCTTGTTGACATTCAAAGTACTGTCAAACAAAACAGAGTTTAGCTCGCCCCTCCCTCCTCCTCATCCTGTCCCCTCCCCCTCTCTTCCGCGCACTAACCCCCCAAACCCAAATCCTTCTTGTCAGTTATTGGCTGGAACAGTTTTTGTTATGTTTCGTGGTGCAGGTTGGCGCAGTTTGTTTTTGTTGCCGTTTGTGGAGCCTGGGCTGTCTACAGTTTTTTTGTTTCAATTAAAAATGAAAAAGGTGGATGTAGCCTTAGAGGTGCTGGTATAAACATTTTGGTACCTTCTGACAGAGCCAGGCTAGCTGTTTCTCCCTGTTTCCATTCTTATTGTGCTAAGCTAACTAGCTGCTGGTGGTAGCCTCACTTTTACCGTACAAACACAAGTGTGGTATCACTCTTCTATCTAACTCTTATGCAAGAAAGTGCATATTTCCCAAAAAGATGAAGTATACCTTTAAGGATTCCCTTTGAAATGTAGTGAAACAAGCTCTGCAGTATACTGATAATTAGTTCACATAAAGCCCCTTGCCTCTGTATGTCTCCTGTTTTACTTTTGGAGCTAATCTTGAAGCATCAGTCTCAGGCGCTGAGGCATTGTGGGGCATCTTCTTGGGTGTGTGTTTTCTCTTTTTGTCAGACACCAAGTGGCAGGTTGGAGGTGGTAAAGTTGAATATTTTACGAGACCACACACACCTTGTCACAGCTTAATGAGAAGGTAATTAGCGCTTTTGTTCGTGCAGACATTGCAGCACTGAGATTCAGACTCTATTTCAACACATGAAATCACAGATCTGCTCCTAATACCGTACTTCCTGAGCTCGAGTTGATGTCCAGCTGTCAGTGTAAATGGGTATGCTCCATATACAAGCATTTTGACCTTGACCAGCAGTGCCACTGTGGAATGTGCACACGGCACTAGAGATTTAATAAGGTTTCATATCTTATTTGAAGGAAAAATAAAAATGAGAATAAAGTGTGAGGGAGGGAGGGAGGGAGGGAGGGAGAGAGAGAGAGAGAGAGAGAGAAAGAAAGAAAGAGAGAGAGGGTATGAATAGCAGAAAATGAAATAGAGTTGGAAAATGTCACAGTATGTATGTCTACGCTGCCACAAAAACATCTCAAGTTCATCATGCAATATTCTGCAAATCTCTTTATCGTTTTGTCAAACCTGAAGTTATTCTAGGTAACGTTTTTTTAAAAATACCTTCAATTCTTCAGGTGTGACTCTCTTCGTCATTTTGTAAGTGCAGATGTCACATTTGTCAAAAAACTGCTTTATACACTAATTCCTTTATATAAGTCAAACAAGGAAGCAGGAAAAGAGAGTGAGACTAAAATAAGATGGATATTTATATGCCTCACACACCAAGAAAAGAAGTATGTTGGGGTGACAGACAAGCCAATTAACAGTCAACACACAGCATGTGAGAGAAAGAGATGTAAAAAGATACAGAGATGTAAGATTAGAGGTAATTAAAACTGAGCACATAAGCCTAGTAATTCTTCCTCTGTCTTTGTTATATTTCAAATGGTCTTTCTAAACTTTGTGCATCCATTTTCACCACCAGTAGACATGGTTAACCACTGCACCAATTAAAGGAGTAAAATTCATGAGAAGAACTCTTTAGCTTCTAGAAGTCAACTAACTTGTCTTCAGTGCTGAGTAAATAAAACTCCACCAGAGGAAGAATTGGACCCCCAGAATGCCATCTGGGGTTAGTAATTTACTGCTATGCTGTAATGGTGCTACCCTCCTACAGTATTTAATAAGGGTATTATACTCTCATGCCTCATTTTAAAAAGGACCCATGTGGCCATACATTGGAAAAAGCAGAATTATGCTGCAAGTTATTTTTCTTCCTGAAAGCTGCATATTAGTTTTAAAAATTCATTCTCCCATTCTTCACCTAAGCTTTTAATTTCCTCATCCTACTGCACACTCGGGGCCAGATGTACTAACACTTTTGCGCCCACTTCAGGCGTATTTGTTTCGCAACGTGCGCGTAAAAACATGGCGAGGTATGTAGAAACAGGCCGCACTGAGGTAAAAGCGCAGACCGCCTGTCGCGGGAGCTGAAAATGGCAAATTACGCTTTTCCGGCTCACTTACTTTATAATATAGCTTTGCACCAGATCTTAAAGTGTCAGAGCTTGAGAGAAGTGAGCACTCAGGGTGTGAATGATGGGATGAGAGGATGCAATGAGAGGGTTGTGTACACGTATTCTGTGAAACAACAAAACAATTAATCTACACGTTGCTTGACAAAAGATTCATAGACGATTGATTGAAGTCATCAGGTAAAAAGGCCTTCTTTTTCTCTGTTTTATTCCATTGTAATTTAAATATTTTTGGATTTTGAGCTGTTGGTCAGACAAAGCAATGTTCACATTCACAACATCACATTTCTTTTGACATTGTTAGACCAAAAGATAAAAATATTAAAATATATTAATTAAAAAAGGTTTCTGCCTTCAGGAGAAAGTTGCGTGCAGGTGATTATAGACGGTATTTTTTAGCCTGCTCTATAAATGTGCAAATACGTGTGCAATAACTATGGCAAACTTTGGATTAATGAGCATGAAAAACCTGATACAACTGCTTTAAAGTTCAAGTTAGCTCAAAAGTAATTTGAAATCAAGTATTATTAAGATATTAAGTTTTTTATAGTCTAGTGATACATGGACTGTATAATTGACTTCCTGTTGAAAAAGAAAAGAAAGTTAAGCAACGACAAAACTCAACTTCCTCTAAAAAGCCCTCTGAAGGACCTTTAACCCTCCCAAACAATGCCACCAACCTTTGTGTTTTCAACAAAAGCACAAAGTAGAGAATTACAATGTTCACTTAGTGCGCTTGCTTTGGTCTTCCTTCTCCCAATGTTCCCTCTCTCTCTGCCACTCTTCTCACCTTCTTTGTATTTTGGCATCAATAGTAATTCTGCTCTTTCATTCCCTGTTCACCCTGTGGCAGGAAATAGCATCTGCTAAATGACTGAAGGAGGAGGAACATTTGGAGCTGATGCATGATATCATTCTTCAAAGTAAATGTTTTACTGTAAACTGTATCGTAAACCTCCCTCACACAGAGACACGCACCATTATGTTCACGAAGATAGAACAGTAACTCATGAGCAGTCATTAACCATACACAGTGGCTACAGACTTAGACTGTTTCCTGTTTGCCATTACTGGTCAGGTTTTTTGAAAGCGCTTCATGAAGAGGATTATGCTGTGTTTCACATGCCAAGATCAGAATAATCTACGGTAAAACTGCAATCAATAGATCAGGCGTTTATTCACTTCAATCACTGAACTCAACCGGCGTATATTTGGGACAGGCCTTTAATTCCTTCACAATAATTATTAATACTTCCACACAAAACTCTTGCTCAGCAAAGATGTGAAATAAATGTGTATTTAAACCAGAGAGAGAGAGAGAGAGAGAGAGAGAGAGAGAGAGGGAGAGAGAGAGAGAGAGAGAGAGAGAGAGAGAGCGAAATACCTTTAGCCTACCATAGAAAGGATGAAAGCCGAAAAAAGTTAATCGCAGCAAGAGGCTGTACTTTACATTTGCCTCTGCCATGGCACTGCTCGTGATAGTAAATGACGCTCATTTTTACAGCAGCCAAGGATTTCCTGAACCCGGCATCCCGACGCAACAACAACAAAACTTCTATCCTCTTTAAACCCACCTGCCCATCATCGACAAGCCTATTTGGCATACCGAAAAGGAAAAGGGGTGAAAACTAAACAGAGAGAGACCCAACAACACAGTGCAGAAAAAAAAAGAGAAAATATTGTTTCTGTCAGTTAAAGTGTGGCCCACGTATGACGAACCAAGTGAGCAGACAGTTACTTAACATACTCACATAACAATATTTACAACTTGGATTCGTTTTTATGGAAAAAACGTGTTGATTCTTTTGATCGGTGGACCCTTAAGGACTAAAGGAATATGTCGTTTAATTGGGACTCGGTTTTTAATTGTCAAGTAGTGACAATCACCAGACCCAATAATCCAATCAGATACCTGAACCACCTCAACTGGCTCTTTCAAATGCAAAGGAGTATGGGTTCCACTCTGAGTTACAGCCAAATGTCTGAGCTCCTCACACTGCCCAGACACTCTGTGAGGGGAACTCATTTTGGCTGCTTGTATCCACAATCTCATGCTTTCACTCACTGAGTAAAACTCATGATTGGTAGGTGTCGGCATGCTAATTGATTGGTACAATCAACCCACATGCTGGTGCTGCACTGACCGGCTTGTCAATCTCACAGCCCGTTTTACCCTGGACCATCAGATGTAGCCTTGCCTGCATGCTTTGCAATACAATTTCATTGCATAATTTGTTGTTTTAATACATAGATAATGTAATGAATTGTGCAACAAATCCAGTGGTTTCAGAAGATGAAAAGAAAATTGATGAAAAAAGGAGCTGCTAAGGCAGAGGAGAGTGGGCGAGTCAAGAAAAGCAGATAGAAGAAGAGAGGAGAGTGATGAAGAACCTGGAAGAAGAAGAGTTTGTGGTATCTCAAAAAGATGAGAATAAAGAAATGCAAGCTCAAGAGGTAAGGTTTGGGAGAAGGCTCAGGCCAGACCAAATTCAAAAAAGAAGAAAGAAAACAATGTAGAAAGCTACGCTAAGTATCCTACTGATTGTCTAGCTCAGACCAGAAAGCAGTAAATCTTCCCCCTTAATTTCCCAAAGTATTTTCCACCATCTGTAATGTGTAAACAAACAAATGAAGGTAAAATGCTTGAAGCTTGCACATGTATTTAACACTACAGCAGTTTTGAAATACTGTTACAAAAACCGTTACATAAAGCATGGATTAAAGGATTATGAATAGATAAACAAGAATTAAAGTTCTAATTTAAAACTCAGCAACATGGCCGTGAGGTAATGTGAGATTTGCCACAGCTTCAACAACTTTTAAGGATGCATTGATTTCTACAGAGAGCACTTGGCACACATACACATCATGCTTTGAACCAACTGGTGCTCAGTGGAGGTTACATAACTTTGAGCGGAGACTGACAGTTCTCACCTTTTTGGCAGATTCTTTTTTAACGATTTGCTTAGGATTGTGATTGACAGGTTGGAAAGCTGTGGGACGTCCTTTGCATAAATAAGGACATTCTAAGCAAGTTCACTGTTACCATGGTGATAGTAGAAGATTTTGAGGACACATTCGGCCAATAGTTAAACTGCTAGAGGGGCACTGAGACAGGTGCTCTGTACGTGGGTGAACATGGCACACACATGCTTTCCACACACATACACATGCCTGTACAGTACCATTATAGGTGATGCAAATGCAATAGGTGTAAGTGTTTTCACAGTCGCTTCAAAGATTCAAAAATCTATTACAGACAAAGACTTCAAAGCAAAAGGCTCCCAGCTTGGAAGATTTCCCAACACACTAAAGCACACTCACATCATTTTTACACCTTAACACTGACACTGTGCACATGGACTACATTAGAAGAGTGGTTGTAATTCAGTCCATAGCAATCTCCCATCCATCTTTTCACTCTTCCAATGTGTTATGTTCTTTTCTTTGTGATGCTGTGAAGAATTGATACTCTTCATGTGCATCAAACTATAGGACACCTCCTCCCTTCAACCCTGACTCGTCGATCAAAAAGAAAGATCAAATGGACCTGTGAGAAATCCACCCACAGGGCATCTCTGGAGCCTCCACCGGCATACTACACACACTTATCCTATATCACAAGAACACACTCGCATGCATGCACAGACACACACAACCAAGACACACATTCAACATGGCTGAGTCGTCAAAGGTTAGCTTTGCAGAAGCAAGCGTAAATCTCACGAGGTCAGTTTTCAAAATGAGAACTTAGACATGAAAAAAAAATGGATTGAGAATAGACTGACAGCTGCAAGCCTGACCAAAAAGCAAACTCTGAGGAGATGAAAAGACTTGTTGCCTCACAAATCTCCTGTAACATGTGTGCAACTACTTAACCTTAGCATTGTAGAATGAAATGGTGTATGACTTTGCCACTGCATTGACTAATTCCAACATTACATTTATTTGTAATTTGCTTTGAAAGCGGTAGTGGGTATTCAAAGCAAATTCTAGAATACCCACCATGTCTATCTGAAAACAAAGACAAAAGACAAACTAACAGCCCAGTAAGCAGCTCGTAACAAAAAGGAAAGATACATGATCATATGGCTGCTACAGCAGGCAGTCCAGCAGCTGACACAACAATACACTGGATGGTGAAACCATCTTTTTAATGCTTATTCAGTATAATCCTTTTAAGACCGAGAGAAACCGATGGACACACACAAGTACATACATGGAAAGATAGAGATGTGGATAAAAAGATAAGGGAATGAGGAAACACGGATATGTCTGTGTAAAGACAACCACCACTACATTGCCAGAAATAGTGTTTCCATAATCGGCCAGAGAACATTGTATACATCACACTCCTGCCTAAAGTGTTGCGGCACTGTAAGAGCAGTAATGAGAAGCTTGGCTCCGTGTTAGTGCACAGACTAATGAGACAATCAGCAGCTAGATGTCACAGTCTGGACTTTATGATATCAGGGCGGTGCCTCTAGTTTAACAGTCATTGACTGGCTGATCACTCCTTTCTACTTAGCCTTCTTACGGTCGATGCAAAGAGGACTAATCTGCGGATGGTCATAACTGAAGCTAAATAACAGAAGAGAGAGCTCTGTAGCTGGCAATCCCCAAAGCACAATAAGAGAAAGCGTATTTTGCATAACCGTCGCATAAGCTTTCTCCCTCACTAAGGACTAACGGTTATGTGTCAAGCAAGGTGTCAATGATCAAATCAGAAGAAGAAGAGAATATGTTATGGCCCTGCTGCATACCATATGAGACAAAACATGCAACTCACAGCCTGGACTTTATTTTCTCCATCCCTCCATTGCTTTCCCCAGCCTCCTCTTACATATGCACATGCTTGTGATTTGACTCTACAATCCAGATACCCTCTCCTCTCTGAGGATTGCTACCAATTTCTATCTCCGCTTCTCCCTCAGCCCCTCCTCACAACCAAGGGTTGCTGTACACACAGCAGGGATGCTGTCAGAAGAGGATTATAATGGCTCTGATCTAGTTAATGGACAGTAATGGTAGATTGCTGATGAAAGGAGGAGAGGGGGGAGGAGATGATGGGGTGAGGGAGAGACTGAGAGAACGGGTATGGCGATAGTGAGAAGTAGAGTTAGAGAAGGGGGGTGGACTATTTAAGAGGTTTCCTATCTGAGCAGGTCAGAGAGGAGATCAACCCTCAACTCTTCTCCTCCCTGCTGCCCTCCTCTGCTTTTTACGCTACTCGTCTCTCCTCCAGGGATCTCATTATGGCAGACTCACTGGCCATGAGGACTGCGCCTATATGCGTATGAGATGGGCTAAAGAGGGGGACGAGGCCTGTGAAGAGGGGAGCAAGTGGGAGGGTGAGAAAGCAGCAGACTGAAAAAGATGGCGGAAGAAGGGATGGGGAGAAAAAACTGGAGGCTGCAGAATGGGGGAAAGATTGTAGAGGAGATAACTGGAGGGAAAGTGTGTGTGCAGTGCAGAGAGAAGTGTGCTGTAATAGAACAGTAGAGCATATAGCCTTAGGTACCAGATTGTTATTACGGCTGCAGATGGTTGGGAGACGCTTCCAGCTGATTTATGTTTCGTTATAGTCTGTGTGTGTGGGTATATATCTGTCAAATCCATGCCTGTATGAGGCCATATGTGAGTATGCTATATGCTTGTTTAGTTTAAGTAATGTCAGCTAAATGGCATGTTTTCTAGATAAATAACCAATTAGAAGCTCAGTGGGAGGTTGCAGTGAGCTACAGCATCCAATCAAATCCCTATACACCAGCTGTAAACTATTGCTCTCATTGTAATGCTGCACACAGCCTGCTGTAAATATCAAATCAAGTCATTCAGGATCCTGTGCTAAAAAAACAAACAGTAAATGTCATAAAGTGTGAATACTAAAGTGAGCTCACTCCCTGTTTTTACTCCATATTCCCATTTCCCCCCAGAACCTTGATCAAGATCTATCTTTCCCTCTACTCGTTTTCACTTATCAGCTCTTCTCCATTTGTGTAACGGCTTTCATTGATTTTTTCTTTTTTGGAGGGGTCATAAGATGCTCTTAATGTGCCACTGTAGACTATTAGTCCTTTATATTTGTGTATATGACCTGATGTGAGCATGTAAGTGTGTACAGATGTAATGGTCAACATTAATCTAATCTGGTGCAGTTTGGACAGAGACAGCGATGAAGAAATGAGACACTTTGACAGACATAACTGCGCCTGCGCATACACTCCATCTCACACCCACACAAATGGAGGCTCTAATGCAGAGTTATTATCCTCATAATCACTCCAAACTCCACCACATCTTCTCTATAGTCTCTCACCTCCTCCTTTCAGCTTGCTAACCATTCATCGTTCTTTCTCCACCTCCAGGAGGCATCGGCTCTCTGCTATCCTCGTTTCCCCTCTCTAGCCATGATGAATCTCTGAGATATCTTCCCAATGGCCTTTCACAAAATCAATGGCTGTTGGAGCACCACTTTCTAGGTTTCAGATTGTGTGTATCCTGGTGTATGCACACTATGTCTATGTGGATTCTCACATGCTGAAAATTTGCAAATAAAAATGTGTTATTAAAATAATGTCAGGGTTTCAATAGCTAGGGGAGCATACAGCGTGAACAACTAAAGGCAGGATCAAAATGATTAAAGTGCAACAGCCATATCATACTCACCACTCTACAGGGAAATTGATCACTTAGCAATTGTTTTGCTCGTTCAGCTACTGCTAATAAAAAAGGAAGGGATTCATGACGCCGTTTGTCCTCCAGCGCTGATCTGGTTTGCTATCGTTACCAGGAGCTATGTGTGAGAGGCACAGTCTGGGGCCACAGTCAGCCAGTGTCTCAATATTTATACTTGGCATGACTCTGAGGATCTGATGGTAGTGCTGAGAAAATGTACATTATCCTGCGAGACAGCAGGGAAACTTAGAATATGGAATTGTTGAGTTTGCATTAACAGCAGCAAATTAAGGCAGGAGCACATTAGAAAACAGGGGGACATCTTCCCAAAATATGATAAAATATCCTAAAAACAGGGACAATCCAGAGCAAATCTAATATAAGCTTGTGCAGCGGGGTTTGATGTGTGATGTCTGTGTGTGTACTTGAATTGAATTTTCCTCTGGAGTTCATATTTTGCAAAAGCAATCACATTTTCTTCCCTAACGGATACAAATGCGAGTGTTACTGTCTCTCAGGAAGCCAGCTGAGCCTTATTCTGTTTTGACAGTAAATAAGCTAATAGGCAAATGTCATGGCTATTAAATGAGTTAAGCCCGATCGATGTCAACTCCTAGGCAGAGGTATATAAATTCATTTCAAATGAGACACCAACTGACACCAATAAAACAAGTCATCTGTTAGCATCTGTCTGCAGAAACGGTGGACTGGTATGTGTGTGTGTGTGTGTGTGTGTGTGTGTGTGTGTGTGTGTGTGTGTGTGTGTGTGTGTGTGTGTGTGCATCAAAAGGCAGTGGGAGGGAAAGCCAGGGATGACATAGAGTGAGGCTGGGAAAAAGGGATTAGGGGGGTAGAGGTGGAGGCATGGATGAAGCCGTCACTTCGCTTTGTGAGATTCTTAGCGGTGAGAGATGAGAGAATGATCTCCCACGCAGGCTGCAGGAATGCTTACACTAACACTTTCCCTCTGCCTGGGCTCCAGAAAAGGAGGGGAGAAAAGTGCTAACATGTCACAGAGATAGGAACAGATCAATGTCCACAAACACTGTAAGAAAACAAACACAGCCACAGCCAAACACACTTCAGCATAGCTGATGCAAAGTGTTTTTAATCTATATTTCACCCTCTAGTCTCTCTTCTTTTCTCTCTTCTACTGACAGACCTTCTCTTCTTTTAACTATCCATCACTGAAATTATTTCATTAGTCATCAGGCAGCCCGGTAGCATTATTAGTTTCTTTGTAATGAAAGGCACACCACTGAAGCATTTCATTTTCATTCTCATCACAATGCTTTAGCTTTGATCGCTGGTTTGAGTCTCTGAATAAAACCCACCAAGCCATCCCAGAGGGCTACACCGTGAATCATGGAGTTCCCTAGTGCACTGCATGCAAATGCACATAGTTTCATAGCTTAACACAAAGCAAACTGTGCAAGATGCCTAACCATAATCTACATATATGCTAATAAAAAGCACCGTTGAAATCTACCTTGTGTCCATTAATTTGTCCACTGCTACAAGTGCTGCCCTCACCTTTTTGCCTTAAACATCTTGGCTTCATTTTTAATGGACACACATGGAAGTGGTAGCAGACTTCTCATCTAACTCTCGGCAACAAAGCAAATAAGCACATTTCCCAAGAATGTCAAACTATTCCTTTGATTAGGAATTTCACTGTCACATATCACATAATGACCACCTATCGTAGGGGATTTTATAGCGTTCAATGCTCACCTACAGTTCATGTTGTTATTCTATATTTTGGAACAACACTACACAGCAACCCCCGCAGGTCAGCCATACAACATTCAGACCTATTGATTTACAACAGGCCAAGCATTGACCAGAGCAGGACATGTAGGGCCCGGCCCCTCTGCGTATTAATAATTAATTTGGGTCTGGGGTTACAGCAGGCTTGAACCCACCATTGCTGGACTACTGCAATATATGGAATACAGAAACATACATACAAGTAGAGACAACTTGACATTGATATAAACAGAGTTGAATTCTGGCAGGTGTTTTAAAGTCAGAGTGTGGATTGGGGATGTTATTTGAGAGGATGAGGTAGAAAAACCTCAGTGTGCGCTGTGGTGTCTTATCTAGGCCTGCCTGTGTGTGTGTGTGTGTGTGTGTGTGTGTGTGTGTGTGTGTGTGTGTGTGTGTGTGTGTGTGTGTGTGTGTGTTGTTCAATACATGTTTCATGAAATATGCATGAAGTATGTTTGAAATCCCCCCCTACATACCAGTACCAAGGTCCTTCAAGCACATGAGCACATGAGCACACACACACACACACACACACACACACACACACACACACACACACACACAAACACACACACAGTGGCTGATGAATGTCTGTCCTTCATAGAACACAAGAGCCACAGGAGGGTGATACAATGTGAGCGTGCGAGACAGAGAGGGAAAGAGAAAAGGCGACGTAAGAAAAACACAGAGGTAGGAGAGAGTGTGTTGCGGGCAGAGGTCGAGGCAAGAGGAGTGATGAGAGGGAGTGGAGAGGGTAACAGAGTTGTGTGAAAAACAGCAGCGCCTGTCCAGCATTACTCCAAAAGTTTCTAACTGAGAAAAGGTAACGTGGTTTGGAAGATAAAACACTTCTTGGGAAGCAGATATTAGATTTAGATCATCATTTAAAAAAAATCGTATTAGTATATGTTTAATTTAAATATATTTTGTTTGCATTATTAGTATTATTATTGTTGAGGGGCTTGGGAAGGATGACAGATGAACATTGGAGTAGTGGGCAGGGGGATTTACCATATACCAAAGTAACAGATATTCATATCAGTGTGCATCTTGCAGAACAATACTGCAGCCAAACATGTTACAGTCTTCACCTACCTACCAAGTCACTGCATTTAAGGGATGTAATGGGTGGTAGATATATATCATTTCATATTTCCAATAAAGATGATGTTGAAAAAGAAAGTTAAGAGGGAATAAATGGAGGAGGAGAGTGAGGGGGGGGTACTTTGTCATCTTGGTTTTTAAGTTACAGTAAGTTTCTAATTAGGAAGACATTTGCTGCTGTGCTAATGAACACCGAACTCTTTCAAGCAGAACAAACAACCTAAAAACAAAGCACACCCACACATGGACACACGCAAACACACACACACACACACACACACACACACACACACACACACACACACACACACACACACACAGTGTCTCACCAGGATACCAGCCCATCTGTTTGCTTTCTTGTAGCACTGCTTAAAAAGCGAGTGGGGAAAAAATGCATCCCACACACACAAGTGAGTATGCAGACATGACATCATATTTTTCTGTATTGGGTCTCTGCAAAGAGCGTGGGCAGACGTGCACGGGTAGCTTGTGTGATTACTACACAGCGAGAGCCAACACAGACTGAGAAACCAGCAGAGCAGACTGTGCGTGTGTGTGTTTGTTTGTATCTGTGTGTCCCTGTCTGTCACTTAGAACTTGAGGCAATCTAAAGGCATCTTTTCACATCTCTGCATTCATCTTCTTATCCCCCGTCCCCCCCGACTTTGTTTCTTTCTCCCCCCTTCTCTACTGTTTATCTGCTGCTCATACAGTCATTTTTCCCTCTGGCTTTTCTTTGGCTGCCATGCCCTGTGAGCACTGTTTAATTCTCCCCTGCAATCCCTCCGGAGAAGGAAGGGGTGAGGAGGTGGGTGCGGGGGCATGAAACAGGGGAGGACAAGGGCAGAGGCACTTCATTAATCAATCAACCAGCTTTGAAAATGTACCTAATTAACGGCTAATTACAGATCTGGGCACAGTGCCAGCTGGCATCCCATCCACCTCCACCAATACGACCCCCTAGTGTCCCCCAGATGACACTAGAGGTAAACACCCCTCCCTCGTTCCCTCCATTGCTCTGTTCTTTATTAGTCTATCCATCCATCCATGCATCCCTCACCCATTCCTTTCTCATCCTCTGCGGAAACAACAGCTGATAACTCAGACTACATAGCAGCAGATAGCTTAAAGATGTCTAGATCTCCAGCCACCTGCCTCATTGTCACGTTGCACCATATGGCTGTCTGTTTGATTTTCTTTTTGCAGTCTTACCGGAGAAATATCGGTGGTCATCATAGGGTCCCGGAGGTTCTCGGAAGGCACCGTCTCACCCCGACGATGGCTGCAACAGTTCTTGTCTTGTCCCTGCCAGCTCCCTCTGCGGGATGTGCTTGCACGCCAGGCCCGCTGGATCCTGAGAACACAGGTGGACAAAATTCATATAACAGTGACATCTCATAACCAAAGTTGAGCTACATTATGGAGTTGCCATGTGGTAGGCGTAATTTTGGGCGTCTAGGGTTTTTGAAGTAGAAGGTTTGAAGTCATGTTCATTTCCTACATGAAAAGGTTAGGGGATTGGCTGTTGGAGCATTTCCATGGCTTGGATGGACATGAAACTCTTCTGGTTGAATTAATTGAAAGGAGAAACTGTGAAAATATCTGGTTCTTTGATTTAAAAAAAAAAAAAAAAGTCAAAAATGATGTTACCATTGCACCATATCTCATTTCTCTCTCAACTTCTCAATTTCTTCTTCTTAGACTTTCCTCCCCTACATTTTTGTTCTTGGCCATTCCCAAACATCTTTTTCTTAGCTTTGCCTATTTTTTACCCGCTTTAAGTGTTACACAGCTCACACACTTTTCTGACCTCTTCCCGCCTATCTCCCCCGTTTTCAACCTCCACAGATCACTCTTCCTGTCTCTCTCTTTCCACTTTCTTTCATCCATGTATCGTCACCCCAACACCATGGTCCAGAGTGGAGCCTGGTGGATCAATTACCTGATGGAGAAACACATTCACCTCCAGTGGAGCAGAGACAGCTGAGCCAAATGGAACAAATTGAATTAAGCCATAACTCCTAGCTCTAAAACCAATACACGCCCCCCCCCCCGCCTTCCTCAATCCCTATTTTCTCCACTTTTATTCTACCTTTGCTCAGTCTATGTGTCCATGCTTCCTGTTCCTCTGCCTTTTCTGTGAGTTTATCTTGACATATTTTACCATCCATCTCACCTTTCTACACCCCAATCATGTTAACTCACCACAGAAACATTGGCTTTCTCTTCACCATCCTTGACTTTCAAGGAAGTGAAAGCCTGAGGCGAGAGCTGTCCCCTTTCTCTTAAACCTATAAAAGCCCTATAACCCGTGGGACCATGTTTAAATAAAGTGGTGCTAGATGGCAGTCTACGAGGGTGCATGGGCTACAAAGTGCACTCTGACCCCAGCTCCGAAACCTAATTAGAAGGAAGATGGAATTAAAGCCACACATTGATGTCTCCTACAAGACAAATATAATGCACTTTTAAGGTCATGGGTGACACTATGTGAAATTTGCCTCAAAATGTAGAAAAGAAACAAAGATGTTTGAAAGGGCCACAAGTGATACTCACACAATAGCCTTGATTTCCAGGTGCTGTTGTTGCTCACGACGACTTGGGCTATTGTCATCCTCTCCCTCACTCCTACGAGGACGGCTTCTATGATAATGACAAGGTGGATAAACTGGAATATGAGGTCAGAGAAGAAAACAGCTCAACTTGCATGCCAAAATAAATCAATGATTTTATATTTCACATGATATTGGAAGTCACAGCACAATAAGCACTTATAGAGTAAGAGGATGTCATGATATGTGGTTTATGTTCAAAAGTGCAGCCTCGTTATGGCACAATAAGGGTCTTGTACGATAGAACAAGGGCTTTACATTAAAGTATACCATCCTCATTGTAGACTGAGTGCTGTCCATAAAATATGAGGATTTTATCATGAAACAGTAGGGACAGTATTGTGTAGTGTCTTACCTCTCCACCTTGGGAACTGCTTGCCCTCCACTGTGATTGCAGTAGCGATGATACCGCTTTACTTCTTCCTGCACAGTGGAAAGCACCAATATGTCAACAAGGTTTTTAATTCTCTCTGCCAAGGATATGACACAGGAGGAGCTGTTCTTCGATAAAATACAATAATAAATCAGGAGCATTTTTCAATCGCTTCTCCTCCCACGCATACTATCTGTTTGGCATAGCTGTATAACTAAGCCTAAACAGAGGAAAACTGCTCTTTTTATGATTTATTAACCTCAAGAGTGGCAGCTTGTCTGGGTCTGTTAACATAGACATAAATTATCATGAACACACATAGTGGTATGGAAAACAACTGTCTGTGTGTGTGTGTGTGTGTGTGTGTGTGTGCTATTCCTGATGCAAAACAGCATGTGTGTGCTCTGCAGGTGCCAACCAGCCAGACACCGGCAGCAGGCCAGGGGGCGAGGCCGGTGTCAGGCAGCTCTGGGGCTGGACAGATGTATGTGCTCCCAAAGCAGCTCCACTCCAGCTCCACTCCATCTCCAGAATTCACTCATCTTTATGTTAGCCAGCAGGGTGCAAGCTGTGAGTATTTGTCCACGTTTGTGTTCAAGTGCTTGTGTCTACATCAAGGGTGTAAGGATAAATTCAGCTCACAGATCAGTACGACACAGGGTCGAATTGCTATGTGTAACGAGAAAGGCGACCCTGGTAGTGATGAACCCACAGAGAATTATTGCACAAATCAGCAGTTCCCCTCAACTCCATGGAGAGTCTTTGTGTCTTTCAGTTCATTGTTTTGGTTTTACAGGCCACAACTTTATATATTGCTATATTTTGGATCAGTCTCACTGCTCTCATCATCCTCATTTACAGCTGCAGTAGGCAGCTGTTTTCAAGGGGAAAGCTCTCTAACCCTACCTTCCCAGTACCAAAGAGCAGACAGACTAGCTGGTGAACATAGTGGATCATTAAGGAGCTAAAGAGTCAGATATTTTACTCACAAAGAAAAAGAGAATGAAAATCGGACTTAGATACATCAGTTGGCCAGAAACAGACTCCAAATTAACACTAATGTTGCCTTGTCTGCTGGATGTGTAATATGCAAGTTCGCCATATAAACTGTATTGCTGCACCAGAGTGGTCAAAAAATGTACTGATGGAGGTTCTGTACTCAAGATTCAGAACCTTAATATAGCAGCAAATAAAATGTGCTATGTGAAGATATAGTAGAGTAGTGTAAGCGCATGTGGCCATGACAAAACGTCAGTATTCCACGAATTAGGTAACGGTCTGTGAGAGCCATGTGGAGGCAATCCCAGCCCACTTTTTTCACTATTTCGAGTACAGCTGTGCAAAAACTATGTTTCAAAATGTCCCCATCCTTCTGTCTAGATGAAAATGTTCATAAAGAACAAATTAAGAACCTGGTTGGAGTGATACACATAGCCAATTTAAACCTTTCTTACACAAACTGGTATTATTTGTTTTGGAAGTCATTTTGAGACCATTTTGACAATTAACATTTTCAGGCAGCAGTTGAGACCTCATTTAGTTGTGCCCTCTGACATTTCCCACATGTAATCAAATTAGTTCCGCTTGGGAATACTAATTGATCAGATCAATTCATTCTGCAATCAATTTTTTTAACCCCACAATGCATATTGTCACCTTTTTAAACTGGGATATACTGTGCCGCAACACACCATTACACTGTGTCTACATGTGCGTTTGTATCCATCTAAGCTTATAAAGAGTACATTTGGGTACATGTAGTCCAGACACTGCGATGTTGCTGCATTAGTTCTGAATGTTCTTGCCTTGTCTCTCAGTGAAGCCAGTAGGGATTAAGTGTTCAGAATGCCAGGCAAAAGGCCAATAAGGGTTTAAAATATAACTGTATCAACCGGTGTTCTGCTGTAATAACAGCAGACTCCATCCTGATGCTTAAACTTATATAAGAACCCATGACAAAGATGTTTTTTTAAGACTGAAACTGTTTTTAAATATGTTTTAAAAGACAAAAGATTGATATGCTTAAATATACATATGCTAAAATGACAGAAATGTCTAACTTAAAGCCGCAATTACATATCTTAATGACATAATATAGAGCAATTGTCTACTTACACTACAGATTGAACATTAAGACAATACTATTGATACTATGATTTAAAAAATGATCTATCACAGTAAACATTTCATTATGAATTGTTACTATTTTCAAAGATTGTAACACTTGATATACCTTGTGTTAGTCACTTATTTACAGCTGCTATCATTGTTTACTATTTTTAGTTACTATCGTTTTGTAGTGTCTTGGCTCTCTGGACCGGATAAAATGCACTAAAGTTATATAATATGAGAGAAATAAACTTAGCACAAAAAGTAAGGAAATTTGTGTTTGGTAGATTATTTCTCTGTGGTAACAATGCTTTTTGGCAATAAATCTTATATCGTTGGAAAGCCTGTTTAGTTCCCTTTCAAATGGTGCCCCATTTGTAAAGAACATGCATTTGTGGGATGAGCAGTAGCACTGAGTATGTGGGTTGCGCCCATGAGATATTTGCCAAATCTTCTCTGCCAATGCCAAACAGCTTATTTTGCCATTGACTCGTTTGGTGTTTGGTGGATTGGATGATTGGAGTTTGAAGAAACAAGACATATTGCTAATTTAACAATTTATTCATTTCACAAACAGGAGCCTCAGTAGCGTGTGGAAGAACCATACACAGCCACAACAGCCTGGCACCTCCTCCTCATGCTGGTCACCAGCCTGGTCACACACTGCTGTGGGATGGCATCCCATTCTTCAACCAACATTTGTCGCAAGTCAGCCAACGTGGTTGTGTTGGTCACTCTGGCACAAACAGCATGCCCAAGCTGATCCCAAAAATCGATTGGGGTTGAGGTCAGGACTGCTGGCAGGCCATTCCATCCTCTCCACTCCCACATTCTGGAGGTAGTCTCTGATAAACCCCGCCCTGTGGGGGCAAGCGTTGTCATCTTGGAGGACAGAGTTCCATCCCAGACTGTGGAGATATGGGATTGCCACTGGTTGCAGAATCTCATATCTAAATCAGGCACCTGATTGGCAGCACCTGGGGGTGCCAGAAGCTCAAAACAAGTGTCAATAGCAACAGCAAAATAATCTGTTTGGCAATGGCAGAGAAGATTTGGCAAATTTTTCATGGGCGCAACCCACATACTCAGCGCTGCTGCTCATCCCACAAATGCATGTTCTTTACAAATGTGGCACCATTTGAAAGGGAACTAAACAGGTTTTCCAACGGTATAAGATTTATTGCCAAAAAGCATTGTTACCACAGAGAAATAATCTACCAAACACAACTTTCCTTACTTTTTGTGCTAAGTTTAGAATCACCAAGGGAGCAATACAACTGCAGCTGACAGGAGAAATGCATCACTTGCAGCATATAGGGTACATGACAATCTGTTAAATCAATAGCTGAATCCATGATTGCATAAAAACAGGGATATTAACAGAAGAACCTATTCTGCTGGGCATGTGTACAGCTTAATCACATTATTTTCAGTATTAAAAATAAGGGCAATCAATAGACCGAAAGGCTACGGAAGGTGAAGGTAGACAGTAATAAGCATTATGTCACTGAAAAATGAGAAAAGGAAGGAAAACATGAAGGAAGCGGAGAGAAAACAGCAGCACATAGCAGAAAGCCTGCTGCCCTCTAATTGATGAGTTATTAAAATCATAACTTCTCAGAGTCCTAGTTCTATCACAGAGATCGATGGCAGGCATAGTTGAGTGTGAGAGATGGTCAGCTCGTTTTGCCCTTCAGACTAGTGTGGGGTCGCTCAGTGAGATAAACTCCCACACACACACACACACACACACACACACACACACACACACACACACACACACACACACCTGAGTGCAATGTTTGAGAGAACAAACACGCCTGCATGCACACATACCGACGCACAGTCACATGTAAACACACGCACATATATCTACCTGATCTCAGAGGATTTGACTGCAGTGTGGCAATGTGCTGAAACATCTACGCAGACCACAGCTGTTTAGCCACCGCTCAACTGGTCGCTCAGCCCGGGGAAATGTCCAATCAGTGGAGATGCTCGTTAATCCTAACATTGGAAATCAATTTACATGCGCAGTGCGTGCAAGGAGTAATATGGAAGTCAACATGTACTCTTTCGCCTGACTCCCTGAGTACAAAAAGAGCCTGCTGAGAGATGTAGGTGTCCCTGATCACTGTGCTCATGTGACAAAATTATTTGAAATGCTATTTTCTCCTAATGGTATGGCTATGAGGTAAGACAAGTACTTTCTACTGAGGCAAATTGATGCATTTATGTCATTTCACTCAGACCTTCAAATCCTATTTGAGTAGAGAGGAAGCAGGAGACAGAGAAGACATTCAGGTTTGAAGGCGTAAAACGACAAAGAATCATATGACGCTATGTTTGTAATTAAGTGTTTGTCTTTTGATGTAATTTTAGCCTAAACCACTGATTTGTAAGTGTATTTTATTTTAATTTTATTACCCTGTGGCTAATGCACTCTGAACAGCACTTTGGTCAGCGCAAGCTGTTTTTAAATGTGCTATAGAAATAAACTTGACTTACTTACTTATTTACTATGATATTGACTAAGCTGCAGTGAGAAAAGCAGATTCATACTGATCAGATAACAGCGTTTACAGACCTATGCATTCTCACAATACCCAGGCCACTGCAGTTACAGTACACAGCCATTAATACCAGGCTGGAGCGTGAGATGTAGACTGACCTATGAGGCACAGATAAGGAACAGCCACACCAAGGAGGCTTACATCATGCACACGCAGATGTTAGGTTATTTTCATATCTAGAAAAATGCAGTTCATTATATACAGACAGACCCATTTCTTTTAGAGCCATCCAGGTTTTATATGAATGAATTCAAAGAAAGGGCTCTAATATAAGACCCATTTTAAGCATACAGGGCTGCACTGTAAAACATGTATTTCACGGGTGATGTCTTTAAAGTGCTTGTTTTGTCCGACCAGCAGCCCATAACTGGAAATTTTCTATTCAATTTACAAAGATATTAAAGGTCAGAAAAGCATCATATCCTCACATTTGAGAACCTGGAACAGGCTAATGCTTGGCATTTCTGCTTGATGAATGATGCATACATTATCAAAATTGTTAATTCATTTTCTGCTGATTTTGGCAAACTGATTAATCACTAACGCACACAGAATACAACCAATATGAGTCTTCAAACCTACATGTGTTGAGGCGATGGTAGGGCAGGGAAGCATTCAAAAGAGGTTGGAAAGAGGGTATCTGGGATGTACAATAAGGGAAGCAAGAAGGTATCAATGGGAAGCAAGTGGAGGCCATATGTTTATTCTAAATTGGGAGAGGAGAAGAAGAAGAGAAAGACATCCCAAGAAGGATGGAGTTGAGTGGGGTGTGACGATTACAGATAAAGGAGGTGTGAGAGTGAGAAAATGACTATAGTCTATCAAAATGCAAAATGGAGCACTTGGGACTATTTCCCCTGTTACTATTAACCAATGGAGAGCTGCTCTGGTTAACATATGGTGAGGGAGGGAGTGAGAGCATGTTCACACACACATGCCCATCATGGGTGATCAAAGACTACGCTCTCTCTCATTTAGACCAAGCCAGCCTTCCAAGACATGGTGATGAGATGGAAATGACTAAACACTGGCAGGAGTGTGTGTGGGCATACATGTGTGCACGCACGCACGCACGCACGCACGCACGCACACACGCACACACACACACAGGATGTATATTTCTTCATCATATGACCGTAGCGGGCCGAGAGACACCTATCTGTCAGTGTGCAGGCTCATCTCGCTCCAGCATGGGTTATTATGACTCAATCGCGAAGCGTTTGAGTGAGCTGGGGCAAACAGCACTCAGCGCAGCTCTGTCCCACTGGGGGAGAGACGATAATGCACTTCTGAAATATGACGCCCTTCCCTGGCAGCACACTCCCCCTATGTACATCTCTATATATATATATATATTGCAGAACACCGTATCTGTGTCTGACTCCCACGGTTTGTGTGGGTAAACTGATGCTGACCCTGTTCAGGGTCTGAATGACACCAGTGGAAGATGGATTTCTGCTCCTGTTGGGCACAAACACGCGCTCATTAAAAATGGTTTCTGCATGCTCACTGAATTAGGAGCAGCCAGGGGGCTCCATGCATGATACGGATGAATGATTTCAAGATTCCAGCTGCAAGTGCTGTGTCAACAATGTCACCAGTACTGTATATTTCATGCTTAACCCCATTAAATGTGACCCCTTTGGCGTGCTGTTTAAATAAGCTCTGTGTAGAATGGTTAACAACAAGGGCTCGTGACCGTGAAATTCTGCTGTCCCATTGATTATGGAGTAATAGCTGGATAGATGAATGTGTTTCTCAGGGGGTTCACGCCTCGGCAATGAATCTGAATCACTCACGCAGACACAGCAAGTGGAGCAGCCTCCATATCCAATAACCGGCATTTCTATCCTCGCTCATATTTCACACGGCAATTACTGGATAGTCCTTCGTAAAGCTTCTTCGTGTCCTCCTCTGTAGTCCTATATGATCCTCCTCTGACATGGCGTCTCACAGAGTTAAGCTGGATCAATTTGGAAAAGTCATTTTTGGGGAGCGACAATGGAATTAAACTGTCAGGTGGTGCAGTGGAAACAGATTGGAACAAATTTGGAGTCTAAATCAGAACCTTTAGAGAAACATGCAATGAACAAGCGTGTGTGTGTGTGTGTGTGTGTGTGTGTGTGTGTGGGGGTTGCCCCAACATCATAATGTATTGCAGAGTAAGTCAAAAGCTGTGATGGAACAGTGCTTTCCGAGCTCAATGGCTCAATATCCCCAGCCGCCGATAATGCGCAACACATCATTCACATTAAATATTCAGAAGGTCAATACAACCAGGTGAACTGGTGAAGCACCTACAGTACACTCACCCAAAGGAAACGTCATATACTTATGTTAAAGATGATCCTTAGCTAAATTGATTTACATTATGAAGTCAATTACAACAACTGCTCTCGTCAAACCAACTGTTTGAGTTTCAAAAACATGTATCATCTCTTAACATGAGCTCTGGTCTCATGCTGAGGAGGAGGGCACGCCACCTTGATCTGCTGAGCAGTTCAGCTATACCCTCAGTATTCCCTGCTGCCATGACAAAAATCTTTAGGTGGTCTCAAGCCAACACGAAAAAGCAATTCCCCAAACCAAATTTGAAATCAGTCAATTGTGCCATTTGGGAATAAGGGAAGCCAAATTAACAAGCAGTTAAGGGTATACATGGAGGGAAGGGAAGAAATGGTCATACAGTATAGGGCTCACTGTCCATGGTGCTTATACTTCTCTGCCGTCTCTCCAGCTGCTAAACCACTGAGGAATAGTTGCCTAAATGTTGTCAGATTGCAAAGAAACATAGCTCTCTTTAAATTAGTTTGTACAGTTCATGGGCTCCCCCCCCCCCCCATTAAATACTTTATTAAATACTTTTATTTAAAAAATAAATAAATAAAAAAATGAGCAGAATAAGCATTAACTTACTGCTCCTAAGAAAAAGATCAGAAAGTGAATTACATCATTACTGAAATGTTCCCCAACCAAAAGAGATAACCATTATATACTAACAACATCTTCACAGATAATCCAGTTCATAGTAATGACATAATACTTTAATGCCACTTTCTTCTGAATGCCTCCTACCTGGTTATTAATGCACAGAGCAAGGTGTTTCCTTTCTCGAGCCAGACTCCCGCTGCGCAGCCTCCCCTCCTCTCCCTGGTACATGCTTCTGGAAGGACACCGCTCAAGTTAATAAGCCACAATGACTCTCCAAATAGGAAATTTGCTATAAGCCCTCAGTATACGCACAGCCTACTGTGCAGCTGCAGAGAGTACCGTTATGCAGGATTTTTAATCACACATCAGTGCATGTCGGAGCAGCCTGTACTGGAGCTTCTCGTTTGTCCTAAATAAAACACTCTTGCCATACATGTATGACTATAGGATCAGTTGGTGGATGTGACACTAACCTGTACGTGCCGTTCCTCAGCATGGCGAGCAGTGTCTCTCTCTCTCTCTCTCTCTCTCTCCGCGGTCAGTCAGAGATGAAGTGAACACTTTGAGTCGGGAGCAGCCGGAGAGAGACCAGACTTGGGAAAATCCTCGCAGCCAATGGGACGCTGAGCGTGCGCGCGTTTTTATACAGCGCCCATTGCGCGTGTGTCGACGATGTCATTTAACTTGGCAATCGGCTTTAATTACAACATTAATTATTCTGCACGCCTTTTCTCTGGGGAAGGGCAATCGCATAGGCTACTACAGTATCTACATCCTATTATGATAGGCTTTTGAAATGCCTCACGGTGTGCCAATCTATATTTGCTCATATTCTAGATATGGCGTTAATGGTTTACATTACACAGGTGTGGGCTGGGAACAGAAGGGACGTGCAAGTTGAACAAACACCTGTATTTGTTTTTTGTTTTTTTAAACAAAGCATACGTCATCTTTACTCAGCACTCGCGTGAGCTGCAGACAGGTGAGGTGTAAGGAGAAGTGGTCCTTCTTTAAGTTTAAGTTATAGGCCCACCTTAAACATTAAACCACCTGAGCTGATCATTTGAATGGAGGACTTCAAACTGTGTCCAATGACTAACTACTACAAAAGGATCCTTCTACCAGTGGCCTACAGCCTTGTGTTCCTGCTGGGTTTAAGTTTAAACGGTGCCCTGCTGTGGTGCGTGTGCTGTCGGACGCGCCGCTGGAGCAGCACGGTCATCTATATGACCAACCTCGCCGCGGCGGATCTGCTCTACGTGCTGGCCTTGCCCCCTCTCATCGTCAGCAATGCCATGGGCGGCCTGTGGCCCTTCGGCAACATCATCTGCAAAAGCGTCAGGTTTTTCTTTCTCGTCAACCTCCACTGTAGCATGATGTTGCTCACATGCGTCAGCGTGCACCGTTTCCTCGGAGTGTGCTTTCCCATCGCGTCTGTGCGCCTCAGGACCAAGAGACTGGCCCTCTTCGCGTCAGGTTCGGTTTGGATCCTGGCCACTGCAGAGATTTTACCCACACTGGTCTTTGCGCACACAGGTGTGATCAACAACATGACTGTGTGCTTTGAAATGACTGACCCGGGGCAATTTAAAGTTTACTTCCCCTACGGGCTGTTTTTAGCCATAGTGGGTTTTCTGATTCCTTTCCTCGTCGTTATCACCTGTTACTGCTGCATGATGAAAGTGCTTTATTGTAGGGACAGCATCTCTAATGAAGGGACAGCTCGTAAGCGCAAGAAGTCTCTTTACACCATCTTAATTGTGTGTCTCATGTTTGTGGTGTGTTTTGTGCCGTATCACATTGCTCGGACCGTCTACTTGTTTGTGAGGGTCTACATGCCCGGAGACTGTCATCTTTTGAATGTAGTCATGATCTCCTTTAAGGTGTGGAAGCCTGTGGTCAGTTTTAACTCTTGCGCAAATCCTCTCCTCTACTTTTTGGGCGGTGATCGGCACCGCCAGAAGCTCTGGGCCAGGCTGTGGAGGAAGCGGACGAGAGTCCAGCCTACCGTGTGTCTGGTGGAGGATGTACGCAACATGAACAGGTCGGGAGGGTAGAGAGAGAGAGAGAGAGAGAGCATCCATCAGTGACTTTTTTTATTTTTTTAATCATGAGTCAGTGGGCCAATGCCACTGGGACTGTACCAACACTGTAAGCTGTGTTTAATAATTCCTTTTATTTATTTTAAATATATTTATTTGGCAACATTCAACAGGTCACAGAAGTCACGGCATTATGTGTGTACACTATTCTAACTTATTGCAACCTGAAGGATCAGCAGAAGTATAACCTGATACTGTAAATACTAAAAGGCAGTTATTAAAAAGCAATGATACTGTGGCCAGAGGTGACAAACATTTGAGGGAATCAGTGCCCTCTGTTGTTTGCAGAGGGCTGAGTCTCTAAAACAGACCCTAAAACAGCATCAAGGCACCATAAAGCATCAGTCCAATTTTATAGGACACAATCTCCTGAGAAACAAATGTATTCATGTTGTGAGGTTTCTATAAAAAGGCACAACACAACACCAGTATAAAGCAAATAAAAAAACAACTGAAGATAGGTCCAAAAATAATCTGTATGTTGATACTAATGGAGAAAAAAACCTGATACCAGTCTGAATACCCAGAACAACAGTCAGTCATGTAAAGGTTAGAAATACCTTGAAGGTTTAAAAAAAAAAAAAAAAGTGCATCAATATCTTGTTCAAACAGGGACACTTTGTAAGCATCCTTTTTTTTTTAGTGCATACTTGTCTGGAGCCACAGAGCTACAGCATTGGAGGAGCAGCCAGCTGAATGAAGGGCATCATTTTAGAATACTCCTGTGGGCAAGTGATGACAGATGAGTAGAGTAGTGGTCTGGGAGCTGAGAGGACAACGATTAAGTTAAGGGGAAAAAAAGAGCAAAGTGGAAATGGAAGAATTGCTGGTGTTAATTATAAAGTGTAATCGTAAAACCCTCAAGATTAGAGGCTGAATAAATTAATAAATGCATTTCTGTTTGAATGAGTGGTTGGTGTGTGTGTGTGTGTGTGTGTGTGTGTGTGTGTGTGTGTGTGTGTGCGCATACCTGTGCGCCCAGCCTTGAGAGGTACCGGTTGCGTAAGCCAAAAGCAGACATGGGTGCTAGTCTAGCAAGCTCACCCCCTATCACTTTACTGGGTTGCCTTTTATTCCTGCAGGAATAATAATAATAATAATAATAATAATAATAATAATAATAAGGAATAATAATAATATCGCCATCTTTATCATCTTCATCAAATTCCATTGTTCCATTAACAAGCTGGTATCAAAATGTGATTTGGTTCTACAGAAAAACTTTTTGTAATGCCTTTCCTTGCAATCTCACTGCCTTTGATTGTACAATTATCTTCTGTAATTTCTCAAATCGTATCATTTCTTGTACACAGCTCAATAACAGTTAACACAAATATTCTCAGTTAAGCAAAGACCGCCCTGCTGTCACAACACCATAGTGCAAATGAGTGACAGGTTTCTGGCTGTGTGACACTGTGGTCATTTTAATGCGCAATCACAACATTTTAACGTCATGCTACTGCCTGTCTTATTACATGTGTTGGGCTTAAAAAGAGTAAACTAACACCAGGTTGAAATGCAGAGTTTGTACCCTCTCTGGTTGAAAGTTTCAAGTCTGTTTCACTTCTAACCACACGCAGCAACACTGTGCGGTCAGAACAGAAGTGTGTCCTTTTGCACCTGTCACCATTTGGACACAGTGCACTCCTGCAAAAACAGGAAGTTGGAACTGTGGGAGGTCATAAAAAGCAAGATTTCCAGGGGGTGTTAAGTTACTCTTATAGCCTCGCTTGCCAAACCTATAGCTCCACAGCGCTGCAGAGTAAAAGTTACTTAATATTTTTGATGCCCAACTGAGGTAGTGTCTGTTCATCAGCCAGTCTGCCATCCTGGTAACAACACGTGGAGATACATCTCTCTCCAAATTACTAGAATGGTGAGAGCTAAACAGAGTGCATGAATATTTTGTCCCATTCAGACGAAGCAAGCAACATTTTGGGGGCAGTGCTTTCAAGAAGTTCATTACCTGAGCTTGATAAACGAGCAAAACAGTCTATAAAACATTATTTATGAGTGGAACTGATTCTTTCAAAGGTCGCATTAATAAAACAGTTTGTGAAAAGTTGAAAGTGGTTTGATTACACGGGTAAATGCATTCCAAAGCGTGCCTCTCTTTTTCTTAACTTTATCATTATAGTAATGTGCCATTTGATGATGCCACAGAAAATAACTCTTTATCATCCTCTGAAACCAGCGAAGAGCGGATAAAGAAATTAAGAAATAAAAGAATAGAGCAATAAAGATTTAAATAATAAAGAGCTATGCTCTTTTTGAGATTATGCACCATAAAAGGTCAATGACGCATATGATTAAAATTGAATATGAACTCACTAAGGAATGTCTAGTAAGGAGGATTTTGGTCGACAATTATTGTGAATGCTGACATCTGATGCGTACGTAAATTAACTGTCGAGTTGTCTGCAAAAAGGCAAGTAACAGAGTCTTTCTGAAAACAATTTGTAATAAAAAGTAACATAAAAACATCCACAACGTTACCCCTATATACATTTAAAGCAACTGAATCAAAATAGGAATCCTATATTGTGAGTTGCATCCGCATGTAATACAATAAAGCTCTATCTATCTCATATATATATATATATATATATATATATATATATATATATATATATATATATATATATATATATATATATATATATATATATATATCCAAAGGATACAAGTATTATCTTTAGCTGAACATTTAAAATGTTTTAAAATGTTCAAAGCGTCTTAACTTTCTTCAGTAAGTGAGGAAACACACGCACACAGGAGAAAGTGGAGAGTGACTATTGGAGGAGATGAAGTCAGTATGAGAGGTAAGAGAGGAACTGTCGTGTCCAAACTGTTTCATTTGTCAGTGTCCTGATAGCGACATAATAAGCTATTATACAGGGTTGGTTATGTAATAGCCGGGGCCAGACACTCAGTTCTGATGGGAAGAGTCACAGATGACAGCACTGGGCGGAGTCAGTAGTGCAGTCCCGCCCCATGGCAGTTGATTGACAGCTCTGGGGTAGACAGTGCAGCCTGCTGGCTCTGAAGCCCAGGACTGAATGTGTTCCCTCATCATCATCATCATCATCATCATCTGGAAAATATCAGTCACAGAACAAACCAGAAAATATCAGTCTGTATTTTCACACAGCATCAGCCATATGTAACTTAGAACATATTATTTATATAGCTTACACAGATACATATAACAAAGGGAGATAGACTGAAACAGATGTAACCTCAATTGTGACAGAAAGTAGTCATACCCATCAAGAGACCATGTGTGGTTCGTGTTTTAGGTATGAAACTACATACAAAATAAATCACCCACAGGTGGTGTGCTATTTACATGTGGCCTAACCTAAATAAATGTACCCACTTGGTCTGCTGACATAGCAGGCATTTCCTCCAAATTTTTAAGTCTTGTTTCATGAACTCTAATGGAAAACAAACTTTTTTGCATGAGTGCTTTGCCACCACAGCAAGGCTAGCCAGTACATATAGCACCAAAACGGTCCATAGAATGAATTCCCTTTCACTATAGTTTAGAATTTGTTTATAATAAACCATAACTGGATCAGATAAGACACAAAAAAAAATTGTATTTTTATTTTTTTTATTTTTTTTTTTTTAATTCCGGCTGTGTTCACACGTGTAGTTTGAAAAGGTTTCTTTCTCTTTAAATTTGAATACTTGGAAACAAATCTGCATCGACAGTGATAATTGACACACTGTACCTTATAAGTGGCAGGACCATGGGCAGTTCTGCTGTAACAACCACTCAAGGATAAATGAAAGCCAACTCAGGCAACACATCCATGATGACGTGACTTATCACCTCGTTACACTTCTGAACCTTGTACAATATTAAAACTAGGAGTTGGGGATAAACAGTAAAATTAAGCATTATTCTGCAACTCAGCATGCGAGTCATGTGGTTGGAGTGTAGAATATAGGATCAAAGAACAAATCCATACAAAAACATCACTTGACTGTAACTACCACATTGGACGAGAATGAATGCAATAGACACTCTACCAATTTCAGTAGATCTGGATTAAATTGACTGCAGCAGGTTCGGCCAATTAGTAGCTCTTACAAGTGTTCCAAAACATGCCTGCACCACTTGATTATATGAGTGGAATGTTCAATACTGTAGGTTTCTGAGATGCTTGTCTAATTGTTGGGAAAAGTGGGTGGAAAAGCTGGAGGGGGGAGGGTCAATGGTACTCACTCTGCGTCTGAATTGGCTTCTTTCTGGAGTTTGGTTCTTGCTGCGGCTGACAGGTTCAATTCTCCTCCTGGAGCAAGAGAGGGAGACGGAGAGATTAAGAGGCGAGTGAGTCTGGTGGCAAGGAGAGTGGTGTGCTGAAGAGAGGTGAGTAAAGTGAAGAGATGTCACAGGAGAAAAAGGAATAAGACAGGGGTAGATTGGGGAAACAAACAGAGACAGCATGGAGAGGCATTGAGAGAAGTGAAGCAGTGGGAAAGTTCAAGGCTTCAGTCTTCTCTTACCTCGGAGATAATTCACAAAGTACAGCATCACCACTGCCATCAGCGCAACTGCAAGAAACAAGTAACTTTTTGTCACTCAAATGTGTCTAACAGGAGTTGGAAAGACTGCAATCTCAAAAACCCACACACAAACGGACAGAAAATACTGACAGCAGAGGCAGATGCAGAAAAACATTTCCAAAAACAGGTATCCTCTGGTGTCTAGGATGGCTCCTGCTGCCATGGCAACGAGAGCGAGTCCCAGGTTCTGGATCGACTGCATGCTGGTGGACGAAGGCAACATCAGTGTCAGTGAAAAATATAAATAATTAACAGTCATAACTGTGCATGCGTTTAACTGTCAATATGTAGAAATGTCAGAACATTGGTTTGCAAAGGTTGAGCAGCACCCTCTCCTTCTCTGGTGTGATAGTCAGGGGGGGGGGGAATACATTGCAGCAAGGGAGGACTAACACACAGAGAACAAAAGAAGAGATTTAGATAAGAGTCTGGATTTTTAATGTTTCTATTTGATACATTACAGGGCTTACAGACAGTCATAAAATATACAAATGTGCATGGAGTGCAAAAGTGCAAACGTTTCAGTCCATGCTGAACTTTCCTCAGGGCATGATGAGGCATGCAAGATGAGTCAGCCTATATGTAAGGGACTCTACAAGTGCACCTTGTCAAACATCTCGGGCCTAGCCACGAGGAATGTATCTAATACATCCAGACTCTGGTCTAAATCTCCCTTTTTTGATCTGTGTGCGCGAGTCCTCCCTTGCTGCACCATCAGTCATAACATTGCCATTAAAAGGTGCATACAAGCCGTAAGCCGTCCCCAGCTGATGCTCAGGTACCACAAAGGCCACCATGGGCCACAGTGCACAGGCCAGTAAGGAATAGGAGACACCCAGCAGGGACTGGAAAACAATGGATGACACACATGCAGTCGTTCATTTTATTATGTTAGGGCTCTCCAAATAATTCCGTGGTATGATGGATTACCTAAAATAGCTTGTTTATTGCATGATGCAAATATGCATTTAACACTCTAGATGGGAAATTAATAAATGGTGCTATATAAATATATGTTTATTCCATTCTTAAAGCAAAACCCTGTTCAACTCCTACTGCTATCCAGTAAGAATTTAATATAGTAGTTTTTATTTTTTATATTAAATAGAAATATCAGTGTTATCATTTCTTTATATGCAGGCTGCAAGCACACTCAAATACAACACAAATTAGGTTTCCTGCACTGCCAATCAATGGGTTTGCAACTACAAGTAGGTCAACAATTCTCCAAGACTTTGTGTCTTTAGAAACTAGTATCCACACCCACTATGACTCACAATTCTTCCATCTCACTTGGACACCACTAACCTAACAGCGCCCAGTGAATGTACTGACATTTATCGACAGCACAATTCCTTCACTTAATTCATCCTACGAATGTTAAAAAATGTACAAAATAAGACTTTGGTGGAGTATAGTGCAAAAGGTTGCCAGGGGCATTACCATGGCGATCCATGGGTTCCAGAAGGTGAAGGCCAGCATCATGTGAGCGGCGAGTGTGGCGACCACGGCAATCATTACCCAAACCACATTCCTCCCCGTCCTATCGACCACGAAGCCCAGAAGTGGAGATGCAGGGGCTGAGATGATGTACACAATACTGGCAAAGATAGAGAAGGGCAGTCCGTTTTTATGACTGGAATCTAAACTAATTGAAATGTTATCCTGGTTAATGACAGAAATCTGAGTAAAGACAATCTATCTGCTGAAGTAGGCCTTTAGGAGCGTGATACCAAGTTATTTGGTTTACGTTCTATGGGATATTAAAAGTCTTCTAGTCTATATAAATAACGTTCCACTTCCGGGATTGTGCCGCAGGAAATTCCGCCATATGTCCCTCAATTAGGCCGGATGCCCGTTACCTTGGGTGTTGGTAATTTTAATCTCCGGTGGATTTATAAGGACTGTGGTTAATTGCTTTTCAGATCTCTGCAGGGTAAATCCAGACAGCTAGCTAGACTATCTGTCCAATCTGAGTTTTCTGTTGCACAACTAAAACAACTTTTTTAAGTACACATGTTCGACCAAGACAAGTTCCTTCCCAGGCTATTTTGCAGTGCCACCGTGGCTCCGCTCGGCGCTGAGTGGCTTAAAAAAATGCCAATAAATTTTTCTCCCACCCCGGAATGCTGTGTGGACTAGCCAGACCCTCTTCTGCAGCGCTGTGGAGGAAGGTCTGGCAAAGGGAGACTAAAAGTCTAACATGTTTCCAGTTTCGGGTAGCTGTAGTAACATTTCTCAACTAAAACTCTGGCCAAATTGCTTTTTCAGACTGGCAAAAGCAGTCATCCATTAGAATAAGAAACATGCAGCCAACAAAGGAGATAGATCAGCAACAGCAGACTATAATGGTGTTAGTGCCTTAAGGTAGAATGGTCTCAACAGCCTATTACAACTGATCTGAGTTACCTGTTGACAGCTCTGGCTTCAGCCGGGGAGAAATTGAATTTTTCAATGAAGAACACCCTGTAAATAAAAAGACAAGATGATGGGCTCACAGTACACAGTGCTGCTCAACATTTATATTGATGTGAGGACAAGAGAAGAGGAAATCAAGTTGACTCCTGCGGCAGGTAGCTCTCGGTCTTCCATACATTGTTTTCTGCTCAATTTGCATAACAAGTATTTGCTCTGTAAGCATTGACCCTCGGTGGAGAAACCATGTCAGTTGCTAAGTGATTTAAGAGTGCCTTTCAGAGAAGGAAATGCAGGTCGCGATAGCTTCAATTGGTTTCTTTCACTGCAAACCTATTTGTCAAACCTCTTTCCATTTCGGACTCCCTCTCCCTCCCGTACACAGCATTGTGAGGTTGCAGTGTTGAATGTTCTTTGCTCAACACAGGCACTGTACGACTTTAATGTAAGTTCTCGATTTAATTCAAACTGAACAATTTAACTAAAAAACATCTTGAAGTGAATTATAATTTCTCTTTACTCAAGGACGAGTAAGGGTCAAGATATTTTCATCAAGCACTAAACCAAAAATGCCGTTCCATCATTTCAGCATACAAAGCTATAGATATTGTTCCCGCCAGAATGGTGAAGGAGATTTTTAATAGCACCATTGTCTACTATACTTTAAATTCTTGTCTTAGTTCAGGTTCTGTCCCAGCTGCCTTTAAACATGCTGTGGTCAGGCCCCTACTTAAGAAGCCTAATCTTGACCCCACAGTGTTGTCCAATTTTAGACCAGGCTCTCATCTGCCTTTTCTTTCAAAGGTTTTGGAAAAAGTTACTTTCACACAGGTACAAGCCTTTTAACAACAGAACTCTGTGTTTGAAGAATTTCAATCTGGTTTTAGATCAGGTCACAGCACTGAGTCTGCCCTATTGAGAGTACACAACGATATTGCCTTGTCTGTAGATGCCGGGAATCCTACAGTTTTAGTGCTTTTGGACCTCACAGCGGCTTTTGACACAGTGGACAATGCAGTCCTCCTCTCTTGCCTTGATCATTGTGTAGGCATCCGAGGCTCGGCACTTAAATGGTTTAGCTCCTATTTGGCAAATAGGACCTCTCCTCGTCAGCTGCTCTTCTTTCTTGTGGGGTACCCCAGGGTTCCATGCTTGGCCCCATTCTGTTTTCTTTATATATGTTGCTTTTGGGGGCTATTATAGGCAAGCACAACCGGTCATTTCATGCAGATGATTTGCAAATGTATTTGCCTATCAAAGCAAATGACAGTGTTGCACTAAACTCCCTGCTTAGTTGTATTAATGATATTAAGTTGTGGCTTCACAAAATTTTCTTAATTTGAACGAAGCATGTAATTTGACAAGCAGATCAGTAATGTTGTTAGAATGAGCTTTTTCCAGCTTCGTTTCCTGGCCAAAGTTAAGCCTTTCCTGAACAGGCACGATCTTGAAAAGGCTATTCATGCCTTTATTAGTTCAAGGTTGGATTACTGTAATGCTCTTTATGTTGGTCTGAATCAGACCTCCACCTCACGCCTTCAACTTGTTCAAAATGCTGCTGCTCGCTTTTTAACAAATACATCTAGACGTGCACACATCACTCCTGTTCTCTACACCCTACATTGGCTCCCTATGCATTTTAGAATAGATTTTAAGATCTTATTGTTTGTTTTCAAGGCCTTAAATGGAGTATTTGTCCGAAATTTTAACTTTGCATGAGCACAACCGGTCATTGCGGTCTTCAAATCAGCTGGTTTTAGAAGTCCCAAGGTCAAGGTATAAACGGTGGGGTGATCAGGCTTTTGCAGTTGCTGCCCCGAGACTCTGGAACAAGTTACCCTCTGATATTCTCACTATTACGGATGTAGCTCTTTTTAGGTCCAAACTCAAAACCTATTTGTTTAGACTGGCTTTTAATACGTAGTAGTGGTGTGACAATTTCACTCTCCTGTTTCTTTGTAACCTTTTCTGATTTTACTGTGTTATATGTTTCATTCTGTTTATTGTGTGATATGTTGTTTTATACTTGATTCTTGATGTAAAGCACTTTGGATACCTGCTGGTTGCTGTAAAGTGCTATATAAATACATTTTGATTGATTGATTGAAAGCCCCTATTTTCAGAATTAGTATGCAATTATAGTTGGAGTAAATGTTTATGGGGAAAAGAAAATCTGAAACTTTGGTGATAATCTCCAGCACTCAAAATGTTCAAATCTTTCACAGGGAAGAAGTCAAAGGAGAAGTCTGGCAATATTCAAATCAAGTTTAAAGGGTCAATCCCACCTAACAGTTCGGCAACCACATACAGTATGTGCCCCATATGTGTAGTAATACGCAGCTAAATAGTCTACACTACAATATTTGCTCCTTTGTGAGCGGTGTTTGCTATAAACTACTTCAGCTGGGAAATTACTTCGCTTTTCTTTTCTTTTTTTTAAGTGAAACTATATACACAGAGAGGCGTTGGAAGTCAAACAGCATTGGTGGTTATGTTCTTATCATGGGATTTGTTGACATTAGAAAAATCCACAAGGCGGTCATTTTATTAAATACACCTGTACAATCTAATACAACAGCCCTACCATGACTTTTATGTTTACAAAGCTCATAATGTTCAGTAATTGATGACATCATCAGAAATGTGTAAATTCAGTTATATTACTGAGCTCAAAGTTGAAGGTGGTGTTGTACTGGACTATTTTACACATGGAGAGGTGTTTCTACTTTTTTGTCCTCCCTATTTACATATACGAGGGGGGCAGAATATTAGGAACAGCCTGCATCTAATGCAGTCCAGTACAACACCATCTCTAAACTATGACCTCGATGCTAAAACATATGACAGTGTCAAAGAAACTGATTATTGGCATCATAAAAGTAGACTTTATGGCAAACCAGTTTTGATTTAACTGCATTTGATTGTGCAGTTAAAGTGAGCACTGAGCGTGTGATAAAAATCGTTTTCATCTTTCAACACTGTA
Organism: Sander vitreus; assembly: GCF_031162955.1. Taxonomy (NCBI): domain Eukaryota; kingdom Metazoa; phylum Chordata; class Actinopteri; order Perciformes; family Percidae; genus Sander; species Sander vitreus. Next base: position 12,639,008 of record NC_135857.1, on the reverse strand, counting down.
GCAACGCATAACCCTTGTATAGCTCTGCTCTATAAACAACTGGCCAATCGCAAACGTAGATTTAGAATAAATAAAGTGTACAACTCAATGTCATGGATTAGAATGGCTTAGCGATACATGCTAAAATTTGAATTAGAAAGATGGGAGGAACTGACTTCTTTTGTTATACAGACGAGATAATGTTCTGGGTGTATTAAAGATGTGTGAAGGCCTTTGAAAGAAAGTTGTTTTTGCGTGTGTGTGTGTGTGTGTGTGTGTGAGTGGAAGGTGGCACTGATGCAATACTCACTGTCCCAGTCCAATAAAGGGGAAAACTGCGACATAGTAGGCCACGCAAATGATGAAGATGAGCCACAGGGGGAAGGGGAAGTCTTTCACATCGGTCAACTTGATCACCTCACCTTATATGCAAAATTAACACACATGCAGATCAGCTTGAGAGCATTATTTGCTTTCAACAACTGTGAAAGAAGAAGACCGGCTTCTCTGACAAAAGAAGCCCTTTAGTTCCAAAGGGAAAGGTATACCACACACTGGATTGAACTCAGTGAATTGATCTGTCCCCGTCTTGAAAGAAGCCACACCACAACAGAGAAAAGGCTAAAGCCAATGAACTGTCTGGCCAGAATGTCAATTTTAGGAAGATAACAAGAAAAACAAAACATGGCCTTACACTGTGTCAGGGTCCATGTTTACTGTGAAAAGCATTCTAGTAGTTATTGACAGAGAAGGCCAAAGAGGAAAAACTAAAGACAAAAAGACACACCCTGTGTTCCAATAACCATACTATTTAGTATGCCAGATTTAGTATGTCCCAATACATAGTATGTCAAATACTGTATAAAACCCACAATCCTTTGCCCAGCATACATGAAGAAGAGAGTCAAAGTTCAAGGGGCAATGCTATTGTATGCATACTGCATGCAACAGCATGTACTTTGTAAGGGCAGCTGCAGTACATACTAAGAGCAAAAAGAAAAACATGTGATTTGGAACTCAGTCACAATATTAGAAAACATTACCCGTTTTGCCTTGTTCCTTGTGGAGGATCTTCTCTGCTCTTTTGTCAAGGTATCCCAACACCAAGGCACAGATAAGTGAAAACAGGCAGGTTACAGCAGCTAAGGAGAGAAAAAAAGAAATCAAAGACATAAGTAAATAAGTACATATGGAGCAGACAAAAAAGAAAGTAAGGAAATGGTAAGTTCAAGTTATACTTTGGTGATTAGATTATCAAGGAGTTCAAATTTGGATGCCTGCTGATTAATTCTATTCTATTGTTCATATGAATTTATTTTAAAATGGTCAGATTAACAGTGGCAATGGAGACGGGCTATAAAAGAAAACACAAACTGCTAGCTGTGCAAAAGTGGAAGCACTTTTAGCATGCCTAAGAAGTAACTCCAGAGAAAATTATATGAAGTGACACTTTTTCTAACTCATGTGACTCATCTGTAGCAGGCGATAGCACTTTTAGTTCTGTATAACACTTCTCTCGGTCTCTGCTGGCTGTGTTATCTGAGATCATTAGTTACAAGGAAAGGATCTAGTATCTCTAGCAGAGACAGAGATAAAGCACACGTAACCAGAGTCTTCATGTTTAACACTTCAATTTCAAGTCTCTCCCTTCAGTGAGGCACCTATGCCACCCCCCAGCTAAAGCAAAATCGTATGATATTTACCTATCATGAGTGATGCACCTAGTGCGGTGTGTCCAGGAGAGCCAGCGAGGTCTGAGACCTTGCTGTACACCCAGCCCATGATGTTCATGTTCACTGTGCTGCCCTTGAGACGAGCAGAGAGGAGGGTGAATACGTAAGGCATACGTTTGGGTTTCCATTCAATTGTCAAGCAAATGTTAAGCAAACTTTAAAAATGTCACAAAAAAAGCGAATTAAGCGCGTTCTGTCAACTGGTTTGGAGCGAATTAGTCTATATCCTTCGCATTCCACTTCCGGGATTGCTCTGGTGCTGCAGCTAATTCTGCCGGATGCATGGATTTTCCATTTCCTTACGTTTTCTTTGTGTTGGAATTTTAAATTCTGTGGATTTATGAGGACTATGGTTAACTGCTCCTCAGATCTCTGCAGGGTAAATCCAGACTAGCTAGACTATCTGTCCAATCTCAGTTTTCTCTCGCACGACTATTTTGCAGCGGCTCTGTGCAGAATTTAGCACCGCCCATGACAATTCTGACTGGTTTAAAGAAATGCCATTGAACCAGAGCACGTTTTCCTACCATATCCGAATGCTATGTGGAGCAGCCAGACCCTCGTTCAGTGCGCTTTGGAGGAGGATCTGGCAATGCGAGACTAGGAGCGAATAAACTAGGCTACAGCGTAGGTTGTTCAGTGGTTGCCGCTATAGGCTCTGCATGACTTTAATTTGCCAATAAACATATATTATATCATATCTATATGATAGAAAAATGGAGAGGTCTACAGGAATTTGGTTCAATTGGGCAAGTTTGAATTGTTCTTTAATGTCAGCTAATATTGGCCATGTTTCATGCTTTCCAGATATGGAGACAAATTAATAGAATATCCAGGAAGATGGCGACAGTGGAAACAGCTGATCAGTCATGGGAGTAAAATTTTGGCTACGTCAGGGCAAAAACCAAGTGTTAGCACTTTTTTGAGCAAATTGAGGAAGCTGTGTTGTTGTCTACAATATTAATGACGTGTTTTATACAGCAGGCTCATTTCCCATGGCTACAGTCGAGAAAGCATTATGTTATTTGAAAGCATGAATTATCTCCATGTTCTGTGTCCTTACCAGGCGAGCCATGCTCAGCTGAAGGCCAAACACCAGATTAAGTTCCTTTCCTTTAAACCAGTTGACTGCATACGTGTTCTGGGCCACGGCCAAAGACTCTCCTCCAATACTGCTCAGGAAAAGAAAACAGGGAGGGGGAGAAGGTGTAGAAGGTCCCTGACCAATTTTAGAGTGCTCATATTATGCTCATTTTCAGGTTCATAATTGCATTTAGAGGTTATATCAGAATAGGTTTACATGGTTTAATTGTCAAAAAACACAATATTTTTTGTTTCTCCGTTTTAGCTACAGAGTGAGGCATCTCTCTTCTGTTCCATCTTTGTTGGGAGTCGCACATGCTCAGTGTTACAAAGTGACGCACGTTCGTCACGGAAGTAAAGGCTGGACTACAATAGAGCTGTTTGGAGCAGTTTGTGAACAGTGTTTTCTGTTGGAGATGGTAAGTCCCTTTGGGGTGGACTTTGGGCTTTTTCACTTTGTAAACCTATAATGTGCACAAAAATATATATAACACAATAAAGGAAAGGGGAAAAGCCAAAAAGCATAATATGAGCACTTTAAAAACTACTCTTTTGAAAGTTACCAGATTTGTGGTGATATCATGCATATGTAAAGGTGCAAATAACTTGCCCCTGGTATGTAAAGTTGATAGATTGTTTGTAAAATACAGAAAGGCAAAATTATTCGCTCACCCAAATACGAAACGTCCAACTTCCATCAGCCAGAAACGATTTACCAAAGCTCCAGTAGCAAATATTACCTGAGCAGATTGGAAAAGTTAAAATACAGCAAAGAAAATGATGGAATTGCTATCCTTTTGCTGTACCTATTGATACCTATAGACTATTAAAAATTAGCATATTAATGTTGGTACTTATATTCTGTCTTTCATAGAATACATTTCACATCTGGATTTCACGGTGAACCTACCTGTCCAACGCAGACGAAGAGGGAAAAGATGATGGTTCCTAGCCTTTATTAAAAAAAAACAAAAAAAAACAATGAAAGATGACAAGGCAAAAAGCTACACTAACTCTTTCACTTTCACTTATAATGATGGACACACTGTACTCAAAATAGATGTAATTCAATGGTATTCGTACCTGATGCCAAAAACCCTGTCAAGCAGGAATCCCCCAAAGAAGCAGAGAACCACATTGGGCCAGGAGTACCAGGCATACAGCTGCATGAACTCTTTGGTGTTCAGGCTCAGATCCTAGTACAGTCAGGGAGGAAGCTCATTGGAAGTCAGTCACTTCAATGGTTTTGGTTTTCACCATTAAATCTTGGTGTGAAACACAGGTCCTCTAATGGCAGCATCTAGGAGTAGGCTCATTTGACTGTTCTGGTTGGCTCATTGTGCAGATTTCAGTTGTGCTGCGATAAATGTGAATTGCTCCATTTATGGTGTAACAACCAGTACAACTTTGCATTTACAGAGAATGAATTACCTGGATGACTTGAGTTTGAAGTGCAGCCGGGTTGTCATAACAGAAGTAGCTTCCTGGAACAAATGAACTACATTAACATACTGCATTTAAACAATGATACTGCATGTCTTTAACTTCTCGTTAAGCCATGGTGGGTAACGAGACTAAAACAATCCTTTAACCGAATATAACTTATTGAACTTAGTCACAAATCTCCACAATAACCATTCAGGATGCATTATGAAAGTTAGGGCTTATCACTGCTTACCGAATCCCAAGAAGCACATGAATATCAGTACAAGCACTCGGTGCAGTATGTGGCTGGGGTCGCAGATGGCCAGCATCGGTCTGCCGGCTCCTCCGGCTGTGTGTCTGCCGGTGGACGAGCCCTCGTCCCCATCTCCCAGCAGGCTCTGCCGCTCCTCATAGTCCGCCATGTTCGTTTGTTTGGGATTTGCTGCTCGGGAAAAGTTGACGGCAGCTAGGAGGATGTAGATCGATCACATGACCCGGCGGGAATGTCACGTGGCGTTAGCCTTGTAGCTTGTAGCCCGGCGCGTGCCCGCCGAGAAGTGCAAGCACTTCGCAGGAGCGCGCACAGCGAAAGCTTCAAGATTCATTGACGTCAGAGTCTAACGGGGTTAAACTGTGAAAGCGTTGGCGATTTTAGACCCTTTTTAGTTAATCTCAGCCCCCCTAAAAATTATAATAATAAGAAACATTTAACATTTGACATTTCATTTTTTTTTAATTTTATTTAAAAAAAAAAAAAAAATCAATTTTAGAGTTTGCAAACTTGTCTGGGCGAGACCCCCTTCGAGCGCCCCCCAAACACAACATTTTTGCACAAACAGTTATATTTATTATAACATTTGTTGTCATTTGTTGACAGCTGTTAAGGCTCTTTGCCTTTTTTTCCGGCACGCTGAAGTTGAGTTAAGGTGTTCTGACTTTGTTTAGCCAGGCATCAAGAGAGATGTTACTGTGCCGCCGTGATGTTACTGTACTCTGGCTTTGTCATACTGTCAAAGTTTGCCGCTTTTAATTGTCACCAAACCACGTAATATACACAGACACATCTTTGACATAAAGTGGCGTTGGTTCAGATCTGTCAATGTCAGTGACAGCCCGGAGCTAGCTAAATTTAATCTGTGTCACGTAGCGCTAACGTTGATGCTGACACACCTCCTCACTTGGCGGAGCCTCACATCAGACGCCGAAAACCAATTATTAAATACACAGGCATCCTACCTTTCCGTGCAATCCAATATAATCCATGGAAGATATAATCCATAGCAATGCACGTCATCTGCTGTAGCCTATCCACAACAATCCATACATGTTTGAGCCATATTTCCTTCTTGCAGGTGTTCATGTCAGAGCTTACACAAATCCATAATAGCACTAAGCTAGTAATCGATAATAAGTAATAAAGTAAAGTAGGCTAACCTAAATGGTCGGTCAACTCTGTCTATGTTATCTCAGAATTAAAAAGTAGTAATCCAAGTCGAGTTGAGCAGTTTGGTGGCCCTTAACCCTTAACCAGGGGCGATTCTAGGATCAGACCTTTAAGTAACAGTGCCTTGCAAAAGTGTTAAACATAATATATTTATTGTTAAACAATAAATATACCTTTGTATTCAATTATAATTAAATTATCTTTATTGAGAAAATATGTCTTGTATTTATTCATACTGTACTGCAAAGTAATTTATCTGTCATACTGTTTAACTGTGTTAGTGTTGCCGCACTATCCTGATCATTATAGCACGAAATAGGAACAACCAACGGTCTTCTATATAATTTAAAACAAATACCGTGATGACTAGACCTTGGTTAGGTGTTATTATAATGGATGTAAGTATGGTGAACAGCAAGCAAATATTGATTATATGTCAGTTACTGCCTTTTGCCTTTGCACGACTCCTTGTTTTTGGCACATGATACAAAGGCAGAGTACAGTAATGCCGCGTTCTATTTACCTCGCAACTCGGTTTTAACGAGGTCAAACCTCGTACAACCTCGCAGTAGCCCGAGTTCAAAATCCAACATGGCTGCCCCCTGTATCAACAGTTGTGAAAAGCTGCAGTAACATAAAGTTATAAGCACTTCTGTCTTATTTGTGTCACTAAATCAGTCGTTCACACAGGCATGTTCAACTTCTATCTGTGGACATGTTACGCTGTTTGCATGCACAAAAAACGGCGTAATGCGTTGTTATCAACTGGTATTGCTAACAATAGCTAACCGGGCTAGAGCTAATGAAAACAATGAAAATCCGACTTTTAAATAGAACGCATTCAACTCGGGTATGACGTCATTCCCAGCTCCGGCTTCCGAGTTCAAGGTAAATAGAACGCGGCATAACTGCCAAACAAGGGTGAAAGGTCAATTTTGAGCTCAAGATTTTTTGCATACAAACATTTCTTCATTATAGCAACAAGTTGTCAAATTTTGGGAGTCCTACCTATAATACTTTTGTCTGGAAAAAACAGAAACTTTAAAGTCATTTTTCTCAGTTTCACACTCTAGCGAGTTAAGGTCTTTTGCCTTTGCAGGGCAGAATAGTCACCTGTAGTATGCAGCTACAGTATGACCTGTGTACTACTAGCTAATCACTTCCTATCAACATGCTGCTCATTGATGTGTTTTTAACAAGATGTTGCTCATTGATGTGTTTTTGGAGGAAGAAGATTTATCAGGCTGTGGTTTGGGTCTTTAATGGGATTTATTGATTAAAAAAACACAGACTATCACCAGCCTTAATCTTTAATCGATTAGTAGTTTTTTAAAGACAGAAAATACAGATTACTTTGTTGCTGCATTATGACATCACAGTCAATATATTTGATTACAATATCCCTAAAAGCATGTTTTGGGTGTATTTCAATATGGGGGTAATACTCAGGTGTCCACTTGTATAAGCCTATAAATAATGTGAAAATGTACTCCAGCACATACAGTAATGCTATGCTACGTCCCAAACTGGACACATCTGAGTTACTTTTTTCATGGAAAATGTGAATATTTAAATGGATATTCCAAATATAATAGCCTATTTAAGACTTAGCCTATAATGAACTAGTGTGGAGCTAATTATCTGCTTTGGTAGGACACACACACACACACACACACACACACACACACACACACACACACACACACACACACACACACACGCATCCCGTGCATGCGCCCGCGGCCGTGCGCGTCGCTCTTCCTTGTGAATACTAAATAGCGCGCCGAGCTGCAGAGCTGGATGGCATTGCCGGTGCCAGACTGGAGCAAAGACCACTATAGGAGCCGTTAGCGCGGATACAACTGCCCACCGGCCTGGGAGTGCACCATCCCTTTATCACTATTAAATCACTTTTCTTTATTATCAACGTTTCATTCCTTTGAAGACATTTGGCAGAGCAGCATTGTTTTCTTTTTACCAAGTTGCATTGCTTTTGTGAACTTCTACTATCTAGCCTACTTTTAGTTCTCAACACAGAGTCTGTTTCAGACACGCTGAAAATACGCAGTGGCACTGCATTTACTAGGAAATACTAAATTCTAAAAATAACTTCGATATCTCGTAATTTACTATTTTAGAAGATTATATCTAAGCTGTGTATGAGGAAATATGACATACAAGTAGCCTACCTTTATCTGCTAATTCTGACAAAGGGTTTCTCAAAAAAGAACTTTAACATTACTTGGGACAGAGAAGATTGACTAAGTATAGGGGAACTCTGCCCATTTTAAAGCTACTTGGGAGTTATATTCTGTAAAAAAAAAGAGTTTTTTATTTTAGTGCTGGCCAAAAATGAGCAATGCTTTTCTGTTCTATTCGTACTTTGCATGGTGCAGAGTCTACTGCACATTAACAATTGAACAATGTGTCAACATGACTTTTTTGACCTAAAGCCTAAGTCTAAGCTTTAATAAGATGCCTAAAAGCCATTACTCTGGGGACTGCTTCTTGACAAGAAACATTGTATTAACTTCTGCTGATTGGCATCACTGACATGTAGACTTCACATGTGTCTCTGACATGCAAGCTTTACCACCTTGTTTCATCAAGAAACTGTCAGTACCTACCTACCTGCCCACTATTTTTCTGGCTCTTTTCTGTCCCCCAACTTGGGTCTGTGCATACCGCCAGGCAATATTATGTGCAAGGATTATTTAATTTCCATGAATGTCATTTCAAATTACTCATAATTCACTACTGCGGGGTCATCTGTCAGAGGATTTAATCTGAGGGTGACGAATGGTCCTTTCCCCGGCTGCAGTCGCCGCTACAACCACTCTGTAGCTCATTAATTTCCTGCCCAAATATCAGTTTCTGTCGATGCCGACAGAGGGTGGGAATGGAGGATGATCATATTTCATTATTACATTAATCAGACCCGAATGCAGACACAATTTTAAATCAGGTAGGAGGTGACATTAATCCTGCAGAAGCAGTTTGTGAATGTCCTGAAACCCATCTTCGAGGTGTTGCAGTGTTTGAAAAAGTCAATTTATTCCAATTCTTTTCTACTCTTGACTCAGTAAAGCTACTGCAATATAGTGAAAGACTATATGCTCTACTTGCACTTGCTAACAGCTTAACTGAGCAGTGTTAGGTTTGGTTATGCTCAGTGTTATCAAACATCAAATCTGCAGAGCAATATTAGTCTGTAGTCATAAAAGTTGAACGCCATGCAATTGTGTTATGAAAAATATGAATTGTATTACTATTGTCATTTATATTGCACCTAAGTAATAGCTTTAAGCAGTATCTACTACAGTCCACATTTTGTTATCATTCGGTCCTTGATCACATTGGCTGTGTGGTGTAATCATTGGAGAATATGTGCTGTCAAGATTTTACCCTCTTGCCAACGTTTTGTATAGGGAAAGTGCAGTTGGAATGAGATTAGAGAAGAAGAGGAAGTAGATGATGACAGTAAGGACACTTAAGGAAATGGGGTGGATGACTTTGCAAAACATGGGACAGAAGTGCTTGGTTAGTTCTGTATCAAAAACAGTTTTCATTGTTGGCATGAAACTTCATGACCACCTCCAGACATAATTGCATATTTTTAAGTCTTGTAGCATTGCCAATTCAACAGATTTGGATCACCTTGCATTCATTTGAGATTTTTTTAAAACCGTTGTCATCACGATAAAAAAAATAGAATCTATTTACAAGTAAAATACACTTTCAGGCAGTGTTTCATCACGCCTTGACAGTTACATTTATTATTTTTCCATTGTGCATTGTCCAGCGTGTTACTGTGACATCCCACTATATGACAGTCTGTTACTTTGGCCAATCTGTGACATCTCCATTTGAGTTGATGTTGCTGTGTGAGACTCCATGGCACCTTTGTGGAGTGGCCTACAGCAGATTGCAGCTGCCAGTCTTTTACTAAACACCTTACACAGGAACACATAGATAAGCGGGTCCAGACACACATTAGTGGCCGACAGCCACAGGGTGGTTTCCTTTGCGATGTAGAGAATATTCTGGGCCTGGCAATGGCTCATCATGCTGCCAGTTTGCGTCAGAGTGTAGGGAACGCGTGCAAAGTGAAAGGGGGCAAAGCAGATGAAAAACACCCCCACCACCACAAAAACCTTTGCCTTGGTTCTGCGACTGACTGCTTGAGATTTGCTCTTTGAGGCTTTGTATGACTCATAAACCTTCTTGCTGATGAACGTGTAGCAAACCACCATCAAGGCCAGCGTGCCCCAGAAAACCACCTGGAAGTACACATCGACAAAACATTAGCATTGTTAAGAGTTATGTGAGAAAATTGACACCACTCTCATGTCGGCGCAGTAAATATGGTTAGCACAAACGCTGGAAACAGCCTGCCTCTGTCCGATAAGAAAATCCACATACCAGCACGTCTGAAGCTCACTAATTAACACGTTGACATGCTGTATCCGTCCAAAAATCTAAAATTGACTTGTGTAAAAACAAGTTGTGGTTTTTGTCTTTGCTCCTGGCCAAGAAATAGTCTGACACATAACCCCCGTAAAACCACATTATGTGTGATTTACACTTCAGTCTTCGCACAAATTAAACAAACCTGATGTTTCCCAAAAAGCCAACCTATTCCTGTATTTCATTTCCGTACTATATCATACGGACCCATTCATGAGAACATGCTGATTGAGCAGCTACCTGACAGAAGTAGTTGAATCCTTCATGCCAGAGAAGGCCGGCTTTGCTCTTCATGGAGGTGCACTTCAGTCTGCCTCCAGAAACCCGTGGCGGCTGGTCACTTAGGATAACGTTGGGTAATGCTAAAGACAACATGACCACCCAGACAGCAGCACTCAGCGCCTGACCAACACGAACCCGCTGCAGGGCACACCTCCCGGGGGGCCTGACTATCTTCAGGTAGCGGTCCAGGCTAATGAGGCCCAGCAAGAGGATGCTGATGTACATGGTGATGTAGAAGAGAACAGCAGAGTATCGGCAGTGGAAGGCGCGTAGTTGCCAGTGACCCACACCTGCATCACTTAAGACTCTCAGAGGGATGGTCAGGGTCATCAGCAAGTCAGCCACCACCTGTTAATGAAGGGTTTTCTGTATGTTGTTGTTTTTCTGCACAGACAAAATGTATAAAGCAAAAGCCCTTATGTCTTACCACATTTTTAAGAAAGACAACAAATGTTGACGAGCTGGGGATGCTGAAGAAGATCCATGCAGCCAGGGAATTCAGTATCAGGGCGACTATAAAGAGGATGCTGTATAGGCAGGGGAAAATCACAGATGTGACACTGGTATCCCGAACACACTTGATGGAAGTGTTTGACAGTGTGTTGTTCATCTTCTGATCTTCAGTGGACCTTTCGAAGGGAGAGAGAGAGAGAGAGGAGAGATGATAAATTGAGAGTCTGATTAATACATAGGAAAATACACAGTAAATTCACATTATGAAAGGGCACTCGGAGTGCGCAGAACTCCGGCAAGGCCATGCCTTGTCTCGCAATGTTAACAGAAGTGAAAAATAATTTGTGTATCCGCCCCGTGATTCAGATCCAGTTCAAAATTGTAATGGTTTTTGCTTGGCCCCATGCTACAAATCGGACCAGTAGTTTTTTTGTAATCCTGCTGAAAGACCGAAATCAAAAACATAACCTTGGCGGTAATGATGTAAAGAGGGAACAGTGTCATATGTTGTTTCCCAAACATGTACATGTGCAATTTCCTCATGTAAATTCTTCAAAAAGAACTGTAGCTGACTTACTGTGTATATGATTATTGGTTATTTTCTTAACTCTTTCTCTCTTGACTGATTTTAGGACTTAAGTCTGAACATTTAGGTTCCTTTCTGTCTGAATTGAAGATGTTAAGGCCACTTTCTACCACTTTCAGGAGCATATAAATCCTTTTCTTATACAATCACTAAACACAGTGTAGCCGCTCTATTTCACCACATTTAGACAAGTGGTTACTCTGTAGAATTGATAGTTCTGTCACTTCATACTGCTTATTTAGTTCTACAGTCAGAATGCAGAGATACACTTACAGTGATGTAGGTGTCCAACAACTAACTGCTGCATTTGTTCACTCTGAATCCTCCCCCTGTCTGACAGTATATCTGCCTGGAGGTGCTGTCTTTACATTGAAAACCTTAAGAATAACACTGAGGCCAAGAGCAGGTGCTATGGAAACCAAGATATACAATGCGTTATTCTGTTTTAGTGTGCATGCTAATGTTAATTAGGTCTCCTACAACAAATGACATATTTGTGCCAAGCTTAGACTGGTAATCTATCTAGAAGATGTACTTGTAAAGTCAATTATTGAGTCTTACCTTCTCACTGTGTCCTTATCGTCTGTGGCTGTGGGGCATGTGAAGAATACTTAATGAAGCGATGAAAAACTACAGTATTTCAAAAAAAGAAGTGAAATATCCTATTCCCTCTTTCTCTTCTTACCCACAGGAAAGAAATGCAAGAAGGGAAACACCAAAATTGAAATCCTCTCAGTGTTACAATCAATTGAGATATTCTACTTCTGACCTAAAGAGCTTTCAGTCTGTCTGTCTTTCTCAGTTCTCTCTCTCTGCTTTTAAGTGTGTGTGTGTGTGTGTGTGTGTGTGTGTGTGTGTGTGTGTGTGTGTGTGTGTGTGTGTGTGTGTGTTTGATGCTCTTACAATGGGTGGTCTCTGGAGCTACTGTGTGGCTGTCTTGTCACAATCCCAATGAGTTTGCCAGTCTTCCTCTGGGTGAAAGACCCTTTCCTTCCTTGCTTCCTGTTCCAATTGTCTGCTGAGGGGCTTGTTCTGCTCCGTGCCAGTCCCCCTGCCTCCGCTAGCTTGCGTCAGTCTCAGTAGCTGTTGACAGGAGAACACCAAAGCCATGGACTCATTTCTCGACACACATCTAGAGACCTCCTGCACCCGACTGCTCCTCCCTCCACCCTGCAGCTTATTTGCCCCACCTCTATCTGCCTTCTGTCTTTTTACATCACGCGACTAATCAGCACTAACCACATAGACCAAAAGAAAGAAAAAATAGACATGTAGGGCTATAATGTTACCTTCTGTCTTTTCTATCTGCCTTCTGTCTTTTTACGTCATGAAACCTTCAGCACTAACCACATAGACCAAAGAAACTAACAAGAGACGTGTAGAACTATGATGTGCTACTGACTTAAGGTTCCCTTAAACTCATTTACCATACATGCAAGCTATTACATGACAGAAGAGGAAAGCTATTAACAAAGTAGTTTGTGCAAAATGTAATTGTGTATAGTTTTTATTTACTACTAAGACCACATGTCTCTACATCTGTAAGCGTGTTTTTAAGATAGCATATATTTTCTGTAACTACTGTCCATCACACTACAGTATATTACAGTATAAGATATTGAACATGCCCTTCCACTCATATCTGATTAAGTGTGTGTCTTTAATTCCCTTTTGTGCTGTCTTGATAAAAATAGTGCATTCTGGGAACAACACAGCATGATTTCCTGTGAGGTTTTGCTTGGATCTGTGCCAAGAATGATGTCTTATGGTAAAAAATATTAGCCGAGAAATGACATACATGTGTGTACAACAGGTTCAGCTTATGTGACGATAATTAGTTGTTGTTGTCGTTGTTTGATTATAATGACACAGAGACCTGTGGTTTCCAGACCCACAGAGACTGTATGTTTAAACAAATCATCCCAATTATCAGGTAATCACAACCTCATTTCAATTAAATCACACCGTACTAAAAGATCAAACTCACATTAAAACATGTACTAGCAGCCATGTTTTCTATCACAAACTTAGCAAATCCTATAGGGACTGTTCAGTGGTTAACACAGCTGGAATGTACAGTGCATGCAGGGACATTGTAATGGAAAATGTGTTGATTCTAAAAGTAGTCTTTGAAACTTATACAACACTTAGCAGAATGATATCTCAATTTAGTGTTTATCTTTGGATTGATTACAACAATTCTATAGATTTAGAGCATACTTCATTCATTTTACAGTTTAATACAGGGGTCTTCAACGTTTTTTAAGCCAAGGACCCCTTAACTGAAAGACAGACAGAGCAGGGACCCCCTACTACACATATTGTATAAAATAAAGTTGCATATTAAACTGCGCCCAACAAATAATGTGTAGGGCGGCCTTAAGCCTTTATACATACCTTTTTCCCCCCGCATAGAATACTCAGTTATTAAAATAGACAATTCTGCCAATTGTTGGCATGATTTTATAAATCACGTTTTAATGTTAAACAGGATTAACTGAATCTGTGGATGGCTACCTTACTGACTACCTTAGCTACAGTAAGCAGTGGGGATTTATATCTGCTAATAATACGTTGGATTCGTGTTTACTGATGTTAAACAATCATTTTGAGGCCCCCCCTGCATTGAGTCTGAGGACCCCCCAAGGGGTCCCGGACCCCCTGTTGAAGATCCCTGGCTTATCAATCAAACAGTCTTCCTTTAGTCTTTGCAGTTACCTGTTAGACACTGATTAGCATGCTGCGAACCGATGACTGGCCAGATAAACACATTGCACATCAGCTTATCAAAGTCTTGAGCCATTTTTACTGTCACCACAAACATTACAGGACTAAAGTGTGAGAAGCAAATGTCAATGAGCTTTAACTCAACTTGCTTTGCATAGCAGTTTCATTTACAGTCTCATAAATACATAAAAACAGCACCCTCATGTGTCCTACTGTTTATCTCGTCCATCCTTATTGTTTTCATTTCCTGTTAATGGGTGTCAAGCTAATTAGAGCAACATTGATAAGACACGAAACAGCACAACTTCTATATGGGGTTAAAAAGTAAATGCAGTAAATAGCTAAATGTTAATATATACGTGGAACAATAATCTTACTTTTAGTCTACAAAATCTTCAGTAACATCTGAGCTCAGTCCATGACATAGATAGATAGATAGATAGATAGAGAGATAGAGAGATAGATAGATAGATAGATAGATAGATAGATAGATAGATAGATAGATAGATAGAGAGATAGATAGAGAGATAGATAGAGAGATAGATAGATAGATAGATAGAGAGATAGATAGATAGATAGATAGAGAGATAGATAGATAGATAGATAGATAGATAGAGAGATAGATAGAGAGATAGATAGATAGAGAGATAGATGATAGAGAGATAGATAGATAGATAGATAGATAGATAGATAGATAGATAGATAGATAGATAGATAGATAGAGAGATAGATAGATAGATAGATAGATAGATAGATACTGTATTGATCCCCAAGGGGAAATTCAAGGTCCCAGTAGCTTAAAGACATCACATACAACATACACATACATCATAAACAGGATGATAAAATAACAAATAACAAATAAAAAAGCAAACAAATCTACATGAATAATATGGACAATCAAAGAAAAGATACTAAATAAAAAATCAACATGAATGTACTAAGGGATGTATAAGCATGAGGCGCTTGCAGTGACAGGGCAGGTAAGGTGCTCTATGAGAGTGTGTGTAAGTCCAATATTGCAAGGAATGTAGACATAGTAATATAAAAATGATAGAGCAGTGCAAGGATAAAGTAAAAAAAATTGAAGACAGCTTTAAATATGGGCATTATAAGGGAATAAAGTAGACAGTAGG
Organism: Sander vitreus; assembly: GCF_031162955.1. NCBI lineage: Eukaryota > Metazoa > Chordata > Actinopteri > Perciformes > Percidae > Sander > Sander vitreus. Next base: position 12,623,693 of record NC_135857.1, on the reverse strand, counting down.
ATAGACACAAATCAACAGTCGATATTAGAGTATTTTCATGACCTCTATCAGACTCCACTCTGTGGTGAAGGGACTTTTGCTTTGCCTGCTAAGGCTACTTGGAATGAGTTGGACACATCTGTACTCATGGACACCAGTTTCTCCTTGAACTCCCGACACAGAAAGACGTAGAGAAGTGGGATCATGCAGACGTTTGTGCTGGCAAGCCAGAGGCTCAGTTCCTTGGAGAACTTGCTGGTAAAGTAAGAGCAGCCGATATAGGAAGAATCCTTGACCTGTTCAAAGGTGTATGGGATCCTGATAATATGGTATGGTCCGAAAGACACAAAAAACACAATGACAACTAGAAAAACACGTAGATGGATCTTCTGCTGTCCCTGATTGTTGCTGCTGCCGGAGTTTCGAAAAGACTGGATAACCTTGTTTGCGATGCAAATGTAGCAAACCGCAATGACCACACTGACGAGCCAGAAGAAAACATTCTGGTAAATCACTACCTTTTCATGGAATATGAGTCCAGCCGTTCCTTTTAGCTGCATACAGCTAGTGACCTCTGTCATATTGGCCACTGATGTGTTACTTAAAATGATATTTGGTAAAGCTGCGCCTCCAATGAGTACTACCCAGGCGGAGGCTGACATCAGTTTGCTAAAGGTCAGATTCTGACTAAACTTGCTATGGGGCGTCATGATCTTGAAGAAACGGTCCAGACTGATAAAGCCTAGCAAGGCAATAATGGTGTACTGTGTACTGTAGAAAATGATACTGACATAACATGAAAGTATTGTTAATGTGCTTGACGCAACCGGCAGGTTTCTTGCAGCTTTGATTGGGATGACCAATGTCATGATAATGTCAGCAGCTACTAGATTTTTCAGGTACACCACAAAGGTGGAGGTGGACTTGAGGTGCAGAGACACCCAGGCTGCCACACTATTCAGCAACAAAGCTATGGGGAACATCAAAAGGTAGAGAGCTGGGACGACATCTGGGTTGTAAATGAAGTTATCACACTTATCGTAAGAAGTTTGATTCACTGTCATCACTGCACCTGAAGAGAATGAAAGAGAAGCCACAACTTAACATAATCTTCATGTAGGCTTGAAATCATGCATTTAAACAAACAAACTGTCCCTGTGAATAAGTGCAATATCATTTGGACAATTGATGATTTTAATAGTGTCCCACAGTCTCAGAGAAATCAATCGACAGTAAATCATTTGTCAGGGTTAACTTCATGTTTTGTTTTTTTGCACTCACTCTGCTGGTGACTGTCAAAGGGAGCATTCAGATCGTCATCCATTATCCGCTGCTTATTTGAGTCAAGGCTGCAGGCTGGGCAAAGCAAAGGGAGCAGTGCGTTGTTACTGTACATAGTAGCGAAAATAAATTAGTTTTTAAGACTCTTTTTATTATAATCTTTTCCATTATATATATATATACTCCTGTGTAATACAATTAATTCAGAATTAAGTAACGTGAGGTTTCCCTTGCAGCTCTTTTTTATTTTATAGACTTTGCCAGGTAGAATGGATGAAGATGTAACTACTTCGACACATGGCAACCTACCATTTGTTCAAAGATTGTCATTTATTTTCATGGGAAAACAACTTCTAGTAGGATTGCCTCTTTTTCCTAACTTAACTTTACTAAACTCAAGTCAAAGCCATTTCTTTACAGTACGTCCTAGCTTACGTACGTACGTACAAGCGTGTTCACAGTTGTGACTTTGGAAAAAAATGCTAACTAATTCTTTGACTTTTAAGATTGATGCAGTTGTTTTTCCAACGTACGAGTACTTTTTTTGTTTTTTTTTAAATCTGTAGTTGTGAGCATTTCAACTACAATATCTGTCATTTTTGAGACACTATGTAAATATGTTATGCTTTTCTTGTATTATAGTACATTGTATTAGGGTGTTTTTCTTTCAAATGGAGATGTTGAAAAAATAAGCTCCTTAGCTGTCTATTTTTATCATCACAGATTAACCTATCATTAATAAATACTACATTATGAACTAATTATGTAAAAAAGATACGTGTTGAAGATAACTTACAGTCGATGACTTGGCTCACTCACTCTCCTCGAAGGCAAAGCTGCAAGATGGACGTGTGTGACAATATACTGATGTTCAGGGTGTTCAAGAGACATTGCTGTTTTTCCTAGCAAACAAATCAACGTTTCAGCTGTGATAAGAATGGCAATTTATCAGAACATATGCAAAAATAGGAAAAACTCTCTGGTCTTTAGACAAAAGCAAAAACAGACGTCATACACCCAGCCCACAGTGTAAACACCAATGGGCAGGCATTGGATGGAGTGAACGTTTGGATTCAGGGGGCACCGTGCTTCCTTTGGCCTGCACATGAACCTCCATATCACCATATCTGTCTCACCTTTAAAATGGAGCTGGAAGCATTTATGTTTGTTTTTTCTTTTGGCCATGTTTAATGCTAGTCATCATCCTCTGAGTCATTAGAACAGCAAATAATCCTGGTATTGACATGCCCTTGGTTCTGAGAATCATTTGGAAGGCCAAATACACATCATTGCCTCCACACTCACCATCAGTGTGTTGTTTGTTGCTGGTAGAAGAAAATAAACTTCCCTTTTAGAAATATTGCAGCAGATGATGATTCTTCGATTAGAAAAGCTGAGCACCCAAGTCATTTTCTCTCTTGTCTGTTCTCCTTGTTTCTTTTGTTTTGTTTTTATTCTTTGCTACTTGGGTAATATTCCTTTTTTGATTGACTAAATTGCTTGCACCAGTTTCTGCAAGAATTATAGAGCTGATTCGGCAGTGAGTGGCACAGTGGCATCATCATCAGGGTGTTCTACCAAAATGTCCCACAGGCTACACTGGAGTTGTTTGTCTACTTAAACAAAGGAAGTGCAATAGCTGCCAAGAGGAGTTATTGTATAAAGGGGGGGGGGGGAGGTTCAATTCCGTTTCCGTCAAACTAATCAAAAATCTTTGGTACACTGTATGGTAATAGTGACCGGAATTGTTCTTGGAGTGTAGTATTGTGGTGACTTACAAAGTGGGTGTATTCAATTTCAATGTTTTTATTTCACTTGTTGGCACTTGATATTTACAATAAAACAATAAACACATAGTTTATTACTTAGAGAGTAAATATGCGATCATTTAATGAGACAATGAAGAACAGAATACAGTTCATTAATTCAAATAAAAGAATTTCTGGCAACTGAACAAGGCTCTTTTGCAGGAAAGCTATTAAATTTGGATTTATGAGAATGGAAACGATTTATGTTACATTTGTCAGCACTTGAAATAATAGGTCAACACTTAGGACTGTAGGATGCGTTTATTGTTCTTTTGTGCAGCCCAAAAACTGAGTCCCCATTTCCACTCGCTTATAATTGTTGATGTAAAAAATAGTAATAATGATGGAGGGGATAATCTACATGTTCTAAACTTTACTCCTATATTATTTTATATTTGTCATGTACATTCCCCCTTAAAACCCATTTATATTGTTGTCACCCAGTTATATCATTACACAGACAATCTGCAGTGACCCAACACAGAAAAACTAAACAAAGGACAACTTCAAACTCAAATGTATTGATATAGGTCTCACCATAACACTCAGAAATAAATACATATATCTATGGATACATGCATGCAGTACACTGTACATGCATAAAGACACACAGCTCTAAGACATGACCACTGAGATTTAACATTCATTTGTGTGTTGTTTTGTGTTGTGGGTCAAATCCACCTAAGTTAGAATATAATAATACATGTGGTGTATTTATCCTGGTGTATGTTTTGCAATAAAATTTACATCATGTTTATTATATGTTGTATTTTTATATGTTTCTTCTTTGTGTGTCTAAATGGACCTATAGCTAGATGTTAATCGTCATTAGGCCACTAGAGGGCAGTACAAAATAACATTTAAAGATCAAAAGTTGCTGTAAGACCACACTGCTAAGGCTCTCTCGCTTCCATAAAATAAACTAATATAAGTAACCCAACAGCCTTTGATGACTGATATTTCTCCTTTCTACTGTGAAACATCCTCATTTTGACCTGAATATAACCCGACACAGATCCCTCTAGCTTTCATCATATCAACCAGTTTATCTCTGAACTCCCTGCACAGGTAGATGGAGACAAGAGGGTCCAGGCAGGTATTAGTTGCAGAGAGCCACAGGACCAATTTATACATTATTGTCAACCACATTTCAACGCATACGACAGTATCAGCAGTTTCATACAGTGCGAATGGAACACGCATCATGTGGAGAGGCAGAAAACACACAAAAAACACAAGAAGGATCAGGAAGACTCGTAGCTTGGTCCTCTGCTTTCCGTGGCTGTTGTTGCTCCCAGAGTTTCTGAAGGACTGCAGGACTTTCAGGGTGATGCGGATGTAGCAAAACACAATCACTATGAGGACAAGCCAGAAAAGACTCTCCATAGCTAGAGCCACAAACTTGTGAAAAACCACACCTGCTGGACCCTTCAGGGACATACAGAAATCGCCTGTCATATTAACAGGATCCTGATCTGTTAGAATGATAGTTGGGATGGCTGTACTGCCAAATACCACCACCCAAACCAAGGTGGACATTACAAGACTGAGGACCACGTTTTGTCCCAACAGCATTCTGCATGGTCTAACAATTTTGAAGAAGCGGTCAAGGCTGATAAGACCCAATAAAGTAATACTTGTGTACATACTGCAGTAGAAAAGGACACGAGAGTAACGGCAGTCGAACGCCCTTAACCCAGCTGCTGCTCCAGGCAGCATGCTGGCTGCCATCGGTGGGAGCATCAGGGTCATGAGCAGGTCAGCAGCCACCAGGTTTTTGAGATACACTATGAAGGTAGAGGTGGACGGAAGGTGCAAAGACACCCATGCTGCTACCCCGTTGAGCAGTAGCGCAATGGGGAACAAGAAGAAGTAAAGGTACGAGACGGCCACATCTACGGTCACAGTGCTGGAAGAAGCACAGCCAGAGGAGAAGGGTTGTGTGTTGTTGGACACCATCATGAAATCTGAAAAAAACAAACATACACATGTCAAAGAAAAACTTGTTTTGCCTTTATCTTTCTAATACAGAACTGGTTTACACCTGTGATCAGATCGTGGGATCGAAAATTGTGTGCAAGCAGTGAGTCTTTTAGGCCCTGTAGACCACACCCACATCCAGATATTTTGCTTTTGATTCACATTTCTTAACTACGTTTCAACACATTTAAAGTGAAACAAGCAGTTTTGATCAATGGTGCATTGGCATGAGTTTAGTGATTCGTGAAAATAACATCCAGTTTTAGGGCAGAGGGAAGGGCCAGGGGGATGAGTTTTACTGGAATTGGCCCCTGCCTATGACTTGTTTGAGACTGAGCCTTACTACTGCTTTAAATGTTTCCTTCTTGCCCCGTTGGACCTCATTTGCATTGGTTATTATAGTTTAAAAGACATTTGTTACTATGATTTGGTTTTGCATGCTCAACCAGAGCATTTGAATGCATCCCTGACGCAAAACCTGACACTTGCACTTTTGCAATTGTTGGAGATGTTTTCACCATACTAGAGCAAAATAAACCTGGCTTGTATATTTATTTCATTACATGTACATATACTGCACAGAATTGCCAACTTTTAAAGACTGGTATTTTAGTCACAATCCCTTCTTCACAATAGATTTGTGTTGCTTTAAAGCAGGGGTGTCAAACTCATTTTCACTAAGGGCCACACTGGAAAAAGAGAATCACACAAAGGGCCAGACATTTTTTATTGACGTGATTTAGTTACTGCATGTCACTTTTTTTTTAACATTATGGTAGTTTTTTCCTCATTTTTGTTGTTTTTATTCCGACTTTTTTGTGGCTTTCTCAGACATTTTTGTACATTTGCTGCTTTTTCCGACATTTTTGTACACTTTTTGTTGACATGAAGCCCTACAAAAGTCATCGAAAGAGTTCCTTAGCCGTAATAGAATTTAGAAAATAAAGCAAAAACAATGATAATTTCTTTAACAACAACCTGTTTCTTAGCCTGAATATGAAAACTCTCTCTCTGCTTCTTCTGGGCGAATTTCTGAGTCTCAGTCGGCAAATCTGCCATATTCTGCTCTCAATGTCAGGTAATTGCAGTTTATAAAACACTTTCCTGTGTTTTTAGTTTGGTGCACAACTAGGCGGGCCAAAATGTATTGTGAACCCAAATTGATATACGGGCCGGATCTAAATCTGCAAGGGGCCAGATTTGGCCTGCGGGCCTTGAGTTTGACACGTGTGCTTTAAAGTGTCTTTAATCTGTCTCCTTTGTAATTGGTTTAGATTTAATAAGTGTTCTCAGTAAGAGTTTTACCTGGATTGACCTCAACAGTGTATTCAGTGTCTACATTTTGTATGCTATGTGCTCATTTGTGCAGTTCAATTTGGATTGATATTAAGAGTGAATATACTGTAAAGATAATTTACCAGTGATAATAACCCAGATAACAGCCGCAACAGTAAAAGTAAGTACTTGTTTGATTTAAATGGTTCTGAGAGAGAATGCTAAAATAAAACTTTGGAGCAATATGCTTTCATATACAATGTTATAGGACTGTTATATATTTACGTTAATAATAACTAAACAGTCCAAAATCATTACAAAATGTGTTAATTTTAAGATATTTCTCCCCCTCTACAGAAAGATCACAGTTTACTGGTGCTCGAGACCATTACATTTTAAGAGAGTTCCCCGACCAGGCCCAATTACTGTCTCCCATGATAGATACAGTTAAGTAAATCATATTTAAGGGATGCTAAGCTGTGCTCATGCATGTTCATGTTCAATCAATCAATCAATCTAAATCACACAGTCTATACCTCTAACCAATAAGAACGTTTGTTTCTCTAATCCCCTCTCACTGTAATCTGAAAAAAAAATTTAACATGAAGTCACTCACCAGCAATGTTTATCTCCTTCACTTCAAACTGCCACAAGATAAATCACCAAAGTCAGCCTTTGTCTGCCTTTTCAGCTAGAGCGATGCAAATCCATGAATAGTGAGCGGCTGTGGGGGCGATGGAGGATTCAAATAACATAGATTGTGGTAAGCTTTGTGTTTTTAGGCGACACTGAGGTCATTTCTCTATTTAAAACATCAAATCCAGGTTGCTTTATTTCTACTGGTTCCAACATGGCTGAAAAGATAAAAGTCTTTATGTTCTTTTTACCAGTGCAGTGGTCATTTAGTGAAAATGTAGCTTGCAATCGTTTTGTTTTACCTTGGTCACACATGTGGATTGATAAACTTGACAATAGCAAGCTCAAATACTTATTTATTTATATTATTATAGTGGATTTCAGGATTTATAATTGCTTTGCATGGACATATGATTAATGGTTCAATTTTGAAACGATACAAGTGCTTGGAGTTCAAAAAGTGTATTTATTTTTCTATACACAGTACATTCCCAGTGAGAAGTAGATACTGGCTGAGAGAGCCATATGGGGTTTAATATTTGCCTACGTGAAAAGTGCCAATCACATACTATAGCCCAATCCACAGGCATGCACAACAAATAACAACACCACATACTTCCTCTATTATGCATGTAAGTCCCTTCTTTTTTCATGTGGTTGCAACAGAAGGAAATAACCATACACACAACTCATTCATTTGGAAACCACCCACATTTCTTACTTACTTATTTACTTACTTACTTACTTACTTACTTACTTACTTACTTACTTACTTACTTACTTACTTACTTACTTACATACATAGAGGAGGATCATTGTTAGCAGCAAAACTGAACGACAATAAATCACAAATGTAGACATAACATGTATCCATATGATTATCCTGAATAATCAATCAATGCAAACACAACTAAACTGCCTTCATGCACATGCAACAATAAAAGATCACTTTGTATTGATCTTACGTGAAAAGTGCCAATCACATACTATAGCCCAATCCACAGGCATGCACAACAAATAACAACACCACATACTTCCTCTATTATGCATGTAAGTCCCTTCTTTTTTCATGTGGTTGCAACAGAAGGAAATAACCATACACACAACTCATTCATTTGGAAACCACCCACATTTCTTACTTACTTATTTACTTACTTACTTACTTACTTACTTACTTACTTACTTACTTACTTACATACATAGAGGAGGATCATTGTTAGCAGCAAAACTGAACGACAATAAATCACAAATGTAGACATAACATGTATCCATATGATTATCCTGAATAATCAATCAATGCAAACACAACTAAACTGCCTTCATGCACATGCAACAATAAAAGATCACTTTGTATTGACAGGATATTATCTGTAAGATGTTGATGGTTTGATGGATGTAGAGTTAGTTTTCAGTTTGTAGATAAATGCATCACATTAGATTAGCAGCTATGAAAAGAATAAAAAAGGAACTTCATGCTGTTATTAGGTGGAATGAAGAACTGAAAGAAAAACAAAGAAAACACGCTAGTTCTTCTTTGACACAGTTTGGTTTTCACAGACAATAACATGTTGAAAGGACAGGTTCTTAAAGGGATGGTAATAACATTGTGATGATCAACATGTTGATTACAACAAATGACAGAAAATAGATCACTGTGTCTGTCAACGACTGTATTTCTCTAAATGTGTTGTCAAAAAGCTGAATTTGGATTGTATCCTATTCTTAAAAACAGGACATAATCACAGAATGTGCACATTCAGATACCACATTACAAAATTCTTTATCATGCCCAGTGGTTTTATGCACAGACAGAAGAGTTTCTGAGAGCGTTGCTGCCTGTGTCCGTGTCTGACCCTCTCCCTGTTAGCCTGCTACAGGTACCTGGAGGTAGCCGCAGGGTCTTGAACAGAGTGGTCCTGAAGGATTTACAGAGGAAGAAGTAAATGAGAGGGTCCAGAACAGAGTTTAAAGATGACAGGAAGAGCGTACTTTCCTTGAGCTGAAAGAAGAAGAGTTTGAGTTTGCAATCAAAGAGAACCCTTTGAGTCTGGCTCATGGTGTATGGCACACGGGCAAAGTGAAATGGCACAAAGCACACAAAGAACACAGCCAGAACCAGGAACACATTTGCATTCATTTTTCTTTTGGCCTGGTGGGGTTTCTGAGTTGATTCCCCCAATACAGTCCCTCCACTGCTGTGGGCCTTAGTGCGGGCGTAGGATCTGTAAAGCTCTTTGGTGATTAGAGTGTAGCATACTATCACAGTCACAAGGTTGCTCCAGAAAATCACTTGACAGACATGATTTACCACCTCATGCCAGTACAGCCCACCCTCTGTCTTCAGGTTGCTGCACTTGAAATATGGAGACGTTGGGGTTTTACGTGTCAGGATCACATTGGGCAGACACAGAACCAGCAGAAAGGCCCAGATGGCTCCGGAAAGGAGTTTGCGACGGGCCAACCGGGCTGCATTAGTCCCCCTAAAGGGCTTGAGGGTTTTTCTGCAGCGATCGATGCTGATGAGGCCGAAGAAGAGGATGCTGATATACATGGTGAGGTAGAAGAGCACTGAGGAGACCCGACACACGAATAAGCGCAGCCCAGTGGAAGCCATGTTGGAGTCTGATAACACCTGCAAAAACACAACAGCAACATGTAAAAGACTCAACACTTGCACTTACTTTATCTTTTAAGCTGCAGGGCATCTGGCACACGATTGATTTATTAACTCATTATTAACATTTACAACTGCAAATTATTGTAAACAACACATTTATAACTGCAGATGACGTTTTGCTAATGGCTTATTAGGAACTGAGAAACTCCTGAGCCTTAAAGCTATAGTCCATAGTTTCTGTCGGCCCCATGAGGAATTAGTAATAAGTAATAATTAATGACAACAACACTGTCGCTGCGTCCACATGACACAAGCCTTCTGTGATAGCGCACGTGCCTGCAGCCCTCCTCCACGCAGTTGCTAGAAGCCAAGGCGGACACGGAGGATTAAAAAAACATGATGCCCCGATAGCTCAATTGGTAGAGCGGGCGCCCATATATGGTTGTTTATGCCTCGACGTAGCGGGCCCGGGGTTCGACTCCGACCTGCGTCCCTTTGCTGCATGTCATTCCCCCCTCTCTCTCCCCTTTCATGTCTTCAGCTGTCCTGTCAAAATAAAGGCTGAAAATGCCCCAAAAAATAATCTTAAAAAAAGAAACATGATGAACTCTTAAGAAGAGGTAATTATCTTCACTCGACCTTCTGCGCGGGAAAGTCACCGGACAACACAGTCTTCTGAACATAGCCATACTGAGAAATACAGAGAGAGTTGTGTGGAGCTGATAGTCTTAATTAGCTTTGTAGTAGGGCTGCACGATATGAGGTAAATATGCGATATGCGATAACGTTGTTGAATATAGCGATAAAGGTATTATTTGCGATAAATTAACAGATATTAAAGTGTTTCTCACTATTGCCTTTCTGCTGTTTACAGTGAAAATCATTTCCAACATTCTTCTATGGAACAAATTGAACATTGAATTAAATATAAATTACATTTTAAAGTGCTGCTGCTTTTCTCTTTCAGCTAACACAAAACATCACTGAGTGTCTTGGGCAATGTGTCGCAGTCTTTTGTGGTTTGTATATTGCACCAGTTGATATTGCTATGACAATAAAAAAAATTATTTATTGCGCAGCCCTACTTTGTAGCAACTCATTTGGCAATGGCTTGAATGTAATTGTGTTCATTAACATCAAAAAGTTACACACTAAAGCTTTTAATAACGACTATTAACATGTGTTAACTTCAAAATGTATGTTTAATACCCTTTATTAATGACTTATTTACATTTATAACTGCAGATTGAATGCCTTATTAGAAGAGAGAAACTCATGAGCATGTATTAATGAAGTGACTATGAATGACTCACCAGCAAGAGACTTTTCACAACATCTAGCAACCAAAATGTTGCTCATGCAAATTACCTATTACTAATGTATTAGAGGGAAGTTTGGGGTCCCCTGCTGGAGCTGCTACCCCCGCGACCCGACCCCGGATAAGCGGATGAAGATGGATGGAAGGATGTATTAGAAATGGTTCAATAACCATTCATTTAGCCATTAGTTACAACTAATAAACCAATTTAAAAGTTAAAGTGTGCCTCATGCCGTAAGTAATTGGTACCAGTTAAACCTTACCTTGAAAGGGAAGGTGAACGTCATGATGACATCCGCGACCACAATATTCTTCAGGTATATAATGAAGTGAGACTTCGAGGGGATGCGAAAAAACACCCAAACCGCCACGCCGTTGAGCAGCAGTCCCACCACGAAGAGAAAGGAGTAGAGAACAGGAAAAACCACCGTCTTCAAAACGTTGTCACGGGAACAAGTGCTGCTGTTGGTGTGGCTGTGATTGCCAAGGAACAGGGGCAAAGTTGTGTTTCTCTCCATGAGGGTCATCTTAAAAATACAAGAAAGAAAATAGTTGTTCTCAGTATGTTCTTAAAAATTGCTTCAAACAACAAACAAACAAAAATACCAACAACACTTGAACCTGCAAAGTTAAGTCTGATACTCTCCGAGAATCACTTTGTCATTCTAACCCTAACCACCATACCAAATAACATCCACGATAACAGCCTCGCAATTTTGCAGATATATTGTGTTGAATGTTGAATTTATGTTGAGATGTGTCATAGCATAAAAAAACACTAAATGACACTAACACTTCCTAAAAGCAGTATTTATTGCTGTTTGATTACATTCACAGAATATCTGGTTTTCATGTCTCTATGTACACTAGCCTTTGAAATAAATCAGTAGTCAGAAAATTTCAACATCAACACAATACGTTAGTACATGCTGCACATCTTTCCTAATTTAATATAATAATTAATAATAAAATGCAATGTCTTGTAACTAACCTGTTAATTTTTCTGATATGTGTCAGTAAAGTCTCATCAAAATTTCAGTGCAGTTCCTTCTTCCTCTCTTATCTGTATTCTGAACAAAAGTGATCTGACACTGACTGGTCTTGGCAAAACAATTTCAATGTTTCAGACAAGCGTGTGTGTGTGTGTGTGTGTGTGTGTGTGTGTGTGCGTGCGTGCGTGTGTGCGTGCGTGCGTGTGTGTAGGCTGGTGATACAAGAGTCACAGGAAGACTTTCTCTTGTCCTTCTCCTTTCTCCATCCTGTCACGAGGAAAGGCTGCAGACTACATTTCTAGATCTATTTTAACACACACTAAGACTTCAGTTCATTTCGGGGTATTAATTGGCCCCCGAGGGTGTGACCCTTCACCAAGTGTGTTTCCTCTTATTCACTTTTTTTTTTACAGTTGTGTAATCTCCACAGCTTCTGCATTACTTTATAGTTTTCTTAAATGATTGATGATGTATTCCTTTACTCAAAATCACTCTATACATGTTCAAAGAATTGTGCTCACATAAAATACATAAAATAATTTGGTTGTTCGTACATTTATCTTATTATTGGATAATTGCAATCACTACATTGGATGAAGGTACTGTAAGTCATACTAACCTGTAATCTGATCAATTTAAACCTGCTTAATTGTAATGTGATGTGCTGTTTTTAGATATCCAAAAACAGGGAAAACTACCAAGTCAGGGTTATGTAAGACAAAAAAGATTTGTCAGATTATGAGTCATTAAAAACATCCCTTTTTTATTTTCTATGCCAGCTTCTTCCTCTGCAGTGCAAGTGATCTACACTTGGTGACAGTCTCATTTGACCAGCACATAGCATAAATAACACTGTTGATACAATATCATGCAATTTCTTTTAAAACAAACAGCTTGGAAGTATATGGCTGTAAAACCTTCTGTTCCAAGGTGGAAAAAATATGAAACTCTTTGGCAGATGCTTTACTGATATAAAACTTTCCCATTGCTCACAATCCCATTCGGATTTTTAACCCTCTGCCTTCCCAGGTCATGTTGGGATCTCTAAGGCATGGTCCATGTTGCGAAACAGACATTTGTTCCCATTTTAGCAGTTTCACCCTCCAACCTTCTGCTCTGGATACAGAGCATGAAGAAACTTCCCCAAATTGTTGTCTGTTATCACGTACAGCAGACACAGTCCTTAACGTCTTTAAGAGAAACATCATGTTGACATAAAAGCAAAGCAATGCAGTTTCATGCAGTAAGTTTCATGCATAGCCTAATCCTGTTTGTAAAGACACACTGGTGTATTGCTGTAGCTAACAAAAAGTCACATCAACGGATGGTTGATGTGACTTTCAAAAACATTTCCCCCACCGGGATGCTGTGGGGGGATTATCGCTGCAAAATAGTGTCGGGAAGTTTGGGGGCCTCTGTATAACCGGGTCCAGCCTATTTAAATATATCAAATGCTTGATGGCGTTTTAAGCCCCCAATGTCACCTTCCAGGCAGCGCTGTGACCGTTGACTTCAAGGCACCTAACCCTAACCTTAACCCTAACCATAACCATAACCATAACCATTTCTTAATTTGGAGTATTGCGAGTTGTGCACCTTTCAGGTCACAAGAATGTGAGGCACACTGATGTGGGAATCAAGTAGAAGAAAAGCAATGCATGCTTAATTATTCTTCCAAAATATTGAGCTGTAGGCAACATAAAGCTGATAAATTATTAAAGTGTTTTACTGCTCGACTCACAAAAAACGACTCACAAAAAACAAATAGTATTCTACGACTCAAATATGGAGTCTGGGTGTGTCACAGGAATAATAATACACATTGTTATTGCATGGTGAGCTCTAAATGTTAAAGCAGAAGACAGATGAACGGTGGGATAGAATATGATAGGAAGAAACATTAGTTAATGGAACATCAAAGTCAAATAAAAAGCATTTTCTCAATTCATTTCAAATATAATGTATTTAGTCCGAATGTAAATGTAGAATAATAGAGAGATAGAATCATTAGTTTGCACATTTATTGATGGTTTTATGACATTAAAATTAGTGCTTTGTGCTGTGTTTTTTTCAGAATGTTATACTACATGGTGGTCAGGAGTGTGGTGTGTTTCCTTATACAGATATGACCCAGGTTGTGTTTTAGTTCACATTTCTTAGTGGAGATTATTTTTAGGAATTGAGGACCAATTTTCTGCACACGTTGGTATCTATTTCTCTCCTCATCACACGACCATGATGGCGTTGTGCCCTTCAGTCTATTGAGTGCCAGCAGTTAACATGGCAATGCTGCAACTTCCTGTGTCTGGGGCAAGATTGACAAAGTCGGCAGCATTCACTTCACTTCTTTGTACATTTGCATCCTTTTGTATTTTTTTTGTCACATGTATAGCTCAGCCTAAATTCAGTCATATTCAGTCATATTCATGGTCGATTTCCCAATCCTTTAAATTCACATGCAGTCATGTTTCCCGCAGCTGTGATCTCAGTACATCTGGGTCTAATCAAGACTGCGTCAAGCAGACACTCCTGGAAAGAACTCGACAGCTACACTTGCTGCTTTTCACACTAGTCTATCCGCGTGTTTCTCTGCTCCCCTTTCTACTTTACTCTCTTTTTTTTTGCTTCTATTCCTTGTCGAATGTCTGTTCACCTCAGGTCTGACATGAGTTGGTTTTCTTCTGTGTCCTGTGTTTCCTTTGGTAATTAGGCTCTTAAATCCCAGAGTTCTCCAGGACAAGGGCCATTGTGTAATCCTACCTCTTGTATTGAGGTTTTAAATTTACATGAATCGTTTACACAAAGGCATAATCAAATAGTGTGTGAATGCACAGTTGCAGACACAGGCAAAGCTGCACTACATTCACACACGCAGTAATCCCTCTCAGACAGACAGGAAGAAGGGAATGAGGGGAGGAAATAAAAAGAACGTAACACAAGACTTGACTGAATATCCATTTGAACTCCTCTGAGCCTCCTCAAGACCCCCTGCGATACACACACCCACACATGCTTTTCCCTCTCTGTAAGTGCACTACTTTCCTCACCTCCCATGTCACCCCTTGACCTTTAAGTCACCACTTTCATTTTCTGCCAACCCCAGACCACCAGCCTGCTTTAAGACAGCTACTGTCTGGCACTTTTCTTTCACCCTGTGGCAAAGATGAAGCTGGAGAGTGAAGGGAGGAACACTTAATTTCCTCTCTGCATGTGGGGTATTGCCTTTATTAGCCCTGCTTTGAGCAAAAATACCCCGTCTTTACATGGCCTTTGGAGGGTCTTTTATCACAACAGTGAGTATGAGGTTAGGACAAAGATATTGGAAAGAAGCCCTGGTGTTTGAGGACAAACATCAAGTTAATAACAGACACAAAGCTGTAACAGCTGTGGTCTGAAAAGCCTGGTTGATGTGGCTGAACTGTGACCCCTGACCCTCACAAACGGTCAGTGGTTGATCATGTTGTCATTGTAACAAGTAAGACGTAAGACAGGAACTTCTTACCACATAGAGAGAGAGAGAGAAAAAAATATATATCCAGGGTGGTCCTTGCTTGTGGTTTGTTTGTGACTGTCTTTGTCTTTATGTATGAATGTTAACGTGTATACATTTCCACTGGCAGGCTTTCAAATTAGCTTCCACTTGCGTCATTGAAATGTGTGGGCCACACTTCGTTTTGACAGTGTAGGGTTTCTTTGGCTACTGCTGCTGGTGCGCTGTTCAGTGTAGATTCCAGCAGGTCTGCCTCCCATATGGTTACACAAATCTAAAGCGGCTCATATGGAGGTGAAGGGGGAGACGGGTATGACTAAAAATAGTGTGAGCTACAGTATTTCTAGCTTTTATTGAGGATGAAACCACATTTGCTGTCATGCACCATAGGCTGTAAAGCATAATTCCACACTGATGATAAAAATGTATTGAAATGGTCTATTTGTCCTACTATAGCTGCTAGTTTTATTTCTTCAGGAGCTTTGTGAGGGCTCTACATTGGTAACTGCTGACTGAAGTACATTCCTTCATTTCTCATGAGCCCCATGTGTCCAGTATGGGTGTGTTGACCGTCTGCATCAAAACTGTGTTCCTGCGTGTGCACGCACGCACGCACGCACGCACCCACGCACGCACGCACGCACGCACGAACCCACCCACGCACGCACGCACTCTCACACACACACGCACACACACACACACACACACACACACACACACACACACACACGAACATCAGTGGGTCCAACTGGCTCCTGGGCTTTAGTTTCTACCGGTGAATGATGTCGTTGGTTCCATCCTGAGCTCCAGTTTGTTGCTCACACTTTTTCCTAGCAACTGCTTTTGTTTGGGTATTGCTACAAATCATTGCTCATCTCTTGGATCTGTATAATTTATAGGTGAATGACCTACTACCTGGCTTCCAAGTGATTTTTTTTTTTACAAATGCATCCCTTTAGACTTACACAAGATTTAATGGACATTTTGTTTACCTTATGCATGTAAGTTTAATACCAACTTTTGTCATTTCGCAAAAATGTAAAGTTGCACCCTATGTTTTTACATTAACATTGGATCAAATCACTATATGTAATAAGCACATAGTGACAAACCCACAACTATCACCCAATCTTACAGTTCTTTTGAGTGTTTCAGCATTTTTCTGCTTATTGATTTGGTTCTACAGCCCATGACTTTACTGTTTTGGTTTACTCTCACTGCTCTCATCAGTGTCAGTTTGGACTGCAGGAGGCAGCTGTTTTAAACCCACTGTATGCTACCTAACAGCTATCTATCTATAAATTGCAGGAACGTCTGTCTGTCTCTCTGTCTGTCTGTGTGTTATGCGCATCATTTCAAATGGATTTCAAATCGGATTTCAAACTTGACACGTGTCTTGCTACGGGCACGAGTAAGTGCAGTGCCAAGTTTGACGTTGTTTGGATTAGAAATGCAAAAGATACGGTTAAATATATATTGGTAAAAGAAGCACACATTGGCTTTTGCCGCTCTAGCCGCTGGCCACTCGCCCCCCCCTCACACTGCACACTGAGTGAGCACAGCAAGGACCAGAGACAGAGAGGGTCGAAGAAAGCAGCGGAGCTTTGGCAGCTAAAATGTGAAATACACCTCAGACCCACAAAGATGTCCAAAGTTGCACTACTTTGGACTGTCTTTGACTTTGAATAAACAAACGACAATTCCCGAATTTAACGATGTTTCAGATTCCCACACATAGGGACCATGGCGGGGAGGGGGGGTGTTACCGCCTTTGACTCTTTTCCTGCTTCCAACATTAGCTACATGATTGCTGGATATACCAGACTAACTTTTCTTCACTTTCCTGGAGCACGAGCGGATAGCTGAAAGGAACATCGCGACTGTTGTGTGGAATACGGTTGGCGAAAAAAAGGCCCTACGCTTTTCAGTGTCTATTTTTTCGCTAAGAGGAAACTCAACAAAAAGCCATTTGCCAACACTAAATATCAAACAAAAGCCAGACACTATATAGTATTAAGTTGCTGTGAACTGTAGCCTATAGTCACCACTTCTAACCAGAGACAGAACATAACGTAATCTCTGAGATTATTCCTTCACAGCGCTGTGCAATGTGAGAAAATCTCAGAGCTGAACTGGGCAGACACAGCACTTTTCATCAGACTCACCCCGGGTTAATTAAGTCTACTGCTAACTTACAACACTAATAACATTACTGTCGCCAAAATACCTCCGAGAATCAAATCCCCTACTTCACCGTTAACTGTCAAGCCACTAAACCTGTATGGAAATTAACACCTCTGTGGAAATGTTATATCCGTTAACCATCATACAACACGAGACAACACCGTCTCTCTCTCTCTCTGCGCGCGCAAACACACACACACACACACACACACACACACACACACACACACACACACACACACACACATACACACACACACACACACACACAGAGTCCGGTTCTGGTGGTTGATTAACGCAGATATTAGCTCTCATAACGGGCCGGGTGGTTAGCGCACTGCCATGAGTCCATGAGGCTAATGTCTGATTACTCCATATTTTCATCGTGATATTTTGTGATTACATTCTGAATCTGCAACGTTCTCTGTCAGGTAAATGTAGTAGTACAATGTCTTCCTCTGATGTACAAGTAGCCTACACCGTCAGTAAGTAGTAGGCTATACAGTGGAGTTGCATATTAAGTGGTTTGGGGTACAATTTGGTTTTCATGAATTTTACAAGCAATCGGCCCGTTCCAAACAGTTTTCAACGGGCACTGCACTAGTTACAGCTAATGTCAGACAGACAGAGTTAGCGACATATAGTCGAGCATTTAGCAGCTAAAGAGCCATATATTTCTCTCAGGAGCCTGTGGAGACCAAAACAGAGCTAAAAGAGTGAATATTGGACTGAATTTAGTCAGATGGATAGAAACCCGACTCCAAATGAAAGCCTACTTGTATGTTTCTCTGTGTCTGTTGGGTGTGTAAATAGGAACTTGTTTCCTAACAAATGCACCATAATAACTTTATAACATGAGCATATGTTGTGTTTACAGCTTTTTGCACTTCCAAGCGGTGAATAAATCAGTTAACTCATGTTTAAAAACATCTGTAACAGTGTGACAATCGTCATAGTAGTTTGTGTGCATACACACTACAATTTTACAGTGGTAAATCAACTCAAAGCACTACTCCACTACACAGTGGTGAGGCAGTAAGACATCAGCTTGAGAAAAAAAACTCCATCTGCAATTGCAATGAAACCAAAGTGGGAAGACTTTTTAAGTGCCTCTGGCACCTGTCAGCAGAGGCATTCCTCTTTTAAATTCTTATCCAGGGTGTTGATTTTTGTCTGATAATAGTTAGCCTTGCTGCCTGAGAAAGCAGGATGCAGAGCTGTGGCATGAAAATCGGAAAAAAGAGGGACAACAGCTCCCTTTGAGAGGCTGGCCAGTCTGGGATACCAGGCATATTTGACAGGGTGTCTCTGTGTGCTCAGCAGAGACCTGTGTGCACACAGAGGGCAGCAGATAGGCCAAGGGACAGGGCAGAAAGTGTCAGCTTCAGCTGTTAACCACAATTGTGGGGAATACATGTGCAAAAGGGTCAGTGTCATGTACAGTACAAACTAGGAAAGAAGGCACTGCTGTAAAAGAACTAAACCCACGTTCTTCATGTGCAAACTAAGGTTGATTCCCTACTTGAGACATTGCAATATCTAGCCACATACTGGACACACACACACATGTCTTACATATATATATATATATAGTATATATATATATATATATATATATATATATATATATATATATATATATATATATACATATATCCGGTGTCAAGGAAATGGTTGGGATGGCTTTGTTTCAAGTAAGACATACATGTGTATCCAGTGTGTGGCTAGACATTGCAATGTCTCAAGTAGGGAATCAACCTTAGTTTGCACATGAAGAACGTGGGTTTAGTTCTTTTACAGCAGTGCCTTCTTTCCTAGTTTGTACTGTACATGACACTGACCCATGTATTCCCCACAATTGTGGTTAACAGCTGAAGCTGACACTTTCTGCCCTGTCCCTTGGCCTATCTGCTGCCCTCTGTGTGCACACAGGTCTCTGCTGAGCATATATAGCTATATATATATATATATGATGACACATGATAGATCAATATGTCAGGAAATGCAGAATTAAAACTGTGTGAGGGAATATCTCAAGCAACCTTTATGATCCAAGTAAACAACCAGTGAACTCAGAACTATAATGAGGTTATGTTTTTCCTGTGATGTCATCGTGGTATCTGTGGTTGCTATGTGTCATAAAGACATTTCTGTTGAGAAGACAAGCTGCAGCAGGTGGTCTAAATGATGTCATGTAAATTGATTTCCCTGCAGTACCTGTGAGTCTGTTTACAAGATTAACAGAGTGACACAATCATCTCTGTTTTACTTACTTGGACACTGTAGGATGTTTTTCTCTCAAATATTTACATATTTAAATCCGAAATGTTATTTAATCATTGGAGGTTTTTTTGGGAATTACAGAACAGACACCGTATGAATATTAGAGATGTTGATGCCATCTATTGGTTGCCTGTCAGGATAACACAATCAGGGTACATTGCATGATTTGGCTTGGTAATATTATTTGGAGTGAAGATGAAGTCTCTGATTTACTTTTTCTACATATATAAAAGCCCAATGTGTGAATGGGTGAATATATGGATAATATATTGTACTTACAGCACAACAGATAATTAAATTGACAATCACAAGTTACAGTTAGTTAGTTGATATCAATCACGGAAAATACATTTGTACACAAATGTTTGTCTAGAAACCACGCATAGGCATATACACGTATATCTTACTTAAACCAGAGAAGGATGTTTTTTATATAGAAGAGCTGTCCAAAGCTAAGACTCCTGCTCCTGTCTCGTTTTTTATTTATAGGTGTTTAGTGTTTTCTCAGCCATGTTACAGCTTCTCCAGATTGCATCTAAATTACACATTGGCTTTACTACAGAGTGGTAAATTAAACTGTATTCCCAGAAGCACAGAGGAAATGCTGACGTGTGTCTGAGTGAAGGAATGTAATTTGCAGACTCATGACTCTCTTTCACAACAGCCCTCCAACTTGGGCTTTGTTATCTTGTACTGGAAACAATGAGATTTGAAACAAATTATGGGAAACCAGTCAAACAGGAGAAATACAGACAACCTCATTCCCACACCGGGGCACAGAGAAGAGTATGGCATTCTTCCCTCATCTAATTAAAAATGTGCAGGCCTCGATGGAATTAAAAGCCTGACCAAAGCTAATGTCGGGGATGTTACAACTAAATTTCATCTATGCCAAATACCAAAGAAGTTCTGCCCCCTAGAAGTTTCTTTACCCGTATGGTCCTACTGACACCCCGCCCCACTTATTTTTTCTAATTCATCACTGAAGTTTCCTGGAAAAGCTAAACCTGTCAGATAGAAACATCAACCTCTGCTGTAAAGTAGCAGTGCCACATTGTTGATGCAGCCTAATTGGGTGAGCTGGCTTGTTTAAAAGCTTTCCCCCCCTTTGGGACTCAATAATTTAGAAGGGCTTTGATGTTTCTAGTTTGCCGTTTGTGTGACTGAAGTGAGGAAGGTTAGGTACACAGCAGTGGGCTCCCCCAGTCCACCTGGTTACTCTCTGGGGACCAAAGGATCACATCTGCACCCGATCAGATCGGAGAACCCCCCACTGACGTATTTCCACTGCCCCCAGGACAGAGACGGAGGGATGTGGTCCCATTAAAAGGTGTATCCCATGCCTTATAATATACATACAAAAATCTGTGTACCATGTTGAATCCTTTTTGTTATTATATTTATTAGGTCCCTCTTACATTTAATGGTTGCAGTATCCACTTACTGAAAGCTTTGGCCAATTTATGGCTAAAGTCAGTTGATTTATTATTGCACCTTTGCCCCTGTACCTGGCTTTTATGCTGTACCTGGCTTATATGGCTTAAAGGCTCACTTTTAACACTCCCAAACGATATCTGAGGAAGAGAAAGGCCTGGAGAGCTTTCAGAGTCCCACTGTAAATCAACTAATGTTTTACATGCAATCGTGGGAGCAAGACGACAACTGCTACCTGCATACTTTCCTTTCTCTTACTAATGGCTGACGTATTAGGGCCAGGCAAAACTGAGTCATTTCCTGAGAAGCAATGGTCAGAGAAACCTGGAACCACCATCACACCATGACAGATCCTACCTGGGAGAGAGGTGCAATGATGAATCTATCCAACTTGTGGTTAAGGTGGATGTGTGCATTCTGCAATGCTGGTGTGAAATTCCAGCATTGACAGTTACAGAAAAAGACACCGATCTATTGTACGAGCATCTACTGTGAGTGCATCCACAAGGCTGTGTGTGTAACGGAGAGACCCACTGTGGTTATTTGAAAATACTTTCTCACTTAAAGGGTTGGATTGCAGCAAAAATGAAGCCAGTGGTCCTCTTAATTCTACTGAGAGAAGACAGTTTGCAGCATCAAAGAAAAAAGACAGACTCTCTGAGCTAACAGAGAAGTACTGTCTCAGACTGCTGTTGGTCGGCTCCCAGCAGTCCTCTCTTGAGATCTCAGTTTCCATGTTCAGGCTGCTAGCATTCTAGTTTAAGTATGGAATTCATACCACAGACCAAAAATATGTCTCACCCTTCCCTGGTTTACCATGTCTACCGACTCGGTAGACTTTATCCTTCCTTTCCACTTTTTCTCACTCAGCTCTAAATTTCCTGTTTTTTAAGTGTTTGTCATTACTCATTCTGGTATTGCCCACACAGATATATGATATGACATACATCAACATACATTGCGCATTCACTTTTAAGAGTAGGTATGAATTCTTAAATGAATGGTATACAATTTTCCTACAATGACTGTGAAAAAATAAATGCTGGCTGTATGTTTACATATTGCAGGTGTTTGTTTTGAATACCTTTTGACATCATAGCAGGAAAAGCACAACTGTGATTAATAATATTAATGTCCCATATCAGTGCATAATGGCTCACTGACATGACTTCCTGTGGCACTGAGCCATTGTTAGGTTTATTTGTCCCACCTGTGCTTTTCCTGCTATGAGAATGTAAAAAAAAAGGTCTTTGAACTAAACATTTACCTACGGTAATTAAAAGGTGTATTGAATATTGAAAAAGTTAATTTTGTTAAAAATAAATTATTTGCAACAGAGTTGGAGTGTTTGCAACTAAGGAAGTGTACACTTTCTTCTTTAAATCAGCAATAACTGAATTTCTGGGGACTTGGGGGCAACACTGACGTACAGTATTATCACTGTTTCATATCGATATAGCAACGTGTTAGCAGCGTGTTGCTGATTTTCATGTAGCTTTACGGAACATTCATTTGGAGACACGTTTCGAGCCACCGGGTGGATTTGAGTCCACTCTCCTTTCAGATTTATTTTATTATCATCATATATCATCATATTTATTATTATCACTGTCTAGGCAGCTATATTGGCAAATATTAGCTTATTACAGATATATCAGTATCGGTGTATATGTTGGCCAATAAGTAACAAGAACATGCTGTACAGACATGCTTATTTTACAAAGAGTGTCTAAGGGATCTGTACCAGGATTGTTTGTGCTTTGTGTGTATATTAAACAAAATGACTATCTCCTGATAAATCGGTATTGAAACTCCGAAATAGCGAGATCAGTATCGACATAAAAATCCAGTATCATTTTGAGAACTAACTTAGTACTCGAATGAAAAATGAGGTGCTTTGTTGTATAAAGTCAATCTAAGATAAAAACCTTACACTAAACACATAAATGCTAGACAGCAAACTATACATTACATTGACTTGTGTCGCTGAGAAGCATATCTTTAAATAGAATCACTGACTTATTGATTGAGTGAACAGATCCGGCCTCCCATTGGTTCCAGGAGTTGAGATGGACTGCCTTGCTGCTGGATGGAAACATGGAGAAAGCTAACGTAGGAATTGCTGGTTAAACAAAGCATCTATTGTTAAATGTTCCCCGCAGTTTGGGGAGTTGGCAGCTGAATCTAGATAAAAAAAAGTAGGGGTAGTGTAAATAAATGTGAAAAATCAACAAGCTGCTTCCAGAAAACATAAAATAACTTGTGTGTAACGTGAGTCCCTTGGAGAAGGTAGCCTGTGGGGTAATGAGGACAATCACCCCATCAAGAAGTCATTTGATTCTGTGCAGATTTGTTCGGCTTTTCCACAATCTTCGAGGTGGCCAAGGACTGGCCATATTTTTACCTACCTCATCTAGTGTAAAAACATGTTTTGTTAATTAATCTCGTGAAATGTTAGTGTTAGTGCAGCTCTTGATGTTGACATGTCTCACTTTAACTGCTGTAACCAGAAATTAGGTTCAGAGGTACGCTATTTTTGACCTGGTAAAGACACATGAAAAAAAAGAAAAGAAAATCCCCACACTACTTTCAGTAGCTTCTTATACAACCATATTTTAAATGGTATGTGTTAGACTTCAAAGCTTTTCCTTTAAACACCCAAGAGGAAAGGAGTAAATGAGAAAATCACATAAATCCTCATAAAAAGAAAACTCCATCGTTCTCCAAACATGAATCGCAAAACCAGAACTGAACAAATAAACTCTTTACCATCCAGAGAAGGCACATGGTGTGAATGATGAACTTTGAACTTTTCACATTGAAGAGCTATAATTAAAAACAATAAAAATACATGGTATTTTCACTCTATTAGTTTAATTTGTGTGTGGTTGTCGCCCAGCTCACATATGAAAGCAGTTTTCTCTCATATCATGGAGCAAGTAGCCTGCATTCCAAAGTTTATGGAAGACAATTCCCTCATTCCCCATATCTGTCTGGGTCATATCATACTGCTGTAGACTGGCTCTAAACTAAAATTAGTTTTTTTTCTGACATTTAAAAAAAGTGATTTATTGGAACGTACACACTTGAGAAATAACCACTGACCTCTTTTTTGAATCTCTGTTAAAATGCAGCCGTTAGGTATTGGAAGCCACTTTTAATTAGTTATGTCCTTTTTAACGATTGTGTTTACAGCTGTCCTTCACAATCCAACATCAGGAGGAGACTAGAAAATACTCTGACATCTCTTCATTAGAAACATTTTGTTATATGGCCCATAACCATATAACAAAAATGTCTACCCCAATCACATACAATGTAGAGGATTTAAAAGTGTTACTCTATATTAACCTACAATTTCATCTCATACGACACAGAATCGATTCCTTTATTTAAAATAGTTTTTGTTATCTCTCTTGTTCTCCTAATTAGTGTAAACAGTACAACCTCAGTGCAAGTCCCAGCATTATTTATGAGGCCTTGCAAAAAGGAAGTTTTAGCGGATTTTAATGTGCATCATTATAAAGGATTCAAAGTTGGTGTAATTTACTGAGAAATTTATTCCAGTTGTTGCCCTTAAGGCATAGGGGGTATTTGTCTTGATGAATGCCCTAAATTAAGTGGTTAGAGAGCAAACATTGTTATATAGCAGACCATCTCACTCGTATCGTATCTCAAGTACATTATTCACCATCATTTTTATTTCTTTTCTTTTTTTTTTTATATAATTTTTTGGGCATTTTAGGCCTTTAATTGACAGGACAGCTGGAGACATGAAAGGGGAGAGAGAGGGGGAATGACATGCAGCAAAGGGCCGCAGGTTGGAGTCAAACCCGCATTCCGCTGCGTCGAGGAGTAAACCTCTATATACAGTGGGGAGAACAAGTATTTGATACACTGCCGATTTTGCAGGTTTTCCTACTTACAAAGCATGTAGAGGTCTGTAATTTTTATCATAGGTACACTTCAACTGTGAGAGACAGAACAAAAATCCAGAAAATCACATTGTATGATTTTTAAGTAATTAATTTGCATTTTATTGCATGACATAAGTATTTGATACATCAGAAAAGCAGAACTTAATATTTGGTACAGAAACCTTTGTTTGCAATTACAGAGATCATACGTTTCCTGTAGTTCTTGACCAGGTTAGCACACACAGCAACAGGGATTTTGGCCGACTCCTCCATACAGACCTTCTCCAGATCCTTCAGGTTTTGGTGCTGTCGCTGGGCAATAAGGACTTTCAGCTCCCTCCAAAGATTTTCTATTGGGTTCAGGTCTGGAGACTGGCTAGGCCACTCCAGGACCTTGAGATGCTTCTTACTGAGCCACTCCTTAGTTGCCCTGGCTGTGTGTTTCGGGTTGTTGTCATGCTGGAAGACCCAGCCACGACCCATCTTCAATGCTCTTACTGAGGGAAGGAGGTTGTTGGCCAAGATCTCGCGATACATGGCCCCATCCATCCTCCCCTCAATACGGTGCAGTTGTCCTGTCCCCTTTGCAGAAAAGCATCCCCAAAGAATGATGTTTCCACCTCCATGCTTCACGGTTGGGATGGTGGTCTTGGGGTTGTGCTCATCCTTCTTCTTCCTCCAAACACAGCGAGTGGAGTTTAGACCAAAAAGCTCTATTTTTGTCTCATCAGACCACATGACCTTCTCCCATTCCTCCTCTGGATCATTCAGATGATCAATGACAAACTTCAGACGGCCCTGGATGCGCTGGCTTGAGCAGGGGGACCTTGCGTGCGCTGCAGGATTTTAATCCATGACAGCGTAGTGTGTTACTAATGGTTTTCTTTGAGACTGTGGTCCCAGCTCTCTTCAGGTCATTGACCAGGTCCTGCCGTGTAGTTCTGGGCTGATCCCTCACCTTCCTTATGATCATTGATGCCCCATGAGGTGAGATCTTGTACGGAGCCCCAGACCAAGGGAGATTGGCCGCCATCTTGAACTTCTTCCATTTTCTAATAATTGCGCCAACAGTTGTTGCCTTCTCACCAAGCTGCTTGCCTATTGTCCTGTAGCCCATCCCAGCCTTGTGCAGGTCTACAATTCTATCCCTGATGTCCTTACACAGCTCTCTGGTCTTGGCCATTGTGGAGAGGTTGGAGTCTGTTTGATTGAGTGTGTGGACAGGTGTCTTTTATACAGGTAACAAGTTCAAACAGGTGCAGTTAATACAGGTAACGAGTGGAGAACAGGAGGGCTTCTTAAAGAAAAACTAACAGGTCTGTGAGAGCCGGAATTCTTACTGGTTGGTAGGTGATCAAATACTTATGTCATGCAATAAAATGCAAATTAATTATTTAAAAATCATACAATGTGATTTTCTGGATTTTTGTTTTAGATTCCGTCTCTCACAGTTGAAGTGTACCTATGATAAAAATTACAGACCTCTACATGCTTTGTAAGTAGAAAAACCTGCAAAATCGGCAGTGTATAAAATACTTGTTCTCCCCACTGTATGGGCGCCCGCTCTACCAACTGAGCTATCTGGTCGCCCGATTATTCACCATTATTAATTTAAGTTTTTTTGTTGCATGTAATATATTTCTTTCTTTTCTTACAGTAAACTATAACTGTGAAAACAGGAATATTTCGTCAAATGAATTACATAAAGATTGATATTTTAAAAATATATGTCTCTGTTCCCCCTCTCTGTCTCAACATCCTCCCTAATCTCTCTGTTTAATTTGCAGGAGTGCAGTGAAATCAGCACTCAATCACAAACAGAAATCAAAGGCTCCCCTGTGGGTCCTGCACATTGAAGAGCTGGGTAAAGAAATATTTTTACAGCTGGAGAGGTAAAACTATGCGTGTCTGGAAGATTTCTACTGCAGCCAGAGCCATAACCTCCTCCTGCAGGGTGAGGTACAACTTGATAAGCCTAATGGCTGTCATTACAACAGCAGCATAAAAGCCTACTAGTACTAGTTCTGTGTACATTCAACAGCGATGTTTCATTTATTTGACACGTCTAATTTAAAAGGATTTTGGTGTATCTTATAGTAAAATAAAAAACATTAAAAAGACATGAACCATGTTTTATTTTTAATTTCATTTTGTCTCCTATACTTTGATAAAGTAGATACTACAAATAGATATACATATACTGTATTATTACAGATAAGCATAATGTATAACATTACTGTAAATTCTTGTGTACAACACAATAGTGTGTTTTTTATTGTTTTGAAAATGCACTGAATAGACATAAAGTAATCTGCTTCAAACTGTCATCAAAATATAAAAATTATAATAAAGAAATCAGATCTGATAAAAGCACTGTACTGTCTATGCAGATATGTATCCAGTGTAAAACAAGCCGTATATATATATATATATATATATTTGAACAAATCCATTTTCTTCCACTTTGTAATTCGATGAATTGGTCTTGAAAGATACTTTACTATAAACTTTTCCTGTTGTCTTTTTCATTTGCGGTTAAACAACAAAGCACTGTTTCATGACAGCAGCAGCTTCTTGCCAATGTCTGAAGGGAATCTAAAGCCTCTTCGGCGCCTTTTTTTTATTTCGTTCAATCTGTTACACCATTTTTTTGCCCCTCTCTGTATGTGCTGTAATAATATACATATGTGTGGCTAGCAACGCCTGGTCAGAGGAATCACTTTAAGTTTGACTCTATGCACTGGCCCTTTTGCTCCCATGAGAACCACCCCAAATGAAAACCACCTATGATTTTCCAGACCCCCAGTTCCAAAGTTACAATAACAACTTTCTAGCCCCAGGCTGTGTTTTCTAGTTAAAGAAAACACATTTTTCTACTATAAAATCTGTTTCCTATATCTTCTTGTGCTCTGTTTATTTTTTTAATTCACATTTGTCACTTTTTGTCACTTTTTTACACTAATAATATTCCACAAGCTGTAACCCTCACAAATCCACGTGAGAAAACATGCACTGTACCTCGTAGACACAAGGGACTGAGTGTCTGGTAATATTTACATTCGGATATGCCACCGTCCTCCCCCAGTCTTGTCTCTTTCTCACAATATATGTACATATGCGAGCTTTGAGTCTGTACCCAGGTGGTTCTTGGCCAGGCACTTGTATGTGCCAGAGTCAGAAGCTGTGGGCCGCTGAATGATAAGTGTGCCCTGAGGGTGGAGCAGTTCGCTACCCATAGGTCGGCCCTGTTGTGCCGCTGACAGAACTGAACGATCGGGCAACTCCCAGCTGATCTCTGGCTTGGGGATCCCAATGGCAGCGCAGTTGAGCTGGATAGGTGTTCCGGTCACTGCCCTCACACTGGGAGGTGGCCCTGTTGTGATCCGTGGAGGGTAGGCGATGATAATAACAGGGACAGCTAGCACAGCCTCTCCAGCATCGCTCCGAGCCCTGCAGATGTAGTTCCCTCGGTCGTGGAGAGTTGTATCCTGAACGACCAAAGTACCATTCTCTAGTAACTGGTAGCGCCCGAGGACTTGAGGCCGAGTAAGAGTGTGGCCACCAGGAATGGTCCAGTAGATTCTGGGTGTTGGACTTCCATCAGATAGACAATGAAGGAAGAGAGGTTCTCCAGACACACTGCGTATGATGCCCCTAGGCCTTGTCAGGATATAAGGCTTCTGCCCGACATCCAAAATGATTAGCTTCTCTATGTAGCCCATTAAATTCTTGGCACCACAGCGGTACTTCCCAGCATCTTCTTTGCGAGGGTTGTAGATGACTAAAGTCCCATTCTTAACTAGGTGGTGGCCACCAGTAAACCGTGTTCCGTTAGGCAAAGTCCAAGTGATCTCTGGCATTGGGTATCCATCAGCAGAGCAGTTCAGAACTGTGGTTTTCCCAATCTGAGAGACAATACGTTCGTTATAGGGGTTCTTGAAAATCGGCCTTCGGAGTATACTGCTCACCTCGAGCTGCACCACCATTACTGCTTCTCCTCCATCATTCCTCGCCATGCAGATGAACTCGGCTGTATCAGTCGACCGCACGTTACGAATCTCTAATGTCCCATTATGGTAGACATTAATCCTGCTGCCAAAGTATGGTGCTGTCAGAAAGATGTTATCAGGCATAATCCAAGTGATACTAGGCTTGGGATTGCCCTCAGCTTTACAGTCTATTAATTTCCTGGAGTATTTAGCAGCTACATCTTTGATTACAGTCCTGTTCTGCCGGTAACCATTGATCACTGGTGGATTCCCTTCTATATCAAGCTTGTAGACTTTTCTATTTTCTCCAGCAGGGTTTCGAGCCATACAAACATACTCCCCAGCATTGATAAGCTTCACATCTCTGATATCCAGGGAGCCATTGACATGCATTAGGTAGAGTTCATTAGATGCTGCAATAACATCGTTGGTGGGCAGCATCCACAGGATCTTGGGTTTGGGCTCCCCAAGTGCTTCACAGTCAAAGCGGACGTTCCCTCCAGGCTTCACCCTGGCATATGTCTGGCTGGTTGGACGTATCCTGGGGGCAGCGGTCACCACAGTGATATGTAAATGCATCTCATCCTTGCCCACCTGGTTCTCAGCAAAGCAGGTGTAGTCCCCTTCCTCTGACATTCCAACCTGGAGAAGCACAACACAGTGATGTAAATTCTTTTGAAAATGTATGCGTCATTGAGGAGAATGACATGCAATTGCATACCTGGTTTAGGTAGAGAGTTCCATTGTCAAAAAGTGTATAGCGTCGTGCTCGTCCTCCTCCACTGCTGGCATCAGACTGAAGAGCGCTGTTGACAACTCTACCGTCTGGTAGACCCCAGGAGATCTCTGGCTTTGGTGCTCCTGATGCTTTACAGTCGACCTTAAAGTCATTACCGTAGGGTACCTGCTTCTTCCCATAGAGCTTCGGCTCTATCTTGGCTGGCTTCATTGACACGCTGACCTTCATGAGTTGGAGATCATCACCAATTTTGTTTCGTGCCACACAGAGATAGTCTCCAGCATCTTTATCGCTCACAGTGCTAACAATAAGAGTACCATTATCCAGAACCTGAATTCTGCTGCCCATCCTGAAAAAATACATGACAGAAATAAGATAGACTTAGTAATTGGAGAGGAAAGAATAAAGCCTGATCAAATATAAGTAAGCAGAGTTCATATAGTGTGACCTTTGTTTCATTTCGTACAATTAAATTCGTCACAGTTCTACAAAACGTCTTATGCTTTCACACATCACAGTCATCTCCATAATAACAGCAAATCATTTTTATATTCCTGCATTAAAATAGAATCCACTGGGAAACCACATAAAATAAAACTCAAATGAGAACATTGTGGTTGCAAAGAAAGTCTTCAAATAGTTGAATAAAAATGAACACAAACGGTGGAAAACTTAATTACTGAATACTTACAGCAAAACATGTACATAAACTCACTTAGGAGGTTAAAGAGACTAATGATTTTATGAACTGACCAGTAAACTGAGCCAAGGCCTTGGCAACGGATCGAAAAATACTACAAGGCATTGTAGTCATTTTGAAAATATTTCCAGTGTCAGCTGAGAATATGCAGTATTTATGGAGATGGTTCTGAAGCTGATGTAGCAAGTTGGTAAAGCTTCAGATGAGTAACCATCACATCAAAACACTGACATGATGGTCAATGCAGGAAACTAAAAATGACCAAACATACTTATTACTAAATCCTGAAGTGAAGAAGTATGATCCCCTGAAAACAATAAAGCTTTTTTTTGGAAGTTCTGCATGGCCTTAAAACTGTTAAGAAATGTTGAGTCTGTTTTGTCCAAAATGTTAGTAATGTTTGTTTTAGCTTTTACTCATAAGTTCGCTGTAAATGCTTCTATCAATTCTTCTGTGCATTACTACCACTGATCGAGGGATTTTTACCTGTGCCACTGGTCCACCACAGCTTTAGAGGGCAGCCTCCAGATGATCCTGGGTTTAGGGTCTCCTGTAGCTGAACAGTTTAGTCTCAGCTGGTCCCCGAAGAACAACACTGTCATGCGTTGGGATGTCTCCACTATTTGAGGTGCAGACTCTTGCCTCTCTACTGTTAGAGTCACCACCCTTCTCTCTGAGCCAGTAGAGCTGGTAGCAATACATTCATATTTGCCGCTGTCTGCTGGAGTCATATCCTTAATGTGAAGGGTTCCATTCCAATACACTGATATCCTTGTGTCTCTGGCAGGTCTGTAAGGCCGTACCAGTGACCCATCATGGAGGACCCAGTG
The DNA here is from genome assembly GCF_031162955.1 of Sander vitreus. Taxonomy (NCBI): domain Eukaryota; kingdom Metazoa; phylum Chordata; class Actinopteri; order Perciformes; family Percidae; genus Sander; species Sander vitreus. The sequence goes on along the minus strand of NC_135857.1, from coordinate 12,592,241 downwards.
AATAGTAGGCTGAGGGCTGCCCTGGCCAGTGCAGGGTAGCCACATGTCTCGGCTTACACCCGCTTTCACCTGTTGCCGTTTCTCCTCCACGATACCTGGGGGAGCTGCCACCACCTGCAGTCGGACTGTAGCAGTATCAGCTCCAGCTGGATTACTGGCGATGCATTTGTAATGACCTCTGTCATAAACAGACACCTGCTCAATGACCAGAGTCCCCTCAGCAGATACGGATACCCTTCCCTTCTCTTTGTTTTGACCCCTGACCTGGGTTCGGTTGGCCAGGATCCAGGATATCATGGGTGTGGGCCGACCCTCTGCTTTACATTTCATCTCCACAGTGTTTCCTGCATGAGACTTTATCTCACGCATTTTTGCCTCCATGATGCGTGAGGGGTAGGCCACCACAGAGAGGGTGACAAGAAGTTTATCTGATCCATGATCATTCTCAGCTAGACAGATGTACTGGCCACGGTCTTTAATGTTGGCATTCTGGATCGACAGTGTGCCATTGCTCAACACCTCAAACTTGCCCATCCTCCCCTTAACAGTAACGGTGCTTCCTGAAGGAGAGAGAAAGAGAATTTCTTCTAAGAAACATCCTAAAACATTTATAACATTACTAAGACAAATGTCCAGATTCAAAATTCTGATTCATACATATAAGTTAATAATAAAACAGACATGGATTATACAAAATTGCCCTAATACAATGTCACAACAACATACAGTATTTCCCAATCCTTTTGTCAAATAGAAGAACCAACACTGTGCTCCGTGCTCTTTCAAATATGAAAAACATTACAGTTGCCTCACTGAATTTCATTTACATTTAGCATTACCATTCCTACATATTGCTTATAGCTGCACCTGAATATAAAGAAGCAGTTTTCAAATGGCTTTTAAAAACATGTTTACTCTACACTCTAAACCTTTTCTATTGTTTTTCTAAATGATAACAATTGATAAAATATTTTCTTTACCTGTAGTTGCGGAGAATCGTTTCCAGGTTATAGCTGGCTGAGGGTTTCCAACAGCCTCACATGGCAGGAAAGCATCTGAGTTAGATAACACGGTGAAGCTGGCTGCATTGCCCCCAACTATCTTTGGTTTGTTCATCATGACCTTTGTAGTGGGCTCAAAACCAGCAATATTGGCACGTGTAGCTTCATTGCCAGTGAGATGATTATAAACACTTGAGATGGCATTGTGTTTGCCTATGTTGTTGTATGGGGCAGGGGTGTTAGTGTATCCCTGCTTAGCTGTAAGAATGGTCTTCGTATCAAGGCCTTTATCTGCACTGTCTCTGGCACCACTGCTCTGCACAGTAGGTCTGAGTCTCCTCATTGGTGGCCTACGAGTGGCGTGACCGGTGTTCCTCTGTGTTGGTGGTCTGATGTTGCTGTGGACTTTGGGTTGCGCTGTTGTGTCAGGCACTTTTGTGGTAATTGGCATAAATGTGGTGGTGGAGGTAAATGTGGTTGAAGGGATCAAAGGTGCCTTGGTTGTAGTATAGGCTGTTAAACTGCTAGATGTACTCCAGCCAAATTCCTCATATAAGTCAGTCTCCTCCTTTGATATTTGGGCAGTGGCAACAACTACTGGAGTTCTGTCCTCTTTCCTAGATGGTGTGTAAAGGGGCTTATAAAGTGAAACAGTCCGTTGTGGTAGTGTGGTTGCCTCCATTGTAGTTCCCATAGTTAAAGTTAAAACCTCAGTTGTAGGGTGAAATTTAGTGATTGCAGGTTTCTTGAAGGGTCTCCTGCCCCTTAAGGGCCTTCTTCTCCGCCCTTGCTGTCGTCTTGTCCCACCAGGCCTCTGTCTGATTATTAACCAGTTATCAGCTAGTCCCCCAGACCCAGATAATAAGGCTTCATCAGGATTTTCAATTGAAGGAGGTTTGACAGTAGGTGGGGAAGGTAGAGTATGTGATTCTGGTGGCGTTTCAGCAGTGGTGGCAGACTTGGAGTAATATGATGGACTGGTAGAAGTTAAATAGTGAAAGCTGGGTCGCAATGTTGTGAACTCAAAATCTGCAGAGGACAAGTCTCTGTAGTCATCATCTAATGAGCCCTCCTCGCTCACTGTGTGTCTGGATGGGGACAGGGTCTCAGGTTCAGGAAGGGAGTTTGTGTTGGTGGTGGACAGAGCAGCAGGGGTTGTGGTTGGGGTCACTGTTGTAGTTTCAGCTGTAGTTGAGGTTTTTCGGGTGATGGATGGCTTCCTTAGCCTGCTCAGTATATTTCCCCTCTCCTTGCTTCCAAACAGCTCATTCCATGGAATTCTTCCACGGATAATCTTAGAGACGGTTGTAGTAGTGATAGTGGTGGAGACTGACGATTCTTTATTTGTGGTCAAAAATGGATCCATTGTAGGGTCAAACTCAGGGGCATCAGCAGAGGTCATGTAGCCACTGGAAACATCTGGCCTAGACTCTGTATGGGTGAAGGGGGCATTTGAAGTAATGTAATAGTTTTTGGTAGAAGCTGCAGTTTTTTGTGTGGAGCCAGGTCTCTCTGTTCTGTGTAAAGATGAACTGGAGGTAGCTGTTGGTGTGACCACCTGCAGATCAGTGGTTGCTGTCTTCTTTTTGTCTTCATCACAGTCTGAGGAAAAAAAAGGAAACAGATATACAAGATATCAGGTAAAGAGGCACACAGTAAACAATGAAGCAAAACTTGGCTCTGTTTGCTTACAAAACAAGGCTGCTTACCTGTGGTCAGTTCAACTCTATAAGGCACTGTGACATTCCCTTCTTTCTTTGATGAGGGCTGTTTAAGTTTATTGATCAAGGACTGTATGTTGGTGATCCTGTTGGGTTTAATTATCCTCCTGCGGCCTTGGAAGGTCCTCCTACGGCCCCCTCCTCTGCTGTTCTTGTGAGGGATGATTTGGATCTGCTGCCGGGAGATGATAGTGGATCCTGCAGGCAGGCGTGGGGATTTGATTGTCTGGGTCGTGTGGAAGGTTATCTCATCTTGCTGTCTCTCTGTGGCGGTGACGGCTGTGAATGTCGTCTGGCTTTCTGGGTCTGTGGATGTGTGAATGACTAGCTCCACTGGGCCTGGGCCATCCCTCATTGGAGTGACATGAGGGTCTGTGGTAAATGATAGAGCCGCCCCAGTGGACGTCTCAGGCTCTGCAGGTTGTTCTCCTGAGAACTGGAGCTGAGTTTCTTCTGAAGTGTCTGTTACAGTAAGTTGGAGAGTGACTGGGAGCTGGCTTAAGCCTGGATTGGAAGCTCTTTCCAGAGCATAAAGTTCAGTGGTCTCATCAAAACCAAAGAGGCCTGCGTTGTGTGAAACTGTGTTATATGGTGTAACTGCATCACCTTGACTTTTAATCCTTTCTGTTGGATGGTGTGTGAATGTGAACTTCATCGGTGTAGAATCTGACTGCATATATGACTCTGTTGTTGGTGTGTTTTTATTTTCAGACACTTGACTTATATCAATGTGATTGTCTACTCTGGATTCCATGCCAACTGTTTGATGTGCCCCCATTGTTGCTAAATTACTATCCTGACTTGTCTGTGTGGTAGTTATAGTTTCAGGCTGCCTGTTCTCTTGTCCAAATACTCTACCTTTCTGTGGATTATCTGTAGTTGGTTTAACTATCTTTGGCATAATGATGACATGATCTTCCTTATGATCCTCACCAGAGCCGATTTCCCCATCACCAGAAAGACCAGTGTTTGAGTCTTCATATTGTACCTCCTCTTTCTCTGTGCCAGTCTTTATTCTCGATCCATCTTGAGCCTTTTTCATTAGTTCAGCAAATTTCTGTGGGTCCACTTTCCTGGAAGCTTTATCAAACACCCTACTACTCCAGATGCGTCTGTTGCCGACTGTCCCCCTCCTTCTCTGTCCCAGTCTACCTCCTCCAGCCTGTGACCTGAGTCTGGGGTAAGGTCGATCTGAGGTGATGGTCCTGGATTCCTGACTAGTTCTGTCTGAGGGACTGGAAGAGGGCATTTCATTGAGTGTGAGCGTGTTTTCAGTCAAGCTCATGTCAACCTTGTCCTCCATTTTGACCCCTGATCCCTCACTGTCCAAAACCGTCACCTTTTCAGTCGTTTCTCCAGTCACTGTCACCTGAGACACGAGCAGATCAACTCCCAGGTGATTAGAAACCAAACACCTATAAAATCCTCTGTCCCTTGCTGTGAGACCCTGAATCACCAAGGTTCCATTCTCATACACTTTCCTGTTCCCATGAGACTTGTCCAGTACTGAGTGGTCAGGGAGGACCCACTGTGCCAAGGCCTCAGGACTCCCTGAAGAACTACAGTCAAGAACCAGTTTTTCACCCAGTGGCCTTGAGAGTTGGACACCGTTGATCTCCGCTTCTTCCACATCAGGGGACAGAACTGTCACTCGAAAGACAAGGATATCTGCATCCAGGTAGTTTGTGGTGATGCACCGGTAGAGGCCAGTGTCTGAAGCATCTGCGCCCCGCAGAGTGAGCTTCCCATCAGCAGAAATGATGATCCTCCTGTCCTCACTGGCGTAAGGAGCTCTGACCTTACTTCCATCTGGTAAAATCCACTCCAACAAAGGCTTTGGCTCACCCCAGATTTGACAGCTCAATTGCACCACGCCACCTATGTTACAAATAAAATAAATATTTTATTACCGTTATTATTATCAGTGGATTCTTATGCATCAGTTAAAGCAACATTATGTAACTTTTCCCGCTTCGGTCCCCCTACAGGTTGTCTCATTGGAACTACAGCTGCAGCTAAAAGTTACCTAGTGTTGCTTTAAGAGATTATTTATTTCATGTAGACTGAAGTAAAGGTCAAAGCAGCAATTAAGCATTGATCTCTAACTCCCACCTGTAAGTACAGTGTGCTCAGTCTTGGTTTGATTATCTCGCTTGATCATGGTCCAGGAATAATGGTCCTTCTTAGGTGATGTGTTTTCCACACGTAGGTTGACCGCAGACTGGTACTTAATGTGCAGAGTAGAGAAAGTGGTAGTAGTGCGGTCAAGCTGGAAGCTCACCTCTCCCTGCAACAACCATGCAGGGGAGGCTTTAATCTCAGCCTCAATGTTTGTGTGAATTCCTTCCTCTCCCTCCTTTGTTTTCATCTGACTATACCTGTATACCATTTCTGGGCTTCTGGCCAGCATTACGCCCCTCTCCATTGTCATGGGAGAGTCACTGTAGGTGGCCAGGATTTGCCAAAGCTGCTGTATGTGTTCATAGTCAATGTTACACACCAAATATGCAGTTATGCCAGCTGTAAGCAGAGTGACATTCTTTCCCTCCTCCTCCTCCTCCTCCTCCTCCTCCTCCAAGGTTTGTGTCAAGTTCTCAAAAGCAGAGGGCCTCTGGACAGTGCAGGATAGACTGGCATCATTGTGAAACTGGTCTGTCAGCTTCATTTGTATGGAGCCTAATGGGGCAATGAAGTCCTTGGGGGAAACTGGAGTAAAGTCCCCCTCATTCAGGCTGATGTTTTTCTGCTTTAGATGGGGTTGGATCCAGGGTTTGGTACAAGTGAAGGCAACACCGGGGAGAAGGGATAGAGGTCTGTTGTGGTAAGGGGCAGGATTTTCACAAATAGGACACAGCTGGCCTCTTGGATATGTCCTGTCTCGCTTGCATTTCAGCACACCTGGAAACATTTAAATCAAGTGTGTAATACTGTTTAGTTGGTTGCATGTCAAAAAAAAAAAAAAAACATTTACAGTTTCCACATTATGGGCCAGCCAAACCCAAACTGATCAGTGAAATTTATGAACCAGAAAAGATCATCATCATACAGCATTGTAATTTATGAGTTAACTTTTACATTAGCCAAGTCATGAATGAATGGTATAACTTGTGCTCCTCCGTGTCTTTAGTGTTTTCTGTAGCCCTAGAAGAAGAAATGATCTCTGCCTCCAGTGAGGTCTCTGCAAAGATTTATGTTTCCTTTGGATATGCCTTTCTTGCTTTGATTACAATTCCATGCAGTATTAATAAAAAAAACAAAAAAACATTTTAAAAGTCTAAGTAGAATAATCTATTAGTTAGCAACATTTGGCATTTTGTGAATTTGCAGGAACATGTGTTATTAACCACCCAGCCAAATTTGAATGATTAAGAAATCTAGAAAGCTGGAATAAAGGTATCAGTATCACATCAAACTAGATGACCTAAGGATCCCATTGGCACCAACCGTGTAATGCTAGCTTGTTGGAAAGGGGGCTAAATAAGACAAACTGCGATCCAGGTTGTCACAGAGAGACACTCAGCGGCAATGTTTAGATGGTGAGTTTCAGTTAGAGTGATTGATTATCGTGTTTTATTGATGGTATTAGTTTACACAGTATCACCCTGTAATTGTGCATTATGCAATAGATTTAATAGTGGTCGTAACATAAGTTTAATAGTAGTTCTGACTGCTGCTTCTAATAGTTTTGGAAATGTATCCAGACATACTGTATATCGTGGCTGCGATTGCAGATGTGCATATCATATATAACTGGACTATTGGCTTTTGGCAGAGGTCTGCCAACCTAGTTCATGCATGTATTCATTAGACTGAAAAAGCTAAGAGAGCTTGCCGAACATAGTGAACTGGCGCCGCTCACACGAGAGTGAAGAAAACAACACTGATGCTATGTGCTCTAACGTTAGTAGTTACATCCTTTTTATATAGTAGGGGAGAGGTTATGTTAAGGATGACTCCAGTGTGTCATCAAACCATGATTTCAGGCCGCCCAAAAGATCCTGGACACAGACATGGTAAAAAACAGTTTAACGGTCTAACTCCACAATTCAGTACTACACAGTTTACAGACTTTTCACGTTTTCAACAATTATTTTCTAACATGTATAATGTGTTCAGAAAGAAATCAATGCCTTAAGAAAGATTTCCTCATTACGAAAGAAGGGGTTGTCTTCCCTTGTACACAAGCATGTAAATCTGTCTGCCTGCTTTCAGACTATTCCAAAGCAACACACACACACACACACACACACTCCTCACCTGTGTTCCTCTGTGCCCACACTGAGAACCACGTCATACGACAATCACATGTCCATGGGTTGCCATGAAGGAAGAGGTTCTCTAACTGGCTGCAGCCTGAGAAGATGTTTTCAGGCAGCGTGGTGAGGAGGTTGTCTGACAGGTGGATGTTTCTTACTGAGGACAGCTTGAACACCTGGCTGTGTCTCAGTGTGATGAATGTGTCTGGGTGGAGCTGCTGGAGGTGGTTACCCTCCAGATGGACCAACTGTAGTTTGGTTAGGCCATAGAAAGCCTCTGGGCTGATGAACTCAATGTGGTTGTGGTCCATGTGGAGTCTCAGCAGACTGTCCAGGCCCTTGAACGTCTCTTTTTTGATTTCCTTTACTTTATTAAAGGACATCTTCAAGACCTGTGAGAAGATGATTGAGAAGTTGGAGTTTGTCAAAAGAACGTTGATTTAAGACTATTAACACACAACGGCACATTATTGAGGGATACCATGAAATGTTGTCAAGACAGCAGAATAATTATTTAGTCTGGAAAAGTGCAAGCAATCAGTTATTGGAGAGTAACCTTTATACAAAATAAATGAAATATAATGCAATCCACTATGAAAGCCCCATAATAATGCTCTCCTTGTGAAGTTTGTTGAGTTTATTTTTTTAAATTTCTGAGCTCTTAAATGTCTGAGTCTGTAGCTTGTGGTGCTGATGTACTGTACTGTGTTATACTGTGATACTGTACTGATATTTTATCCATCATTTATAAATCCAATTATGTGAAGATCAAACATCAGTGGAAGTAACATTGTACATCCTTGATATCATCATGCACAAGTACTGAACTAAACCATAGGATACTGGCAGGCTTTTCACACTACTGTCTTTGATATTCCAGTACAGTGAACTTGTATTCCAATATTACAAGACAGGACTGTAATCTGTTCACAAGAGACTGACAAAAATATGATTTTACCTGTAAAGACCTGAGGTCTTGGAAGGCTCGGTCGTCAATACTGTGGATAGTGTTGCTATGCAGCATCAACAACTCTAAGTTCTCAAGTCCTGAAAGATCGTTTTCTCTCAAGACAGTTATACTGTTGTACCTAAAGGCAGAGAAACAAAAAACAGACTCCAGCTTATTGGCTCAAATGTACCACATACTATTTTATGGAAGTTAAGGAAAAATGAAAACAGTCTCATTTTCAAGCACTGCACAAGTGTTTTCAATTACTCTTCCAGATTAGATCTCTGCTCAGGTTGAAAATCAGAGAGCTACGCTGGTACATCATTGATGACATTACCTTTAATATTGACATATTGGATATCAGTGCTGGGCTTTATACTTGTTACCGATCTAGCTAAGAAATGTGTTACTTTAATCATCGCTTCCTTTCACAATCAGAAAAAAACAGAAAATATTAACTTATTTTTATATTATTATTTATTTAGTTATAATTTATTTAATAATACATTAACTTCTTGTGACAAAGGATTAATATCCATTAGTACTAGTATCCAACTAGTAATTATAATAGTATTTTAAAGAACATGCTTTATAGTTTTATTTTTTCAACACTGTTCAATAATCTCTTACTTCACCATGCATTTGTGGCATGCTTTTGGTGTAAAGTACTATATATATATATATATATATATATATATATATATATATATATATACTAAACATTTAGTATTTTCCAAAAGGATTTGTTTTGAAGTATGGAGGTACTTTAGTTAAAGGTCCTGCACTCCCACACAGATGTTTTGAGTTGAACTGGCTTATTAGACCTCTCCTCAGGTTTAACTTGGGCAGGGTTACATTGGGAATTATGCGAGGTCACCAGAGTAGAAATAGCGTAGAAATAAAAATGGTACAGGTCTAAGTTTTAAGAGGTAAAAACCTCAGCAACACTTATACAACTTTATTGTAAGACCAACACATTTCGGCTTGTGGCCTCAGGATGACCCTGATGAAGGCCACAAGCCAAAAGGTGTCATACTACAAGTGTTACTGAGTTGTGACCTCTTCAGACTTCTTTCCCTTCTCCATGCACATTGGAAGTAGGTGAACTTGTGACAGAAACCCCAACTCTACTTCTTATGGTCTAGGTTTTCCCTCCCTGACAGGTAACAAGAGACGGGAATCAGACACAAACTATACACTACATGCCCACACAGTGATGAATGTTGGTATTTCCTGCCGTGACAAGTCAATCTGTGTGAAAAGGTCTTGAGGGATCTAATCAGGGGGATTAAGTGAAAACACCTGTGGGGGTGTAACATACCTGTGTAGCCTACAATATCTTGAAAAGGTGAAGACAAAAGCTTTTAGAATCTGTTTATGTTTTTAAAATTGGCAACCTGAGGAAACACTGCACAAACTTAATATAACTCTCCGTAGGCTACGGTAATTTAATAAAATGTTTACCTGGAGCACCATGTTTCATATTTCTGGGAGGCTAGCTATTAGCTAATAGCACAGAAACTAGCTAGTGGCTACAGGACAGGTCGGGACTTTGGCTCTTCATCGGCGAGGGGAAACCGACCAGAGAGGCTAGCTGTGGCAGTTTTGCCGAGCTGAGAATCCAGTCGCGAGTAGCTAGCTGGTAGTTGTTGTAAAATCTGCATTATAGCTAAAAATGAATAGGTTTGCTAACGTTAGTTAAATGGGCTATTTGCTAAAGCTAACCTTAGCTAACCTTCACATATTTAGCCTGAGTTCATGTTAGCGTGTTAACCTCCCTTAAATTTGAGTTAAATTAAGGTTACTAACGTTAGTTGGTCAAAACATTATTTCTGTCTTTTTTGACAGTTACTTCCTTTACTACCAGTGATGGTAGCTAAATGGCTTTGTTAGTTTAAACTCTGAAAAGCCAGTAGCTAACATTAGTTTTTTTGCAATGTTATTCCTGCTTATAACTATTTTGCAGCTGACAATCTGTGGTTTAAATCAATCAATAAAAAAATGGTCTTCCCCCAGAGTATCTGCAGTTCTCCAATCATCTGAGCTGGAAAAAAAAGCGAAAGCTCACCCGAGGTTGATTCTTTCCACAGCTGGCTGGATGTGGTCAGGTATTGCGGTCAAGTATCTGAAGGTGCAGTGCAGTTCAGTGGGGACGTAGCAGGCGCATGATTTGGGGCAGTCACCGCTCGACGGCAGCACAGCAGCCAAGACCAACAGAGCCTTCAGCAGCCACCTCCACAGGTATGAGGCGCTGCAGCCACACACACTCATTGTGCAAGGGCAAGGAGGGCTAGACGTAGTACTGGACCATTATGAAACCCACCTGGAGAGGGAAGCACGGCGTGTTAAGCGTTACTCCAATCATGAATACCAATGATAGATAGATAGATAGATAGATAGATATATAGCTAGATAGATAGATAGATAGAAGATGGATTGGCAGATAGATGGGTATATGAAACAACAAACTACATGGAGGCTAATTCATCTGAAAGTTGGATTATCCGACGCGGGTAAAGGCTAGATTAGTACAACGTTTTTCCCTGTAAATTTGCATCACGTCACTCAACTTTTATAGGCATTAAGGACATATTTTGATAGGGCAAACGTTGTTAGGATGGTAATAAATTCAAACTGAGAAAACGTCACATGCAAAATCTTATGCAAAGATAATAGCCTACATAGTCTGTCTATATACAATTGATATGCTATACAGATAATGCATTATATTGATAAGGCAGAAACATACATTTAAAAAATCTAAATTACCTACGGTTCAACGCACTTGAACAGCAGTAGAAAACGGAAGTGCTGCAATTATAATAATGTAATAATGTAAAAACCCAAATGGAAGAGTAGAAGGTCCACATTCAGTTTCAATAGTTCTCCAGTTTGATTCCTCAGACGAGTCCACTGTGTTTGAGACGCAGAGGTACGGGAGTCATTTCTGTATGAGCGCCTGCAGTGAGCGCACACTTTGGTCTCCTCCGCCCCCCCTGTAATCTGCTGTAATGTAATCCTAGAGTTACAGCAACCATGAAATACTCAGGAAAGTGGTCTGCTGGAGATACATGCATGCATCTAATAGACTGTTAAACTCCATCAAAAACTTGTCTGCCAAGACGATAATGTTTGATTTATGTTATTAAGTTTTAAAAGTTGTTTCTCACAGAAGCATGTAGGCCTACCTCTTACAAGATTAATCCAAATGCTTGATGGGATTTATTAGCTATAGCTTGTGAATTAGTTTATGCTTGATCTTGACTCTCTTATCATAATAAGTAGTACGATTTAAATGTGGACATGGTACGTTGCCCAGTGCTGTCTGCATCACAAACTCTTTGTTAAACTCTTTGTCGGATGAAAGCACCATGGGAAAGGACAAACATGTTAGAGATTAGCCCATTAAGCATTTTACTTTATTCTTTCTCACCAGATTTTGTTATGGTCTGCTTATGTTTAAAAAAACAAAACAACAACAACATTATTCCAGGCATGTGGGGGTCAGTTTTCTCTTATTCCAAAATCCAATTCTTTTGACTGGTTTGTTGAATTCCAAGAGTCCCTCTGTGCCCACAAATCAGCATATTTAGAGGCAAAGACTTTCCCTCCACATTCTGCTGTTAGTGGATATGTTAGAGGACTGACTCTTAACATCCAAGACCTTTCAGTTAAATTGAATATAATAATGGTGAATTCACAGCAGGTGTACAAGGGTATTGGTACTCTTTTGATATAGCGTAGCACCCCAAATGCCTACATTTTTAGATCTTCATCTTAAAATCAGCATGTCGTTTATTTGTGGGCGATTCACTGCGGCTGTCATCAACATTTCTTCCTCTCACGAGGCTGCTCGTTCACCACATCTTTCATCCACACCATTTACCCTCAACAACACACACACACACACACACACACACACACACACACACACACACACACACACACACGCCTGCACGCACGCACAGGCACATTTGCAGAGGGGAGAATTTTGGAATGTGCACTATCTTTAGTAACACAGAAGACTGTTAATGACTACAGTATAACCTTTCAGTCATATTCAAACCACAGAGGAACAAGCACAAGGATCTGAACTTCATTTTAAATGTGTTGGTGGACTAATAATTTGCATGGAATGAGGGTTTATGGGGATCCCTTTCATCAGTTACTTCAGGTCACAGGCTTGTTTACTTGAACATCTGGACAACACACCAACACTTGTGGACATGGACAACAACAACACCTTATCTTCTCTCCCTCACTGAAGCCTAGATCAGATTTCTTGCTTCTATACAGTACGTCATGCTTCTCACCCAGCAACAAAGAAGTATAATTGGTTTGTTCTAGCTGTTATTCTCTAAAACGTGTTACCATTGATTTACCAACAGTGATGAGAGAGGACTATTACTGTAATCCTATATTATCAGAGGCTTGTTGACAGCCACACATTTGATTCACTTACCAACTTCCATAACAGCTGGTGTTTGATACTCTCCCCAACATAATCTTGTATAATTATGTAGGATTTCATGCCTATTTCTAAATCCCATCAAAGTGGATTCGTTCTGCTAAATAGAGTAGAATGTTCTTTTTCTAGTAAGGCACATAGTAGAATTAATTACGTCTTGATCCAAGTCATCATTATAACTGAAGAGTTGAACCTCTTCTTAGAGATGGCAAATTGACAGTGACAACAGGGTCGAGGAGAAGAGATGATGGGACGAGCAAAGCGTGCGTGCGTGTGTGTGTGTGTGTGTGTGTGTGTGTGTGTGTGTGTGCGCGGCCAGTAAAAATGATTTGTTTGTTTGTGATTCTGCTGATCACAAAGTTGAATGTGGTCCATCTTTTTTCTTGCCAAGCAAACTGTTTCACATTGGCTTTCATTTACTCCAGATGATGGAGTACTACAAGGGCAGCTGCATTATTCTTCAAGCTAAAATACTTAGGCTAAAAGCTTCTGGAGGTAAAATTGGGATTCCTTGTGGTTTTTAAAGAACTTTGATTCTGCAGCATGTTGTTTGATTTAAGTTATGTTTGCATACACAGGTCATCCCCTCACTGACTGGCTGACAGTAGGAAATGATAAACTGCTATCACTTTCTTCTCTCTACTGTCAGTGTGAGCTAAAGGGCGTGTGGAGGAACGGGCCGGCTGTTAAAAGTCACAGCTAGCTGGTAGGCTCTGAGGAATCTGTAGATACATACAGCATTGGCCTCAGCTCCTCACACTCACTGTTCGGTTATGACTGGGGGCCCACCACTGTGGGAGGTGAATGACAGGAATAGTGTGGTTTGGAAAAAATATCATCTTACATGAGACTCTCTTTCAACATCCTTGACATGTTTTTCCTCATGTGTGGAATTCTCTCTTTATAATTCAGCACATTTAATGTTTTTCTGTTTCTTTCCTTCACATGTATTATTATTTCTGATTAGACACATATAGGCATTTGTTATCCATAGTAGAAACTAATTTCCCTGTATGTAAGCTAGCACATGGTTAAAGTTTAATTTGACGAGTTTCTGTGGCTCTTGTGATTAAAAAGTCTACAGTATATAAACTGTAACGTTTTTTTAGAGCGTCCATCATCCGACATAAATATTGATAATATATAATATAGATGATATATAATTTATATGATAGTATTTTTATTTGATAAACGTGATACGTTGACCTATCACGCTGACCAGTCTTCTCCTGAGTAATTTATTCGGTGTATGCCCGACCACCGAGTAACACCAGAAACTCTGACTACCGCAGCATGCCTACGATTAGGGTTGGGTATCGTTTGGATTTTAACGATTCTGATTCCAAGAGAGATACAGTGGCAGCAAACAGCTGTAAAAAACCTGTGGCGCACTGCTGACTCGTGTGCTTGCAACTCTTATTCATCTTGCCCATACTGCTTAAACAAAACAGAATGTATCGCTATGTGCAGCATTGACCAGTCCAGAAAGCGTGCCATGTGTAGTTGGTGTAGTTTCTTTTTTTATGGGTACCCGGAACTTGGCATTTTCAAATCGATTATTATTAATTTGGAACCGGGTTTCGGTTCCCAACCCTACCTACAATGCAGTAGGACCAATTTGCAGCATAAAATAGCAAGGTCATCTGTTTTTGATGGATGTCAATATCCGTTTTGGTGGAGTAGTCAGTGTGTGAGTTTGTATGGTGTGTGAGTATTACAGAAATCTAGTTCTTGGAATTCAGTTCTGTGACTTCACGCCTACACACGCCTTAACTCTCAATAGTACTGATGAAAATCAAGAGCCAAGTTTTCTTGACACGTCCGATCGATGTGACAATAGTCATACATGTTAACAGTCTGTCCTGAGTCTGAATTGGTCTTTGGCCTTTTAGGGTCATGACATGGCATTGCGACTACTGTGTGAGACAGGGAGGCTACACAACTCAGAATATATCTGGCTTGGTCAAATAAATGTGTACTTTTTTTGGCTTATCTTGCCGTATCATTTTGATTTTGTAAAACTTCTTTTCATATTACAATAACACTATTAATGCAGTTTATGCTGATATGTGCCAAGATGTAGGATAATATGTTAAGTTCTGCCACATTAAATAAGGTCACTGGAATTTGGTTTCTGGAGCAGTTTAAGTTAAAGGTACCACAACAGTAGCATTGGGTTTGTTACGAAGATTATTACCTATTACTCATTTTGAAAACATATGCCCCATATTATTTCTTGATCATATTTATTTTCCATTACATATCCCAACTTTGTGATTGAATCCTTGTATTAGATAATTATTAACAACTTATTTCACAACAAATGACTGTGTTCTGTGTAAAGATTCACCGTACAGTAGTTGAAATTCTTCCAAACGGAGAAAGTGAACTTAAGTTAAGTTAGAACTTAAGTTGGGTATAAAAATGCTTTGATATGTAAGTGCAATATCGCTACTGTTCAAATAGTAAATTATTTGTCTACTTGCCTTGCACTACTTGCACATCCCCAGTTGCCGGTGAGCTGGTCAGTTGGGAATCAAAGTAACAACCGTCTGGTTATTTTAGAGCATCTCTAAGTTCTGGACAGTCTGCCTCGTGGACCTATATCTGTAGGACACTGACCTTTTGTGAGAGAGCTTAAGCCTTTGCTCTCAGTTGGCTTTAGGTGCTATAATCAGAAACCTGTGTAATGAATTTTGTGGACAAGGCCTTCTGTTAGTGTGTGAGTGGGTCTATTTAATGCCTTACTTGTTTTGCTTGAATAAGTTCCACTACTACATCAAATTGAGATATGCACAGTAGTATTAATCTAGTGTTATTGATACACGGTTACAGGTATAGCTGCATAACGTGCATGGCACTGCAGTATGTCATGCAGTGTATGGGTACACCTTTCCAGCTTATGTCTAACTCAGGGCTTTCTACTGAGCCATAGTTGGAGTTTGGAATTTGGTGATATTTTTACTCAGAAATGTTGTTGGAGCCCTCCATATCCACATGGCTATTTGGCATTGACCTAGTCATTGATGATTTACAAACATGTCACTGACTGTCATCTGTGTCAGTGAGCATGTAAATCACAGAGATGGTGAAAAGAGTTTTGGCTACACCGAGGATGCTCATGATGACAAATGCTAGAGATTCTATGCAGGCTGCTTGACAAGTTTATGGTGGATCTTTGTTTTCCAGTTCTGAGATTAGCAGGGCATTCTCATTGTAATGACTTTAATGTTGGAGGGCCAGTGAGTATTTTAGTCTTCAAGTCTAAGATAAAACAAAACCAGATGGTTTCAGACTTTCAGAGAGTAAAAGAAAACCAGTGGAGTGAGAAAGGTTAAGTATTTGCGAAGCCAAATAATTCAGGCACGTTTTATGACTCATTAAATAACACATGAAGTAGGACATTTCATTTCTTCATACCTGTCAATGACAAGAAGATTAAAGATCTGTTGCACATTATTAGTGATGTTGTGACACATTTGTTTGATTTTTCCTGTGTAATAATGAGAAAAACAAAACATCTTTTCTCCGATTAATCTGTTTTGTGTGTCGTGTATGTGGAAATAGCCTGTAAGTCTAGATAAACATGGAGTTTATAACATGCGTACAATATGGTTTAACATATGCAGTCACTTGAGCATTCAGCTGTAATGAACACACCGCTCTGTCTGTGTTTTTGGTGCATCATGCTGATCTGTGCACGTCGTCTTTAGATCCAGCTCATAAATAATGCTCCAGCTTAACATGGTCAACCTGCTCTCTTTACGGGACGCATTCAGCAAAACACAGTGGCACAAAATGAAGGAGTTCAAGGTCTCTCGCGTAGCAACCATTTGTTCTTTTTCCCCTCTTTTCTTTTTTTCATGCATCCCTCCTTTACTGCCGCCTGGAACTTGTGAGTCAGTTTCTGATCAACAGTTGTTTTTACTGCAGTGCAGGGAGAACAAAATGGATCAAAATGGATACTTTCCATTCACCTACTTCACCTTATCTTTGTTTCTTACCATTGTTTTAGCCCTTGGTCAAAATGTCTTAGTCTGTCATCTTTTAATATTTTTGATGTTGTTGTTGTTTGAGACTTCTGAAAGAGGCGTGCTGTATTTGTGTCTGTGTGGCTTGTGTATGAGGCCATGGTTTGATGTGCAGTTGTATGCACAAGCGTGTCAGGGCATGTGAATCTGACCTCATTCTAGGTATGTATAAACATGCCAGGAAAACGCAGTGTCATTCCAGAGAGTTGTAAACTCATGTGTTTACTGCCTTGTTTATCCCTCTGATTGCAATAATCACGTTACCATGGTAACGGTTGAATGGTCTCAACCACTCTGCTAGTATTATCTCGAAGCAAGACAGAATAATCAGTAAATTGCACTAATAGTCTCCTGCATTCAAAAACATAGTCTTAATACACAGTAGTAATGCCTTTGACTTGTTTAGATGAAAATACTTTTAGTGCAACTAGCTTCATCCTATCTGATATGTTTTAACTTTCTGCAGCCAGGGTGCGCTTAAAAAGGTCATATATTTGGAAAGTAGAGCAAGTAATACACAGCACGGAGGGACTGAGGATGTCACAAGCTTGTGAGCTGGCTGGTGTAGCGGGACTCAGCGGTGCACATTACCTGCCTCTTTTTGTTAGGGCTGAGTGATTCTGACATACAGAAGCACCGGGCCCACCACTGCGCTCTGAGCTTCCTGTCATGTTTAGCTGCTGTAACTCCTAGTGATTCCAGAGGTTACAGCCATAGGCCTCATTGACTGAACACAAAGAAAACATGACAACATATGTTTCTGATCTGGGTGACCCTGGACCGTGAAAATGAAAGTCCTCTGCTACCTTTTTTATACCATTTTTATTTCTGTGCCTAGTGGTCCTTTGGGCCCTAATGGCCCCAATAAAAACTGTGCATTCCATCAGAGCCATTAGAGGATATCAAGGTCCTGCTGGTAATTCTGTATGTCCAGCTCTCTGTTTATCATCATTCTCTTTCATCTGCACATACATAAACGCACCACATTGAACACACATGGAGAATGCCATTAATGAAGAACAGCGCTCACGTTCTCAGTTGCATAAAATAAAACCATGATTGTGTGAGAATTTTACAAACATGGATAATTCAAGAGCCTCATTACAAGTGGATAATCACAACAATGCAATAGGACGCATATTAAGTTGGAAAAAAATATTTGGGAACAATTATATTGCTAGAATAATTTAATTGCTAATGAAATAACCACAAAGATGTGCACTTCCTGACCAGCATAAATTGTAGGCTTTACTGACAGAAGTTATGCGACTGATCTCTCTCATTGCACTAAACAGAATGGGTTCCAGGAATGAAATCAAATCCATTGAAAGGTGAAATTAGGTAAAAAGTAACACAGGAGAATGGCAGGATTGTATTTTGATGAGTGGTATTTTGAAGATTTGATGGCCAGGCTAAATAAAATGTGATGATTGTGTGTGTGTGTATATATAAATGCAGGCAGTAAATGTACAAGACATTGATGTAGTTTACGTAACGGCATGCTTGCAAAGCATGTGTCATTAAACATTAACAAGTTGTAACATACTGTACATGTCCTTCCTCCAGTGTCACAATTTAGATTTGAGTCCCTTGAGAAAACCCTTACATCAGCAATTCCATGATTGCATGACAAAACTCTATCATAACAATGAATACAGTCCCGACGGTCTCGACGGGCCGGGCTGGGTTCGGACAGATATTTAGAAATTATGGTCAGGCTCGGTCACATCAGAGCGATAAGGCATTTGTTGTAAAATGGTGCTGCGGCTCCTTTAACAGAGCTCATTCCGTGTGTAAAGTGGGCATAAGGGAGGTAGAGAAAGAGGAAGCAGACGTGTAGATGCGACCGGAGCAGAGTTGGTGGAATAAGTTTTTAAGTTTTGTACACAGTGTGTGCGGTGTCCGAGATAAACTCCAGACTGAAAGCCAAGTTCATTCATCTGCTCACCAGAAACGGGATTTTAACCCCGACGTTAAATAACATCGGCCCTGGAGGTAACGAGTCTCCCCTGGTTTTCTGATCGCGGTCGGAATCGAGGCAAGCAGGAAATGTTAACACATTGAACATTTTAAATTAAACAGCTTATTAACGTGCGCTTGTTGCCCCGTGTACGCTGATGCGCTCATCTGTTGACATTTCCGAATGCCTTCCTATAGTTGTTTAAAGCGCCCATATTGTGCTCATTTTCAGGTTCATAATTGTATTTTAAGGTTGTACCAGAATAGGTTTACATGGTTTAATTTTCAAAAAACACCATATTTTTGTTGTACTGCACAGCTCTCTCTCACTGCTGCAGATCCTCTTTTCACCTGGTGTCTGTTTTAGCTACAGAGTGAGACCTCTTTTCTTCTTCTTCTTCTTCTGTACTATCTTTGATTGCACTCGCACATGTGCAGTAGCTCAGATGTAGATCATGTCAGCTAGCTAGCTCCATAGATGGTAAAAGAAAGGCTGTTTCTCCAACTTCAGTCAGTCACAAGGCAGGATTTGCTGGGAGACTTCTAAATGATGGTGCACATGTAAGTAGTTCTTTTGTAGATTATGGTGAACTTGTGTGTGTTGTAGCAGTGCTTTGCTATTGAGAACGAGGTAGCATGCTACGGTTGCGGTTAGCCAGCTCGTTTCGGTTTGTGACGTCACAAGCCGTGCCGATTTTGAACAGCTCACCTGGAGACTGAAGGCAGGACACATTCAGAAACCGTATCTCACTCAAAACAGCATGGATGGATTTTTTTCAAAGTTTGTATGCGTGTGGAAGCACCAGAGACACAAAAGAACACCCCAAATCCTAGAAAAAGTGTTTTTTTCATAATATGGACACTTTAATAAAAGCGGGCTTTCCACACAAACAAACGTACATGTGTCATTAGTATGAGAAAAAAAAACGAGATTTTAACTGTCACGGCTCTGTCGGACGCGGGCCAGGTTCACACGGAAAAATTCGGCCCGATCAGACCTCTAGCTACCAGCCAGGCTAAAGCTAACATAGTTAGCCTAAAGAAACCAGGCGTCTGTCCCAACTAACGTTATGGTTCGGAGCTGCAACGCTGGAAACGTAACACTAATCTACAACAGCAGTCTGTTTCTGATATAACGTCATTTCCACTGATTTAAGTGCTCTTGGATACACAGTTTGTTGCAAGAGTGTGACATGCAGGCTCTGCATGCACAGCAAACAACCAATCATGATCAATTTTAATCAATTTATCACCTTCAACCAAAGCAGGCCCCGCTAGTCGACCACAACCTGACATTTAGAGGAAGCAACATGCATGCATTATTAATATCATTCACTTTAGCCTGGATTGATATTATATGAATACAATGGTGTCATGTCAGTCAACCAATGTATTTCTTCCTAATTTCCCTCTCCAAAATCACTTCAGAAGAGTAATCACAGCGCTTACTTGCTTTGGTTTTTGTAAAGCATTAAAGTTCAACAAAGACTGGTTCACATAAGAAAATTTCCTTTTTCCTTTTTATTTTCTTTGTAGATGCACTCCCCTACAAAATCACCCCAGTAGTTGAGAATGATTTAGTATTTCTAAATAGGGCTATTTATGTCCTCTTGTAAAAATTAGTCTTTTTTTCATATCGCAATAATATATCGCACGGAAAAAAAATATCGCAATGTAAGTTTTTTTCCAATATCATGCAGGCCTAGTCTCATGTGATGCCAAAAGGCTGTAAAAATCTAACATGTGGCTCACTGATCTCCAGTTTCTCTGTGTCCTCAGTGCTGGCCAAGTTTTCTGTCACAGGAACACATCTGAGTGCTTTACAAGTCTTACTATCACCCGTCCAGAAATCTCTGAATTTAAAAGGCACAGAAGTCTAAAGCAGCAAGAGATGAGTCAGCCTGTTACCCTCTGTGACCTTATTTCTTACTGGACAAAAACAGTATATGTCTCTTCACATTGTTCAACTGTGTGAATACTGGGTGCTACAAAAGACAGCAATGAACAGCAAAGGCTAGCTTCAACATTTCCACCCTCATATGAGGGAGGGTTGGGCAAAACCTCCACTTTGACTTATTATTAGTTTGGGGGCAATTTAGATGATGGAAACGGACAATATTATACAGCTTTTGACCTACTTCAAGGCTTGCTTAGTAGATTAAAGAGAAAAATAAAAGAAACAAGAAAAGAAAAACAACACGCAAGTTTGAGAGCAGCCAGGAACCAGCAGTCTCATCAGAGCAGCATTATGTTTTGGCTTGATATATTGGAGATCCTTAAACTTAAGGGATCCACTGCTGTGGAAATGAAAGATTTACAAGCAACCACACAATATAAATAATATTCATAATTTTATTCATGAAGCGCTTTTCAAATCAAGTTAGAAAGTGCTTTACATAAAATTAAAAACCCAATAAATAAACCGTTAATACAATATTATATAACAAAACAAAAGACAATTAAAAAATGGCCAGGAATAACCAACCAGAGGATCCCAGGTTGCATTCAGGCTCGTAGGGAGTCAGGAGGGAGGTCAAGCTATATATTCTAGAGCTAACCCCCAAAATCCACTCAAAGACGGACTGGGAGCCACTGAAGTGATTTTATACCGGTGTGATGTGTTTCCTCCTCTTGGACCTGTTTATGAGTCTGGCGGTGTGTTTTAAATCAGCTGAGGTTTATTGAGATTTGGTTGTGTGAGGCATGAGAAGAGTGCGTTGCAGTAATCTAACTGGGATTAAATGAATGCAAGTTTCGAAGTTCTTGGCATATAAACATGACCTGGTTTTTGAAGTAGGAGAACAAGTGCAAATCCTATTGGATCCACAACAATTTAAGAAATTCTCTCTCTATCTATCTATCTATCTATCTATCTATCTATCTATCCAAAAAAAAAATATTATTATGGAGTAATATATTATTATGGAGTCCATTTGTATGCTTTTTGTTAAAGTTCATGAAATGGAGAGCTACAGTATAGCAAACACTGAAGTAAACATTCTTCATTTTGCCTGGATGTGATTCGTTGTTGGAAAGGATGGAAAGCGTGTTATGGGGTTGAATATGTCCAGTTTTTCTTTCCATACCGTGAGCAGAGAAGGATGGTAACTTGTCTCAAGGGAGTGATTCTCTAAATCACTGTGATCTGTGACCTCCTGTATTATGGCTTGTATGAACTAGTCAACTCAACAAGCCTTTGGAGAGCCTGGGGCGGTGCTATAGCAAATCTTTTTAGGTGTACTATTCTGGCCGGAAAACATGGACCTATACAATTACACTAGTCTTGCTTTTGTATAGTATATACAGTAAACAACACTCTGCTTATATTATGGTCAATTTTGTAAAACGTTTTATTGAAAGAAAATGAAAATTACCTGACAATGGCAGCAAAATTAACAAGCTTAAGAGTGACTGCGCCATCAATACAGTTGTGTTACACACGTAGGTGTGTCTGATTCCATTAGTCTCAGCTCTCCAGTATAATGACTCTGGTTTTTCCATCTGCTGATCTCAGACAGAGAACCAGACCGTGTCCAGCTACTGAGTAGGAAGCACGATTTTAAACTAAAGTGTCAAGAGGGAAATGTATATGCTACATGGTATAGTCATTACTGGTGACCAGTCTGTGTGTCACTGCATCTTTCCTGCACATCTCCTCCATCGCTCACACCATGCTTCATGTGTTTTTCAGGATTCATTTGGGACCAATTCATGTTGTACTTTTAGCTTGTGTATTTTTCTCAAATGTGTGTGATTTCTTTTTTTTTTTTCATTTTAAATCTGTCAAAGAAGATTACTAACATTTGATCTAAGTGTGATTAGCTCTTACATGGTCATTTCTGGGACAACCATGCAATGCATGTGTTATACAGTGAACACCTCTGAGTTAAAACGAGAGTTAATTTGCAAAAAGAGATAAAGACCATTCGAAAAATGAATAAACCAACACAATATATTGCACAATATAAAAACATGGTTTAATCAATAAAAAATGGAGATTAGCAACAGTTATATGGAAGAGCTTCAGCTTGTTTAATGTTTCAGTAAAGCTGAGCACATGAGCCATGTGTACCGCAGACAGTTGTACTGCTCACAGTATATTTTGTTGGTGTGTGGATGTGTGTTCCATACGCCACAGTATTTTACACACCTTTGACCTTTCACCTCTAGGTGTCAGCAAAGCAAAACACCCTGCAACCTTAAGGCAGTTACACACCAACCAGACGGCCGACCGTTGGCAGAAAAGGCAGTTGGACTGATCAGTGTCCCCGAGTTGGTCAAAAAAGTGCCTCGGAACACACCGAAACGATGAGATGTAATACGTCTCCATAACAGCAGGTGGCGCTAATCTGTATTGTCGCCCAAAAAATGAAAACCGCCAGCTGATTGGACGAACGCGTCACATGGATCTGGCGGCTGCTTCCGGATTTTGGATTTTTCAAACGGCAATTACTGGCGACTCATTCAGATTACAATCTCATATTTTACTAAAATAGTTCACCGAAACGTGTTTCTGAAAACATTTTAAGCGAGAAATAGGCCGTGCAGTTGCTAGATCTGAATCTTTCAGATTGACAAAGGTCAGTTTAAAAAATCTTCGTCAGATTTTGAGACACTCTAGTCACGCTCATCCTGCTTGCCATTTCCGGGTGAGTCCCTGTCTCCGACTGAGCATGTCAGGTCGGCGAAAATGAAGGCCGACAGCTCCTCCAACGGACCACGGCACGGAACACACCGAACAGAGTTGAGTCACTGACCTCGCCAGACTGTCCAACGGCCGATTATTGGCCCAGTGTGTAACTGCTTTTAGGGACCTTTTTTAAGCTCCTTGTTACAGAGGGAAGCTACAGACCAGGAAGTCTGGATGACTTGGTCTGTGTATCAAATAGAAAAATATCCAAACTCACCCTCATGCTGTCTGTCAGACTCTGCTGAAAATTGCCATAAAGGGTGATGGACATTACATTGGCTAAGTTATTTTTCCCTGTTGGGGTATACTTTTGTGAGTCTCATTGAGCCTAACATTTTATGTAGATTATATATAATTCTGGGAATTAGATACTGGAGACACAGTAATCAGGTATGGAGAGATTTTATGATATGACTGGTCCAGCCACTGGGTGTCCTTGTTTGCCCAGCATGCATCTCTATTGGGGTCTCTATAGCAGTGAAGGGAGGAAAGCAACTGTTTTAAATCTATTGAGTTATTTTATACCAATGTGCAGCCTTGAGGCTGGATACTGTATGTAGTTTTAGGACATATTTCATGCAAATATGGTGGGTTAAAATGTTAATTAATGCGCTCTATAGGCAAAAACGGTGAACATGCCCCATTCAGTGTGCATGGCTTGTGTTGACTTCGGGTCACAGTGACCCGTTTTTAATTTTTGTTTTATATCAGAAAATATGGCACGTAGAAATAAGCGCTGAGAATGTGTAGATGAAAAATCTAACAATTTAAAATGTTGGAAAAAGCAAAAACAAACTGTGAAAAAAAGGCATCAAAAACATTGTTTCAAGGTTAACGGGAAGACAACACAAGGGTTAAGTGCCATCTAGCTATTCTTCTTCTGACCCACTGAGTAGTACAAAGAAGCAGATAAAAGCATTACAAATCAGTCTGCATATCATCACTCATTTGGTGGTTTGCATGCGTCACGTTTCTCTCTGTCTTGAGACGTTTTTCATCATCCTAGGCTTATTATCCCCCTGTGGAGAATTAAAAAAATAAATAATTATCATTCAGCTTAAGCATGGTTATTGTTGTCAAGTCCTAACATTTTGGAGAATCAGGCTTTTGGTCTGACAATAGCAATATGTTGTAAAGTAGATGCATGGAGCAGTTGATTTTAGGTCATAGCACCATCTGCTGGAAAGAAAAGTTCAACAACTATAGATGGACTGATTGATTTCACATGTACTTGAAGTGAACATACTTTACTTAAACGTTAGTAGCAATGCTCCACAACAGTTGGTATTTGTATTTTCCTATTAGGTAACAAATGGTGTTTTTAAAAAACGCCCTACTGTTCCTGTAAAATGGTGTACTGTGTTGAATTTCTTTGCCAGAACTGTTTTATAAGATTTAATTCTCTTTTGATTCTCTTGAATCTATTTTTGTATAAAAAAACACACAAACAAAGAATATTGTGACATGCAATAGTCTTTAAATTATAAAATTAGTGTAGGTGTGGTGTACAGGCATTTGAACATTTATTAATGAGAGTCTGTCCCAATCAATGGACTCCTGTTGAAGAATGGCATTATAATTTTAAACAAATATTACATTTTGGAATATTAATTGAAGGTTTTTTTTTTTGTTTTGTTTATACAGCACTTTTACAAGCACAGAGTCATGCTTCAGGTTCTTCTGAGAGGGTTGATACATGACAGCGTTTTAAAACATTAAAACAATGAAACAACACATTAAAACAATGAAACAACACATTTATGACATAGAATAGAGTAAAATGTAAAGAAAACATTCAGATAAATCAGCGGTGGAATGTAAGTACATAGTACTGTACCAAATACTGTAAGTCCAGTTTTGAGGTACTTATACTTTAGTATTTACATTTTATGCTACTTTATACTTTTACTCCACTACATTTCAGAAGGAAATCTTGCGCTTTTCACTCCACTGCATTATTTGACACTTATAGTTGCTTTTTACATAACATAACACATGTATATGATATGCTTATGTGATATAATGCACTACTAATCTACCAAGTAGTATACATAGTATATTAAAGTATTTTAAACTGTCTCCACATTGATGAACTACATTAGTTAAAACAGAATAATATAAAATTATATAAAACTAGAGCTAGAGAATTAGAGCTGAGGCGCTAGTAAAACTATA
Source organism: Sander vitreus (assembly GCF_031162955.1). Lineage (NCBI taxonomy): Eukaryota > Metazoa > Chordata > Actinopteri > Perciformes > Percidae > Sander > Sander vitreus. Next base: position 12,566,991 of record NC_135857.1, on the reverse strand, counting down.
AAATGGATACAACCAAAACTCCTTAGTGGCCAAAAGAGGAAAACACTTGTTTTGGTTGTCAAGTTTTTGTTCATTTAATGAATTTTGCACAATTGCAAGATAACCTTTTAGGCAGGTGGACAAGGCTTTACGGGGATCAAGGCATGATGACATAGAATTATGTATAAATCTCTCACCGTTACCAAAAAACAAAATGAACGTGGATTTTAGCCACGCTAGTAGCTCAGATCTATGAATGACGATGTTGGTCGGCCCACCATACTTCCAGACTGAAATAAGCCTACTGACTGACTTTGAGTTAAATGTCTCTGCAACTACTGGGTAAATATCCACTGTCATTGTTAGCATGCTGATGCTAGCCTTTACCATAATAGCACTGCTGTGATTGATTGATTAAATTAATTGTGATTAAACATCCCCAAATCATTTTATGTTTCTCAAAGTTTAAGCCATAATCAAATATAGCCCTACCATGTTTATTTTACCAACACTTTAAATGTAAATGAGTTTTCAATGTGTAACCGAGTCCAAATGCCTTCCTTTTGTTTGGTGATTACATAAGAAATTCACGATGATTACATAAGACATTCACGTGGAATGGGGTGAGGGGCCAACATTCCTTATAACAAAAGTGTCACATAAGCGACTACTGATAAAGAGCTTATCCACTGCTGTGTCCTACACTCAGTCCCATGATCATGATGACGCACTGTGTGGAAATAATAAACCTCAAGATCCTTAATGCTGCTTTGGTTCCTAGTCACGTAGGGAAGATCTGCTGAAGAAGTATGATGAAAACATTCAAAGTTAAACATTTCGACTGATTAGCATACTAAAATTCCACATGAAAATACAAAGCAGGTGTTTAATCTTCCAGACGACATGTTTTGATTAACAGATAAGGATTGTTTAGCAGATAAGGATACTTCAAGTCAAAGGGAAATGAAAATTGCAAGCGATTGTGTCTACTGTAGTTGGGCCACAAGTTCAAAAGTTCTTTAATAATGCAAATCTTTTTTTTTTCCTGCACTCAACTGTTCCACCACTGATGCGAAAAAACATAATTAGGCCTTTTTGTGCATTGTCTGTGAAGGTTTCCACTAAGCGATTTAATGTATTGGAGTAGTTCTTAGACGTTGTTCAAGAATAGTTTGTTATGGCATACAATAATTACCTTTTTTTACGTTGAATCCATTACTTTAGATATTTTGTTATATATTAATAATTTACATATATATGTTATGCCAAATGGCATTTGCGGTGGTTTTTGTTATCTGTTGGCAATTTAAAGGATAGGGCTGATTCTATTCTATTATTCTATATTTTTGTTGCTTATTGTTAGCAAATCTCATGAAAAGGCCAAAACCAAGAATGATTGTCTCATACTGGCACTTAGCCCCAAGTGAATTTATTCCCTCTGAGGATGTACATCTTTAAAATTTGGTCACAAATATATAGGTTCATTTAAAAAAAAAAAAAAGATAAGCATTTGTCTAATACAACTGGGCCTTGTAGTTTTTAGCAGCATCTCAAACAAGTACAAGTAAACAACATTTATGGAAGACTATTTTCAGCCATGAAAATAGACTTTTGGGAGCCCTAAACAGGATTTGGGTTTGCCCCCCATACTATTTGTATGTAAATAGTTTAAGCACACCTATTGTACAAATAAGCATGTAATGACTAAAGTGAGACTGATTAGCAGCAACTGTCTTTAAGTAGACTACAGTAAACAGGGCTCCAGACTGCGACCAAATGGTCGCATTTTGCGACCAAAATTTGGGACTGCGCAACTGAATTTTACATCCAGTCGCACATGTGCGACCAGTAAATTTGGCCCCTTTTTTACACGTTAAACGTCGAAATTTCGGTACCTGAGAGCGCGTAAGGTCAAGCTTATCTGTCCTCTGAAAATTGACATAGAGCGGAGCTCTGACACAAACACACACACTCTCACACACACGCATAGCTGCGGACGGTGCAAACTACGTCGACTCTGCAGTTTTGTTGAAGTCACAGTGAGTCACGGAAATAAAGTAAAGTAATAAAGTGGTTTCAAGTGTGGTTACAGTTTTTCAAAACTTCACGCAGACAGCGTTTGTTGCGATATGATATTAATGGAGAGCCGAAAGCGGTCGCGGTGCTGTTGACGTTACACTTCCTAAGCAGGCACAACAGTGGTTTATGTGCCCTGGTGACTGACTGACAGGCTGAGGTTGTAAGGCAAGGCAACTTTATTTCTACAGCACCTTTCAGCAACAAGGCCATTCAAAGGGCTTTACATGAAACATTAAAGAGCAATTAAAAACTGTCATGAAAATAAAACAGGCTAAAAAAGAATATACAAATACAAGAATAAAAGTTACAGTGAGTAAGAAATGAATAATTATTCAATTTAATAGGTTGTAGGGATGGGTTTGGGAGGAGGAGGATTTTGTTTAATTAATAAAATAACATAATGTTCTAAGTACATAGGATAAATAGGTTTGACAATAATTTTTACAACTGAAATAATTGTTTTGTAATTATAGAGGGAAAGTACCAAAAAAAAGGTACCGTTGGGTAACGGAACCAAATTTCAGGTATCGGTACCAATATTGGTTCAGTAGTAGCCTAAACAATGCATGTTTAATTTTAAGTTGAATTCATTGTAATTGTAGACTAGAGCTGGTATATATATATATATATATATATATATATATATATATATATATATATATATATATATTTTGTTTTTCATGACAACGATGGTGCTGTCAGTTAACCTTCTATGTTGCATCTTCAAAAGTGACACTGAATTTGAAACAGCACACTGTAATTTCTGCATCTATTAAAGTATTTATTAGTAATACAGTGGAAATTAGTAGAAATGTAAATATTTGGTTAGCATGTTGATTTACGGTGTGTGCCCCTACATTTTCTGGTTGCGCCCCTAAAATTTTCAGTTGGGGGCCACTGTGCTCCTAGTGAAAAAAGTTAGTCTGGAGCACTGGTAAATACTGTATTTGACTTTTACCCCCTAACCCTATAAATGGTCCTTCTCAGGGCATTCTGCTTGATCTGGTTAAAGTTTGATGCATATTTTAGTGTTATGTTCTAATTGGAGAGGCCTAAGTTTCACGTGTCTTCATGTGTACAGTAAGATGTCCGAATGTAGACAAAATATGACACAACCAAAAAGATATGATGCACAGCCTGAACTGAGAATCGAGTGCCTTCAAATGCCTCTCATCACACAGCCAGTCTACTTTGCTTCAGCAAGGGCTCTGCAAATTAAAAAGTAACAAAGTTTGCTCTCATACTCATTATTGGCTGTGGAGGTCTGGATTGAGTTCCTTAATTATAAGAATTTAATGTGCCTCTGTAGATGTGTTCAACCCAAGAATGTGCACGCACAAAGGAATGAAACATAGCCAAGCACTCACAACTTCACGCATGAACACACATTCACACACATTCAAACACACTCACACGCATTCACACGCATTCACACACATTACACAGTACTAAAACTCCTTGTTTGAGTCTTCAGAAATTTTCACATCTGCTTCAGCTACCCCCACACGCAGCGGCCATGTGGCATAGCACTGCACAGCATGGCTCTACCCAGATAAAGACAACATCTTCACCCACGCACCCTCTGACACCCGTTCTCCCTATCTGACAAAAGGCAAAGCATGAACAGGGCTCCATGAAACATTTACTAACCCACTGAGGTGGTCTCCCTTAGAAGCTGAGTGGAGGCCCATCTTTGGAGGCGAAAATGTAGGGAGGAAATTCCAGGGAGAACCCCAGAGTGTCTGAAGTGTAATTTTGTATTCAGAGAAGATATTTAGTATTCTACCACTCAGCAGTGATCAGTCTCACAGAGCCTTTCACCATGCCTCCGTCACACACTGGATCCTGCAGATTGCATCTCAATAGAGTTTGATGGCTGATGGAAGGAGACACTTGCCTGCTCCTAAATACCAGCCAATTACCAATTCCAACTTGACTGAGAGAAAGTTTGAAAGGATCATGACACAAAGGTTCACAAAGTCACGTGGAGGCATTTGGTTCAGGTTTCTGAGAAGTCTGAAGACATATCAAACTAATGTCCAGCACACCCTATTAATCTAACTAATTTTCAAACCATAGAATGTCAAATGGCACTAAAAGAGACTTTTTATCTTGAACCCATGCCTCATCACAAGGAGTCACTTTTCCCTTTAGTCAATCAAATGTTAATGGTAGGCCTATAATTCCTTAATTTCATTAAAATAAAGATGATCAGGATTAAAGGAGAGATAAATGTTGCTGATGCTACAATCCGCTTTTTGCAATATAGTGCAATGACAAGAAGGAGCTGCTATAATTGATAAGGCTATCACAATGATCACTGAGGCAAATGAGTATGGCAATGGTCTATACGGTTGTTATAGACCATAATTGAACATCTGATCTGACAGTAAAGTTGTTTTGTGTTACCACAAATTAGTGATAGGTAAATACTAATGAAATTACAAATTTCATGTAGGTTTTATTGTATTCTAGTGTCCAGGCCTGCTGCTTTCCCATCATGCTGATATTGGATTTGCTTGCATGTAGTTAGGTTACTATTGTTTTGAGGTGTGAGAAATGTGAATATACTATTGCAGATATTTATAAAGTTTCTATTGCATAATTCCCCCCCATGGAACAGTCAGCTACTTGCAATATTTATTTATGTACATCTATTTAGAAAAATACAGTAAGAATGTACCCTATACTGACTTATCATAGACTGCTATCATAGTTAATATGCCAAATGTGGCTTTACTTTAATGTATAATATATAGAAGAGTAATGTACACCGAGGGCTGTCGTGAGGTGCTGATCACTGGAAGTAGACTTGAAAGTAAGAAAAAAAGTGTTGCACACTCTGGCTCCATATGCATTTCTCTATTTATTCTGACGACGATTAGGCTCTTAGGCCTTCTTCAAATCAACAACCCTTTAATGTAACATTAATCCTGTATCATACTTCATGCTTCTAGATGGGTCTGTTCTTGCATCAGAGAAAGAGGCTGAAATATATGGAATGCCGTTTCATTCAATATTAAATAAATGAATAAATACATACATTTAATAAATACATGAATAAAAAAATAAATATGCCTTTGAAATACATCATGAAATAAATAAATGAGGCAATCAATACATAAATAATTAAATGTAAATATTCATATATAAATGAACCAATTAGTTAAATATATGAAAAGGTTTTACTTTACTTATTCCATAAGTCCACGATTATTTCAAGAGACTTTTATTTAATAAATCCACATTTATTTATTTCCGTGGACTTTTATTTCCTAATGCCACATTTATTGATTTCCCTCTCTATTTATTTCCAGTTCTTAAATGCAAATCAGGGGGCGTGGCTATCTCTCACATTTAGAACAGAGCCGTGGGCAAAAAAAAGACTGGCCAAGTGAGAGTGCGGAACATTCATAATACAGGCCGCATTTTACCCCCCCGTACGGGCTGTGATAGTAGCCGTATATTTTATGAGTCGGGCTGTTATGGGGTGCTGCCGTGCTATCGCTAGCTATAGTAAATGCGGCCTGTATTATGAATGTTTTTGCCCACCATAGCCTACTCTTTAGCTCAATAAGTAAGTTTACTCACCTGAAGAGCCATTCACATTGTACGAGCAAAACGGCAGCGCTGCGCTATGAAACCCATTGTCATTGGCTTGCGTGCGCAAGAACTGGTCTGCCGCTGCGCGCAAGCGGCATTTTGCGGCTGGTTGCTCTTGCCGCGGTCAAAGTTCAACATGGTTCAACTTTGACCGCGGCACGTGCAAGAGTGGCCGCAGTGCGCTGTGACGTGCATTCAAGTGTCTGAAAAACCTTCCTATCTCCCACCGGATCACCTACAAAATCCTGGTCCTCGCCTACAAAGCCCTCCACCATCTGGCTTCCTCATACCTCACTGACCTCCTCTCCCCGTACCAATCCTCACAGTCCCTCAGATCCACCTCAGCTGGTCTCCTCTGCATCCAAAAGTCCAACCTCTGCAGTTTTGGGGACAGAGCATTCTCCAGGGCAGCCCCCAGGCTCTGGAATTCCCTCCCCCAAGAGATCTGCACCTCTGAGTCCCTCACCATCTTCCAGTCCCGCCTCAAGACCCATCTCTTCACCACTGCCTATCCCTAGCCCCACGCCCCTCCCCTTTTTCATCTGTGCCTGAATCTTGTTTTGTTTTGTTTTGTTTGTTTGTCTTTATTATCTATACCCTGTAAAGCGACTTTGAGTTCGTGAAAAGTGCTATATAAATTACATTTATTATTATTATTATTATTATTATTATTATTATTATTATTATTAAAAACAACAAAAACACAGAATACTCGTGGATCCACAAACGGAACATGGAAGAGAGGTTGATTTTGGCCGTCAGTGATCTCCCAGAGCTGTATAGGCTACGACACAAGTTCGAGGTCGTAGGCTACAGAGACCTCGGACGCAAAACTATGCTGTGGAAGAATATTTCACCATAATAGGCATGCCAGCTGTGTAGATTATTGTAGCCTCTTAATTAAAATCATTCAGGTTTGTTTTAGCTATGTGAAATCAACATGGACATGTCTGCACTGAAATACAACCCTATGTTACATTTTTTCTCAGTTACTTTGGTGCATTCATTTGTCAAATCATAATTTGCATTTGCACAACAGTGAGTGCATTTCTTAAAACTATTGGTATAAACTGCACCGCATAGTGACTGACCTGAAAAATCGTGTATCTTGCTGGAAATATTTTGTTTATGTGTCCAAAGCAAGTATTTATGCCAATGAATCAAACTGACAAGTCCTTACGCCATTGTTTATACCAAGATAATGAATCTGCTTTGTGTTGTTGTCCATATTTAACAGTTCACTCTGGAAGTATAGTCTAATGATAGTCTTTAATGCACATGAAAGGGAGCACTATTCCCTATGTGACAAAGTTACACATTATTGTCATCTCTGATCTGAGAAATGCGCCAAAGCAACTGAGAAGAACTGTAGCCTACTGTTGTGAGCTGCGAAAACCAAATACCAAGTTGATTATACAGCTCCATACAGGTATTTGAAGGATATATTTGTATGTTTTATTAAAAAAAAAATATAATTTATACTCTTTATCGATCCCCAATTGGGAAATTACAATTTACACTCTTGTTATTACACAATAATAATAATGTATTTGTATGTTTATATGATGTAAAATATGTTGGGACTGATTGACACAAGTCATGTTCATTTTCATTGAAGTTCACATATAGGTAGTTAGGTATATGGCCTTTACACCGAATAACTACCCATTTCCAAATGTGTAAGCTCCAGTTTTGGAGGAATTAATTGCACATATGCATTAAACAAAGTGTTTTCCAGAGAATGAATGATGCATGTATGAATGTAGGCTCATATCTTAGCTTTATTATACCCAACTGCAATGACTGCAGACCTCTTACTTAAGTATATAGACATGCAATGTTATAGACATATATAGACATGCAACATTTTATTTATAAATGAAAATAATCCACACGTCTTCATCTATTTAGAGGAGGAGTGTAAGAAAAGGTGGAAGAACCTAAGGGACAGGTACATAAAGGAGAGGAGACAAAAAAGTAGGGCAGGGGCAGACTTGGAAGTACTTTTCCATACTGCCTTTTCTGGAGCCACACGTCAGGGAGAGACAAATAGCCAGACGCTCCGTTGTAGAAATTAGCTTTCGGAATGTTGTTGCATCCGGGAAATCGTAGGCCTGACTCTCGTCAGCACACAGTCAAATTGCTCACTGTTGAGCCGAAAGTACCCCTGGAACCAGTCAAAGTGAAAGCGGAGCTCCTTCACCAGCCAGAATTCCCCCAACTGCTCTCTGGACCTGAAGGATCTCGTGCACCCACACCCTTCTTGCTGCTGCCTTCCTCCGTCTTCTCCTCACAACCAGGGCAAGTGCCGAGGCTTTCTTTTGTTTCAAAGACAGAAACATCGTCTCCACCAAATCACTACTGTGTATCCTACACAATGTTGCATGTACTGCACGTCTGATGTAAACACCGGAAACAGACGTGACGTGCATTCAAATATTGGCGCACAACAAATACAGTTGGGAATAGGACAACCTAACGGCAAGCGCAGCACATGCTGCGTACAATGTGAACCGGCCCTGAGGCCTCCTTCGGCCAATCTCCTCTGAAATGTGCTGGACGACACACCAAACAGATCCACAATTTCTCGGGTTGATAGACCAGACAACACAAAGTTAGCCAGCATGTCGCCTGGAATATCTAGAGGCGGGAGTCCAGCACCTGTGCTTGTAGTACCAGCGGTAACGTTGACTACTTGGACCTGGACATCTTCCACACGAACACGGTGCTCAATCAGTCTTAAACAATTTAAAACTTTGTCGTCTATGTATATTTCTTGAATAGCACTTATCCGCCCTAGTAATATGTGCCAAAATAGTATGTACTGATAAACCATGTTGATCAATTTGATTTGCTAATAATAGCATGCTATCACGGAGCCCACCGATGTCTTCCATTATGTCCACACTCTCACTTGGCCAGGCTTTTTTTTGCCCACAGCTCTGTTCTGAATGTGAGAGATAGCCACGCCCTCTGATTTGCATATAAGAACTGGAAATAAATAGAGAGGGAAATAAATGTGGCATTAGGAAATAAATGTCCAGGGAAATAAATAAATGTGGATTTATGAAATAAATAAATGTGGACTTATGAAATAAAAGTGCCATGAAATAAGTACAAGTAAAACCTTTTAATATATTTATTTAATTCATTGATTCATTTATGTATGAATATTTACATTTATTTAATTATTGATGTATGTATTGCCTCATTTATTTATTTCATGATGTATTTCAAAGGCTTATTTATTTATTTATTCATTCATGTATGTATTTATTGATTTATTTATGTATTTATTCATTTATTTAATATTGAATGGAACTGGTTTTTGTCATTAATGTTGTGGCCTACCTCTGAAAGAAGACGTGGGCATAAAACTGACATTAACAAAATGAAAATATTATGTACTGTAATTTATTGAGAGTCCTTTAGAAACGTGAGAGCATGAGAGTATTGCTCTGGCAGTCAGTCCTGCCAGGAAACGCGACATCTTATCTGCCTCTTTCACCAATAATATAATTAGCTAAGGCTGCCTTGCAACCATTGCTGATCAGCTGCACTGCAGTCACTTTTATACGCTGCGGCCCCAAGGTTATGCGTGCCACACCGATACTGTGACCGGATGTACAGAATTTATACCCAAGAGCACGCGGTTTAGCCATTGACTGTAATACTAACAGTCTGTGGGTTTAGCACAAGCTTGGGTGTCTCGTGGAGCGTACAGCTGACACTTTGGTGCATCAACTGCATGGATCTGGAGTGACTTCCCCTTAAGAAAATCACGATAAACCTAATAATACACCTATAATATTTATGACCTTTTTAAAATGTATTTTACGTTTAAACATTGGTTCATACAAAGTTGGATGCATGGGCCACGTTTGTTTCAGAATCTATGATTTTTCAGCATCAGTTGCATCTTGGCACGAAGTTCACTCGGGCGTTCTGTGTAAGCTATACTAGCTGAGGAGGCACCTGAAGAATTTGCAGTGTGGGCCAAGGTGGGACGGTCCTACACAGGGTGCGCGCTCCTGTCTCCATATCACTGACACTAAAAGTAGCCTAATTCTCCGGCTCCACGAGACAGACATGCATTGCGTGCGCACGAGCAGGGAAGAAAAGCTCCGAACATGCACGCCGATAACCATCAAATGACACCAAACACGTGCTGTCATATTTAGCTGGTCTGGATCCAAAATTAATTCCGAGCGTAAGCTTTGCTCGCGCACCGGAGTGACTTGCTACAGCTAACAGCCTGTTTGTGTTTGTACCCTGCAGTCAGTTGCTGAGGACGCTCGTTGTAAAATGAGGTTTGGAAGCATCATTTTATTCGTCGCTCTCTGCTCTTTTACCGCTTATTATATTTATGAGCCAATTCCTGAGGAGATAGAAGAGAGATGGAAACTCATGCTGACCAACTCTTTCTTCAGAAGTCTCAGCAACCTGGTAAGGAAAATAATGTTATTCTTGCAGGCTATCTTGACATTAGGTCTGCTGGTACTGATGATTCCTTTAAACATAAATCCCTTTACAATAGGCTGCACTTTGGGTGAACGAACACGTACGTGTTAATTCCGTTTAATACATGATGAATTAATGTAGCCTTATATCAAATAACAAAACATGCTAAATTGTCTGACGGAAAGTGTCAGGTTAAACGTGTAGGCTATTGTATTTTGCTGATGTGGATATACATGCTTGTTATATCAGATTATGTCAGATGCTAATCCACGTGTTGTATAGTCCTGCTCACCTGTTCTAATATTAGATCCTATTAAGGAAACTCCAATCTATTTATGACCATCAGGCATCTGTGGTTTACGCTAGCCCATTGTGGTGCGACTAAAATGACCCTTTATTGGTTTAAACACCAAGTAATGTATACATAGCTGTAACATTAGTATAAACATGAGGAGTGGCTTTGTTTTGCCACTACACCTTGGGGACTATTAAAAGATCAATATACTTAGTCAATTCAACACCTAGAAAGGTGTTGCAATAGTATGAGTATAACATATTTGTCACGAAATGCAAGTGCAGGCTACTGCCTTTAACACAACAGGACATATTTGTGATAGGAAGAATAGTGTTCAGACTCTATTTCTGATGGATTCAATATCATTTCAGCATGAAACAAAGTATTGTATTAAGTAAGATATTTAAATGTTATATTGTTGATTGTATGCATATAGAGCTTGGAGTGGATGACTCTGATGATTTTGTTGTGGCGACAGTAGAAGAGCATCAGCTGATTAGCCTCAGGCCAGCCACCGACTGTCTGCCTCATCATCAGACATAATAGAGTGCGAGTCATGCTTTTATAACTATCATTTAGTTATGACTTCTTGAAATAAATAACTAGGGAGCTTTTGGCATTACCAGGCAACATTCAGTGTACCTCTCTCCCTCTGTAATACTGCATAACCACATAGTTTAACATCTTAACCCTTTCTGATTTGAATATTATGAGCTTTGGTCAAGGTGGTTGTTTACATAGGATAAGCAGCCTGAACTAGCTTAACTGAACAGTATGTACAGTATGAAACGTAATACTCATGGCTCAATTCTCTAATGTGTCTGTCTCTCATTCTCTCATTTTGTCGCTTTGCTTCCCTTTCCAGGCAGACCTCAGTGAATTACTGGGGCTGAAGGACTACATGGGGGTGATGTACTTCATCACTCTGGCTGAAAAGGTAGTGCCTGTTTCTGACGAGCATGTCAAGGTGACAGAAGAGAAATTTGATGGCGTGGAGGTGGTGCTGTACCAGCCTAAGCAGAGGGGCGGTGAAACTGAGCTCAGGAGAGCTGTCATATACCTGCACGGTGGAGGATGGTGTCTGGGTAGTTCCCGTAAGTTGATAGGCTGGTCTACTTCTTTCAGAATTATGACTTTTAAGGATGGATAGAAAGATGGATGGGTGATGTGTGTGTGATGTGTTCTTCACACAGTAACTCTACTAATTTTAATACTATAAAATACTCTGAAATGGATGTGACAAAGTACAGCTTTGTATAGGCTCCCTGTGTCAGTTATTATGACAGGATCATAAATAATTAAACCATCAAACACAAGCCACAAAGCTTTCACAGTTTCCTGAGTAAGGAACACACCGTCTGCTGGAGCGGGGGGAACCTCAGAGGGTGGTTACACTTGCTAATCCAAAATGTAAATTTACACACAACATGCTGTTTGACACATATCATGCTGTTGTTGCAATCTGTTGAACGGCTATAACAATTACAGTAACATCAAGAAGTACCGCTATACTAGATGGCAGGTTCATCTCTGTTACTGCAATGTTACCTTGGATGTCAATACTTGTGGTTTGTGTTGCTTTAGAATCTCTGTTCTGATCTGTCTGTCTTCTCTGTCTATGCAGGGATGAGTCCATATGATCTACTGGCCAGAACAATTGTCACTAAGCTAGGTGCAGTTGTTCTTTCTGTCGAGTAAGTATTTCATATTTTATAGCCAGTTATATGCAGCAACTGTAATATAATGCGCAAACTACTGTTTCATTTGTATTATTCATAGTTAAGTCCTACTATTCCCCCAACTCTTTCTCTCAGCCACTCACACAATTTTCTGTTGTCATATGTGCCTGTCCTCCCTCCATTAGTCACAGGCTAGATGGAAGTGAGGATGCAGTAGAGTGAAGCTAACAGGTTTTCATTTGGGTCTCACCAGGCTTTTCCCTGTCACAGCTACACTCACTGTTGTTCTTTGGCGCTTCCGGCCCTAACTCTGTCTCTCAGTACTGTACTTTCTTTTGCCAATACCCTCTCGCTATCATCTAATTCACTACTCACAGTTTTTCAGCTTTGTCAATCAACAGTTATGTGAAATACCAGTACTCCGTCACCAAATCATACTTTCATTTTAGTGTGTATTACAAGGTTGTGACATACTGTACATGATTTGACAGTGGGAGGTAGAGTGGATCCATGTATTGGAGGCTGGTGTGTGGTGGTACTGCCTTATCTGCCTCATCTGAATTCCTATGTGTACTTTTTAAGGGTTCAATGAGTAATTCCAGCATTTGACAATCTCAAAGTCAGCCATGTGCAACATTTGGTTCATAGATTAAAACAAAAACAGTTTAGAACATGCAATTTATTTCAATAATGTAGGTGCAGTTTGCAGTTTGAGGCATTTATTTGAATCAATTTGAGTGTCACTGTTTATAACCGTTAAGATGCCTGTGGTTTACTGTAGCCCATTGTGGTGCGGTGAAAATGACTTCTTCTAGGTCTACAACACAATTGGGTACAGGAATGCATACCTGGTTGTAATATTAGTGTAAACATTAGTAGTGGCTCAAGACAGTCCATACATTAAAAAGGTTTTGCAATTTCATCCATTGTTTTGTTGATTGAATATTACAAAACATTGCTTACATGAAACTGAAACTTATTTTGTTAGCCATTTATCCGTGTAGTTTGATCACAGGCTTACATTTCCAGAGAATATTTTTAAGAGAAAGTTATGTCATTATTTTACCACCTTTGTTTGATTTTAAATATAGTATCTTCTATATACTATAGAAGATACTATATTTAAAGATTGTTATCAATTAATCTGTATCATGATAAATTGTCAATTTGTAAAATGTTCTCTAATAAATTTAGTAATTTAAATTTAGCCTGTGCAGAGGTTGCTAAATAAGTAAATTGCAAATGTAGTGTGATACCACTGACCAATACTTTTATAATGTACAGCCTAGATGAGCATCTTTCTGTTGCTTAAACTTTTATACACCTATTTTCTTCTCCCAAACATGTAAATGCATTCAACTAATTTAAGAAAAAAAAGTGTGCCATTTTCCCTTAAAATGAAAGAATGATCTGGTTATCCCCTTAAAAATGTTTTCATGTGTATTTACCATGGCTCAAAATGTAGCTTTATTCTGCACCGTTCTGCTTCTTCAGGTACCGACTTGCCCCGGCTCACCACTTCCCTGTCCCATATGAGGATGTATACCATGTGGTTAAACACTTCCTCCAGAAGGGGGTGCTGGCCCAGTACTCTGTGGACCCAGGACGCATTGCTGTGTCTGGGGATAGTGCTGGGGGCAACTTGGCAGCTGCGGTCTCCCAGCAGGTACTGAATCTGTTTTTTCTTTCTAGTGTTAGCTTTATGTTTTTGGTTTACATGTGGAAAAAGAACTGTATGAAGAGGTGACATGAGGCAAGGTTAATCAGCCAGTTTATGATAAATAGTATTGTATTACCCTGAACCAAAAGAACATGTTCTCTGTGTTGGGTCTGAGGTGACCAATAGTGACCTACTATATCATAGCCTATCGTGGAGAACTTTGTTTTAACTATTCAGCAGGAAATTACGTTAATTTCAAGCCAATTTCTCTGATTCATAATAAGTAGTACATTTTTATAATTGTTTATACTCTATGAGTGTTATAACATAACATTGAGGCCACGTTTCATAACATCTATGAACATGGGCAGCTGGGCATTTCAAATTACAGAAGGAGGAAAAATAAAGAAACACAATGAGGATGGGGGTCTTACAGGAGGGAGTTTTCAAGTTACAGGATAAGAAAATAATAAATATTTGTATCACCAGGGTGACCTGGCTTCCGTGGGAGAGCAGTGCTTGGCAGCCAACTGGGACGCCACCGTAATAAGTTGCTTCAGTTTAGTCTTTTGAAGCTTGTGAAGGTTTTAATGTTATCCTAACCTAATTTTGGCCAAGAAAAAGCAAAGGCTGAGTTTACTTATCACAAATTTGTTATTTTTGCTTCTAAGTTTCATGCTATGTGGAATATGTTTAGATAATGGACTCGCCTGCTCACGTCAAGTATAAAGCCAGAAGGAATGGTTGTATAACCTAACATTAACACTTTTCCCCCGCTGCAACAAAATGCTAGCTGAAACACTGAAGATGGTTACGCGTATCTTCGCAGAAGCATAATTCTAGCTATATTCTATCTAGATGACCTCATTTTGATGGCTCATCCAGGTGATGGGCCTTGTCACACACAGTCCAGTTTACACAGCACCTACAGTAACACTGTAGGGGGGGTTGACATCAGATGCACTACCTCTTTGACCCTAAAGATCACATCTTGAACATCTGGTGTTGCGCCATTGAGAGTAGCTGACATTAATTGCTTCACTTTCCAGGCGTACACGATCCTGGAGCAGACATGATGTCTCTGGGCACTCTTAGTAGATGTTTGTTGACAACACTGACATCATGAGTCAGATGTCAGGCTGATAGGGATATGTTTGCTTCAAAGCAAAAGCCTAGTCCACTCACTGGCTCACACTGCCTTTAGGGTGACCCCATGATCCACTCTCATGGGACATGGCTGTCGCCCAGAAAAGTTTCTGTACGCCTTCCCTCGTTTCCCAAAAAGGGAATTTATTGCAGTACCGTTCAGTACCTAAACGCAGGTCATGTTCTTCCCTTTTACATTTTGTTTTATTTTTGACCAGACAATCAGGAAAGATGCTTATATAAGTATTTTATCACTGGAATAATAAATAAATAAAAAGCTGGTCTGTCAATGCAGTAGAATAGCGTAAATATTTGACATGACAGACAACTATATCAAATGGCTTGAGGAAAACTTGTAAAGACCTCTTGACTATCAATATTTATTCCAGCTTTTCAACACAATGCACCAGTTTTTGGTTAGGCAACTTGTTCCCCTATTGTTTAAGTTGTTGTTGTTTATTTCTTTTTCTTTCGTCACGCTATGACTCTGTAAATATATTGAGTAATATATCAACTTCTTCATTTTTTCCACTCATGGATTTTATCTCATTAGAATAGCGTAAATATTTTTTTAAATTGGTGCTACATGGCCATATAAAACACAGAAAATGGGCTGTGGTATTCCCTTTTGCTCAAAAGATAGAAAACCTACAACTACCAGAATGCACTGCGCCACACCCGCCTTTAAATCAGACAAATAGCAATTAAAATCCCTCCAATTAAAAAACAATAAAAAGTTTATAGAAAAGTCTTAATATTGAGTCGATTCTGAACCAATCAGCTGTTAGATCAGCTTAGAGGCAGGATTCTGCACAGGCCTGGCTCATCTCGAACAAGCCTATTGCAAGCAGGTCACAGAATCAATATGGCGGCTGGCTGATAATAAATGATATTGTCTTACAGTTAAACTGTAAGCTAAAATATGTTTCTAAAAACATCTTAGGCGAGAAATAGGCAATATAATCTTACAGTAATATAATCTTGGAATATATTTGATCAGTGCTGCCTAGTTTCATCAGTTTTTTCATCCTCCGTTTTCACAATACAGGAAACAGTATGGCGCCCACTTCCTTTCCCAAACGGCAGTATTTCAGCCAAACACTGCACTAGAATATATTTCTGAAAACATTTATAGTGAGAAGTAGGCAATACAATAACAGTCTTGGGTTATATTTGATCAGCACTGTTTAATCTGAGTTCGGTCTGAGATTGAGAAAGAAACAGGGGCGGCTGTCTCTCGATCCGCTTCTATACTCTTTGTGTCCGTATGCGAAAGTACAATCTGTAATTCGAGCAACAGCCCTAGTGAGTAGGGAGATCTGGGTAAGATGTAGGGAAGTTTAACATAGTTCATTTACACATACTACCAACATTAGTATCCAAAGTATCCATTTAAGATGTTTTTTGGCTTGGTTGAGCAAGTTATGTTTTAGCAGCTGTACTGGGAGTGATGCAATTCTTCCTGTAAATAACCATGACTAATACATGTGATTAGATAATGCTGTTTTATTTCTCAATACTTTCAGCACATATTTCATCGGATTGAGAAATACTCAATTGGAATGGAATTTTCTTTGAATACATGCCAATCTTTTTCTGTCTCTCTTCACAGTTACAAAGAGAGCCTGGACAGCAGGTTCAGTTAAAGGCCCAAGCACTCATCTACCCTGTACTGCAGGCTCTGGATCTTAACACGCCTTCCTATCAGCAGAATCAGGACATGCCCATTCTGCCCCGCACCCTCATGGTGCGTTTCTGGAGTGAGTACTTCACCAGCGACAAGGCGCTCTTCAGAGCCATGATGGCCAACACCCACAACAACCCTGAGTCTTCCCGCCTGCTGAAGTTTGTCAACTGGAGCGCCTTTCTGCCAGAAACGTATCATAGAAAATACAACTATAGCGCTCCTGCTGTTGTGCAGGGAGTCGGAGGGGAGGCAGTTGGGATGGATGTACCATCTCGAGCTTTTGCTGACCCAAGGGCATCACCCCTGCTGGTTCCAGACTCTGCCTTGCGCTCTCTGCCCAAGGCCTACGTTCTGACATGTGAGTATGATGTTCTCCGAGATGATGGGATCATGTATGTTACACGGCTCCGTGCTGCTGGTGTTGAGGTGACACATGAACACTATGACACGGGATTTCATGGAGGACTGATGTTCACTGTGTGGCCAACTGACTTCCTGATTGCACGTCGCATGACAGACAACTATATCAAATGGCTTGAGGAAAACTTGTAGACCTCTTGACTATCAATATTCATTCCAGCTTTTCAACACAATGCACCAGTGTTTGGTTAGGTGCAACTTCTTCTCCTGGTGTTCAAGTTTTTGTTGTTTATTTCTTTTTCTTTCGTCACGCTATTTCTCTGTAAATATATTGAGTAATATATCAACTTCTTCTTTTTTTCCACTCATGGATTTTACCTCATTAGATACCAATAAGAAACAGGATTTTGAAAGAATAGTTCTAATTTGTTCACATGAGATGATCTGAGTAAAATACCATCACTCAAGTATTGTATTTGATTGTATGATTGTGTTCATTGTCCAACCAACATAACACTACCCATAGGTGGAATATTGAAAAAATTATTGTGATTGTTGTTGTGGATGGTTAAACATTGTTTTACATGTAGGTGGCTAGGTGACCTTTTGTGGTGCTGTTCATTGTATCCCATCACAGGACCTTCTACCTGATCTTATATCCATTGCGTCAGAATCAATACTATAAATTAGCAATGCATGCCACCAAAGAAATATGAGCTATCCCATCTGGGGTTTTAAGAATCCAGTGCAAGTATTGGCAAAGGAGGAAACGATTTTCACAACAGCAAAACTTTAATAACTTCAAAACTTATGTTCAGTTTGGCCAAAGTTCTAAGAATGCAGCTAATACTGAAACCTAAGATTGTTTAGATGTGTTTGCAAAACTATAACTACTGCATAATGGTATGTAACACTGTTTTCCACAAGTAAAGAACTAGCCCTTAGTTGTGTAATCCATAAAAATGTGGTGCAGAGGCTTCTTGGTATGGTAAATTATTAAATTGCAGAGTGAATGGTATCATCAGCACATCTAAGTTCAATTTCCACATACTTTACGGAATATAACATAAATATTATCTGGAGTCTTGTTTGCGTTATAATGGCTACAGACAATGGAATTTGATGAGCCACATTCCACACAGAATATTGGTATTTATCAGTAAAGATCATGCTGTAACAATGTACATACCTCCAAACATTCTTCACACCTTGCGCACACACATGATTGTGATTGAGCTGAGCAGGGTGTGTTGTAGCAATACGGCAAAAAGAGGGATAATGTCCAAGAGGGAATTTGGTCAAAGTTGTATTTGGAGCCTTAATATTTACAAGGCATCACAAGTCTTAAGTGAATTCCCTATAACAAAATGTATAAAGGTGCATGTGTGTACCTGGCTTAAACCTCGGTTAAAATGCTTAAAGTTAAATGGTCTAAAATGTGGCTGTATTTCACTCGAAAGGATTCCAACACACGGATGTGCAACCGTCTGCAGCTAAAAACTGTGTATTCCAGCTGCACTTTGAGACACCATGGCCACTGTCGCAGTCGGAGATGTTGGAGAGACAACACCAACGGGACTTAATGGTGCATTTAATGTCGCCGACTGACGTTTTGTGTTCTTTTTTAAGTTTCAGTTTAGGCACCGGAACAATTTTAGTATTGTTTTTCTAACGGTTTTGGGGAAAAAAAGATACCCCACCCTACATATGTGTGTACTACCCCCTTCTTTGTTCAAGCATGATTTTATTGTAGTTTGAGTAAACAGCTTTGCATGTGGTGAATTTGACATTCTACATTAAGCTAATAAAATAAGCTTAGCTTCCAATTATAGACTTGCCTTTGTGTAATGGATACATTACACAATGACCAAAGGCTGCTTTGTTGGAGGAAGTTGCCAGTGCAAGACCAAGTGCCAGTTTCATGATGTCATTTGTAACCTTTAACAGTGTGTAGACAAGATTATATGGCTGGCACTAAGACTGTATGCCTATTTCTGTTTTTTTTTCTTCCAGTATTTTATTCTCACAAAGAAAATACAGTATCACATAAAGTATGTATCTTTTTAATGAAGTGACAGTTTTTCAGAAAAACCTAGTGCATTTGCATTAGCACTGCTACATTCTGAATTGTAAATATGACTATTTTTGGTTTGGATTCCCTCTTGGATCATTTTTAATTCTAATGTTATCTGTCAATAAATTGACTGGACCTCTAACTACTGATCACTTGGTGTGTGTGTGTGTGTGTGTGTGTGTGTGTGTGTGTGTGTGTGTGTGTGTGTGTGTGTGTGTGTGTGTGTGTAGAAACGCATATTGTACTAGAATAGAGGCAAATGAGGAACAGAAGTGTCTTGTCATGTAACAAGATGTTGACAAATACATTACACATAATTAAAGTGAACAGGATGATATGCTGTAAGGATATTCTGTATAGACTGACCTAGACACAACAAATACAGTTGGCGCCAATAAGGTGAAGCATTTCAGATTGGATCTGTTGAGGCTTCATACCTGAAAGAGAGAGTACAGTTGAGCTGCTAACATACTGCAGAATATGTCCACTAATCTGTTCTATTCAAGAGGTTGGAAAAAACAACAGAATTTGTTTTGTTTTTCTTTGGATCGCAAAGAGGATGATGCATGAGTGTGAACAAACCATTTATACAAAAGAATGATTCAACTAGGTCAAGCTCGTTCATCAGGACACGTTAAACAAAACACTCCACGCCTCCTGGGTACAGAGTGGACTATTTATGTGCTACACAATGCTGGTCATATTCCTCTGTATCCTGGCCTTGTGTGCATGCACTTTATGTGTAGATGCACTTATTTATCCCTCTGGAGATGAAAATGGTGGGACTGTTCCCAAATTCCTTCACTGCTATGGAGGGGTCATTAACAGTAGTGTGAAATGGATTATGGCAGATGATTCTTTGAATACTAATAACATATAGTAGTTTTGCACGGATTATACCTAAATACAGTTTAGAAAGTGCACAAATACTAGGGTGGAATGTGTAAGCATGAGTAAAGCATGCACATAGCCTGCTGCTAATGCAAATATGCACTTTGAATAACATGATTTTCTCTCTGGTTTGGTTTAACTTTTCATAAGGTAATGGCAGGTCAAATACTGAAAGATCTGAAGCCAAAGCCAGTCAAGGCAGATTTATTTTCATCATTAATTTTGAGTCGCAGAATAAGAATAATAAGAATAAGTGCTTTGTTTAGGAAACCATAAGCTTAACATAAAGCAACCTACCTAAAAACTTGTATAAAGAGACCAAGTGCCCTGTAATGCTTTTGTTGCCTCAATGGCCACATCTGAATTGCAATATCTTCCCAAACATATATCACCTTAGGATGTCACTTTATATGTAATATAGAGCTTTAAGTTTCATATTTGTCCTTACTTAACCTTTCTGCTGCTTTTTCTTGTTCTCGCTCTGTCGCAATACAACTACTCTACACTACACTTTTTGTTATCTGTTGTATTAAAGCCTGATAAAGTTAAGTGTGATTAATGGGGATTCAGGCCAAAATATGCATCAAAAGATCATTGACAGTCCAATATGAAGCAGGCTTTCTTAGATCTAAGACTTCTAGGTTCCAATTCCAACTTTAGAAATACATTAGTATGGAAGTAGGAATTAGAAAGTTTCAATAAACGAGACCAACCACAACCAAGCTTTATAAAAAATATTGTTTGTCCTAACAAGAGCTTGACTGACCATTATACAGTACTATTTCCACAGTGGAAGTTTTTTTTTTTTAAGATGGGGGAAAAAGGAGAAAATGATGTGCTGTTGTAGCGGTGGTGGAGGTTGTGTGTGTAGGAACTGAAAGTAAGACTGTCTCTGGGCTGACACTATTACACATGCATACTTTGCAAATACACACATTCACACTAATAAAACTAACATGATACAACATGCTACACAAACCCTTCACTTCTCTATTTTAAGACTTTGTCACTATCCAGGAAATTGCACAATAAACCTTGGTTTTCTAAAACGATGAGAAGCTTATCGGAATGAAAATGAAAGGTCTAGGCCTGCACGATATGAGGAAATTCTGCCATGTGCGATAACATGATCTGCATATTAGCTATGCATTTCCTATGTCAGCCTGGTCGTCTTTAAATTCAGAACCAGGTAGGAATTTAATATTTTAAAGCTAAATGATATTTGTAGAGCAGCAACAGTAATGTTTACAACAGCAAAGTCACTATGTAAACTCTTATCTCACTGAAACAATCTACATTTTTTGGTATAGGTTCTTATCTTTAGCCTCGTGAGACCGCCCTGATCTCGCGAGCTCCAGTTTTCCGCTCGCAGATCAGTCTGGCATCTTGAGACAGAGAAACTTTGGAGCCGTTCGCCAAACGACCGACCAATCAGCGTTGGTTTTGAGGCGGGTTTAGGTGTGACGCAACGAGAAGCAACTGTTCAGTCTAAACAACATGGCGGCTTCCACAGATGAGATGAGCGTAGCTATCGCGCAAGTTTTATCCGAATTAGAAAGTATTTCTTCACTGAAAGAAGAGCAAAACATGGCACTGGAGGCTTTTCTCGGAGGAAAAGATGTTTTTGCTCTTCTCCTGACTGGTTTTGGCAAGAGTTTGAAATATCAACTGGCTCCGCTAGTTGTGAAGAAAATTAGCCTCGTGAGATCGTCCTGATCTCGCGAGTTATCTGGCGGAGTCAGGTTAGTGATAGACGGATGGTTTATCCAATCAGCTAACCAGTATTTTCGCCCCTTCCCAAAAGTTCTCCAACGGAAAGTTCCCAGATGGATATGCTGAGCAAATCTCCACACAATACACAACATCACTCAGCAGGGATTGGGAAGTGGCAATAATGTGGTGACGTGATAAATGTCTTCTAAATGGATGTTGCTATTACTGTATATCGTATGCATCATAAACCATTAGGACACTCCTAATGTTTTTACTTTTTGGTATTGCTTGTACTGTACTGGAATTGAAATTCAACACTTTGTATTTGAAGTCCATCTAAAGTTATGACTAAAGACTTATGGTGCTGATAAAAAGCCCATACATCCAAATAGTAAGAGGTTGCTTCTGATCAGCTTTGCATTCAAATTCTAGTCTTCTGTCAAAAAACACAAACCACCCTGATCACCCTTTTATATAAAAGATAATGAATATTTGAAAGATGAAAAACGAAATGGATTTCAATGCATCTATCAATATATTTTTTATTTTCTCACAAATAATTAACCTCCCAATAGAAAATAGAAGTAGCAGCCATTATTATTAGTTGAGTTAAGTTATATTTTATTACATTTAAAAGTAATATGTAATGCAAACATCCCAAAAATAGTAGTACAAATGACAAAACATCCACCTCCGGTTTCATCTGACTAAATAGTTATGCTTTTTCAACAAATACAGATACGAATACAGCAACCATTCTGCAGATACATACTCATGCTTAAACAGCGCATTAATATAAAAATAGGCTCTGGCCTTTAATTTAATTATTATGTTATAATTGTTTATACATCTTTAATTATGTTTATCAGATATTTTATGTTACTTTACTTTGTAAACATGGAAAGTAACTATTAGTTAGCTACTAGTACTATTTTGTTAGTTATAATAAAAAAGACAAAATCATATTACCGATACATTTAGTAAAAATGGGGATTATTAGCAGGATTACATCTTAAAATAAAGAACGATATACCACTATGCACATGCGCACACATTAGAACACTTCATGAACCTCACACAACACCATTCTGTTCTCGAGTGAAACCAGAGCTACAGCTTGATTATCACTGCCTTTAACGTTAGTAGTAAAAAAAAGGCTTTTACTGGGTGACAATGTCAGCATTATTTTGCATTTAAAGCAGAAAAGTCGAACAACATCACAGTACAGTGCAAGATATGCCCATATGTACAGTGGGGAGAACAAGTATTTGATACACTGCCGATTTTGCAGGTTTTCCTACTTACAAAGCATGTAGAGGTTTGTAATTTTTATCATAGGTACACTTCAACTGTGAGTGACGGAATCAAAAACCATATTGAGGGGGAGGATGGATGGGGCCATGTATTGCCAGATCTTGGCCAACAACCTCCTTCCCTCAGTAAGAGCATTGAAGATGGGTCATGGCTGGGTCTTCCAGCATGACAACAACCCGAAACACACAGCCAGGGCAACTAAGGAGTGGCTCAGGAAGAAGCATCTCAAGGTCCTGGAGTGGCCTAGCCAGTCTCCAGACCTGAACTCAATAGAAAATCTTTGGAGGGAGCTGAAAGTCTGTATTGCCCAGTGACAGCACCAAAACCTGAAGGATCTGGAGAAGGTCTATATGGAGGAGTGGGCCAAAATCCCTGCTGTAGTGTGTGCAAAACAGGTCAAGAACTACAGGAAACGTATGATCTCTGTAATTGCAAACAAAGGTTTCTATACCAAATATTAAGTTCTGCTTTTCTGATGTATCAAATACTTATGTCATGCAATAAAATGCAAATTAATTACTTAAAAATTATACAATGTGATTTTCTGGATTTTTGATTCCGTCACTCACAGTTGAAGAGTACCTATAATAAAAATTACAGACTTCTACATGCTTTGTAAGTGGGAAAACCTGCAAAATCAGCAGTGTATCAAATACTTGTTCTCCCCACTGTACATAGTTACTTTAATATTGTGATACTTATTCGGATGCAATGTAATATATGTAGAAATGGTCACTACGGAAAATTATTCTGACACCACATAAATGCAGCACAAATGCCCCGTGATTCAGATCCGCTCCAAAAGTTATTTGCTACACCCTTCCACCAAGTTTCATAAAATCGTGCCAGTAGTTTTTACGTAATCCTGCTGACAAACAAATAAACCAACAAACAAAGGACCAAAACCATAACCTCCATGGGTGGAGGTAATTAAAACACAGCAGAAATAAAGTAAAGTATTAATCTAAGAAAATACATGTAAAGATAGAGGTGGTCCACGTGTTTGGTTGCACTATGTTGATGTGTGTCTCATAGGGATATGTGTTGAATGTTTTCAGTCTGGCCCTCTTTGCTGCTCTGTCTTTCTGCCCAGCTTTCTGAGCTTGGCGAATAGGAGCTCTCTGAACTTGTCACCCATGAGGAAGTAGAAGACAGGGTTGATGACACTGTGCAAGATAGGCCCACGGTCGGGTCAGGATGTACAGGCCCTGTATGTACATCTTTGTACAAAGCCCTGCCCAGGCCTCATTAGATGCTATTCTGACATTTCTCAGCACATGGAATGGAGTGTAGAGAACCAGAAAAATGACTGCAGCCATTACAAACAACCTTAAAAGGCCGCTTGTATGATGTTGTCCTGTTCTGGACAGCCCTTTCCTGGACACGGAGCAGATGTGCAATTTGGTAGGAGAAACCACAAAGTCCAAGCACAGGGAGAAGGTAACCAATCAGGGTTAGTCCCAGGCTGTAGCCCAATGTATTGATGTTTCCTTCCAGGCTGGCAAAATCCCTACAGCGACTCCAGTTTCCACCCTGGAGGTCATCGATCATCAGTGATATCATTGGAGCAACTTCCACATTGACAGCTAGCCAGCTCAGCCCTGTTACAATCAAGGCTGATCGTGGTCTCAGCAGGTAGTGGTTCCGTGTTGGATATCTTATGAGCAGGAAGCGGTCCATGCTTAGCAAAACCATAAACAGGATGGAAGAGTAAAGATTTACATGGAGTACATAGCGGTTGATAATGCAAGCATGGGGACTGGTCTCTGATTGGTTGTTTGCATAGAGATATGCGAGACGTGGCAGTGTGCAGAGGAAAAATTAGGTCGGAGACTGCCAGGCTGAAGAGGTAAATGTTGCAGCTCTGCCACTGCTGCAAACAAAATATGTAACCTAGTACAACCACAAAGTTGCCAGGAAAACCAATGCAGAACTCAATGCCATAAGACGGTGACAGGTAGTACCGCAGGAGCACTGTCAGGGATCTTTGTACAAGGTGGCACCTGAAGAGAAGAGGGGATGGGACGACAGAAGAGAAGAGGACAAAACAGAGAAGGAAGGATAGAGGAATAAAGAGGAGAAAGGAAGAGAAGTAAGAGGGAAAGGAAACAAACGTGAGTAATAATAGAAACAGAGTTCTATGACTTAGAATTGTGACAATTTTCAACAACAGATTCAATAGGAAAGACATTTTTAGGTTCAGAGCCTAACACATTCAGCACAACATCAATATTGTATGTGTTAGTATAAGACTTACCATGCTGTAGTTGCTGGTAGCCTGAGTAGAGAGTGTGGCCATGAGCAGGTGCAGCTACGACAGTATCTGTACACTGGAAACAATCAACACTGTGCTCTGACGGTTCTGGTGCCTCTTATATGATATGGCTGAGAAACACACACACTTTGAGTGTCATTTGCATATAAGATGATACAAACCAAAAGAAAACTTCCTAGCAGACTTGATAGGTTACCTATTAAGTTATTAGTAAAATCTGCCCACCCACGCTTTGCCTGGTTACCTGACACTCCAGCTGAGTATTAAAGTGGATGTGATTGGCTGGCGTCAGTGTTAAATGTCTGATAAACATTTTTTACTTTTCAAGCAAATCTAACCTGTGATCTGCTGTTCCAACAGTTATTTCAATCTTTTGCATTTATTTTAGAAAAAAAAGATCATGGTTTTATGTATTCTCTAGAGGAAGAGTGTTCCACCTAGACAATTTTATGTGTCAGATTTGTATTTAATTAGGTATTTCATCCAATGCAAGAACTCATGCATAATTACAAGTTTGCAGGATTAAAATGCAGATGAGCAAGGGTTCTAACAGCAGTGGCATAGCAACAAGTAGAAACATATTTCATATTTATCTGGGTCCATCCATGTGTTTACTGTCAGTTAAACAACATTGCGTTCAATGATTGTGGCATTGCAAGAGTGCAACACATAAATCAACCAGCAGATAAGTCAATATTTATCGTTTTTAAACAGAATAAGCTGGTGCAGGATGGAGCTGTCTGGCTGCTAACTGATTTCTTCATGAAGCCTCCTCCACTTGAGTGTTCCAACACCACCTTCTAAAATGTTGGTTCAAAGTAAGTTACAATGTAAGTTAAGCTGCAAGTCTTTATTTGCTCTGAGGAAAGCGTTGCTTTTTAAAGCAACCAATAGAGCTTCCATCTATGCACATAGACACACACTATCTTTGTTTTTACTTCACCGAGGACAGACTTTGATGCAAACCCTTTTATATTGCTATACAGAATAGGATTAGTTTACAGTTTACAAAATGTGCTATATGTGTACAAACAGCAATTAGCAGGTAAAATGTGAAATCTAATGATGAATAAGAGAGTTATCGATCCCTTTCAAAACTTTATTTCATAATTGTACTTACAATCTCCTAAGAACTGAATATGATCTCTTGGTCTCAAAAGAAAGAAAAACTGTACTGTAAAAAAGCACTGGTTGTTGCAGGTAGAACAGACAAAAGCCACAAGACTTTTCAAAAACATTTTCTGGTAGCATTATTTTTCCTTGAGGCTAGCTATCCAAGCAGCCATTTCGGGCTTCACTTCTCTTTTTCTTCCAATATTTCTTTTCTTTCCTCTGCTTACTAGAATCTTCCTTCTTCAGGGAAATGTAAAACACTTTAAAATGTAAAGAAATTATTAGTTTTGAGCAGTGTTAATGCAGTGTTCCCCTCCAGTAGGAATTGGTTTTTAATTTGACAACTTCTTTAAATTTAAGGGGTTTTATACTGCTTCTTTTTGGGTGTTTGGTGTTTTAAGCCCCCAACGTCGTCTTCCAGGCAGCGCTGCCTGAAGGCCTAGGATTAAGTAATAGTTAAGGTTAGAGTTAGGGTTAAGATTAGGGTTAGGTGCCTTGAAGTCGACGGTCGCAGCGCTGCCTTGAAGTCGACGTTGGGGACTTAAAACACCATCAAGCAGTTTTTCTATTTGGAAATTCTCCGTTTGATGATGATATTGTCCGCAAGTTAAGATAAGAAAATTAATGACTCAATCCTCGTAAACTAGCAATTCATTTCCGTCCGCGTTACTTTCCACAGGCACTTTCCAGGTTCCTCTATTTATTTCAGTCAACACAAACCCATTTAGTTCCTGTGTTGGCCTCACTCGTCTTAAATTAAATCTTAGAAGAGTTTCAAATCAGCACATTTTCTTCATTATCATGTACTCTATGCAGCATTGTGATTCATTTTTGGGTAGCACTGCAGCCATACCTCTTGAGTCAGAAAGTGGTTACCAAACAACTTGTCGCTGTCTTTCTGCATACATGTTGTGAACTTCTTAAAGCATAAGAAAAAGCACACTTATTAGATATTCCAGTATTTTGTCTGTCTATAGGTAAGAGAAAGTGTATTTGGATGTCAGGGACCAAGCAGTTAGGCAAGAGGAGTCACAAGAAGATTTCAAAAAAGGGGTTTTTATTTTACCCACAAAATCATAACAAAATAGAGATAAAGTTTGGGCCCTTAAAAGAGGTCAAACAAACAGACTAAGCTCTGAACATAAACTCAAAAATACAACTGCCTTCCTATAAGAGAAACAAAGGGGTGCTGGTCATATAATTAGAATATCATGAAAAAGTTGATTTCAGTAATTCCATTCAAAAAGTGAAATTTGTACATTATATTCATTCATCACACACAGAGTGATATATTTCAAATGTTCATTTCTTTTAATTGTGATGATTATAACTGACAACTAATGAAAATCCCAAATTCAGTATCTCCAAAAATTAGAATATTACTTAAGACCAATACAAAAAAGTATTTTTAGAAATGTTGGCCAACTTATGTACTTTTCATGTATGAACATGAAAAGTATGAGCATGTACAGCACTCAATACTTAGTTGGGGCTCCTTTTGCCTGAATTACTGCAGCAATGCGGCGTGGCATGGAGTCGATCAGTCTGTAGCACTGCTCAGGTGTTATGAGAGCCCAGGTTACTCTGATAGTGGCCTTCAGCTCTTCTGCATTGTTGGTCTGGCGCATCACATCTTCCTCTTCACAATACCCTATAGATTTTCTATAGGGTTAAGGTCAGGTGAGTTTGCTGGCCAATTAAGAACAGGGATACCATGATCCTTAAACCAGGTACTGGTAGCTTTGGCACTGTGTGCAGGTGCCAAGTCCTGTTGGAAAATGAAGTCTGCATCTCCATAAAGTTGGTCAGCAGCAGGAAGCATGAAGTGCTCTAAAACTTCCTGGTAGACAGCTGCGTTGACCCTGGACCTCAGAAAACACAGTGGACCAACACCAGCAGATGACATGGCACCCCAAACCATCACTGACTGTGGAAACTTTACACTGGACTTCAAGCAACGTGGATTCTGTGCCTCTCCTCTCTTCCTCCAGACTCTGGGACCTTGATTTCCAAAGGAAATGCAAAATTTACTTTCATCAGAGAACATAACTTTGGACCACTCAGCAGCAGTCCAGTCCTTTTTGTCTTTAGCCCAGGCGAGACGCTTCTGACGCTGTATCTTGTTCAAGAGTGGCTTGACACAAGGAATGCGACAGCTGAAACCCATGTCTTGCTTACGTCTGTGCGTGGTGGTTCTTGAAGCACTGACTCCAGCTGCAGTCCACTCTGTGAATCTCCCCCACATTTTTGAATGGGCTTTGTTTCACAATCCTCTCCAGGGTGCAGTTATCCCTATTGCTTGTACACTTTTTTCTACCACATCTTTTCCTTCCCTTCGCCTCTCTATTAATGTGCTTGGACACAGAGCTCTGTGAACAGCCAGCCTCTTTAGCAATGACGTTTTGTGTCTTACCCTCCTTGTGCGAGGTGTCAATGGTCGTCTTTTGGACAGCTGTCAAGTCAGCAGTCTTCCCCATGATTGTGTAGCCTCCAGAACTAGACTGAGGGACCATTTAAAGGCCTTTGCAGGTGTTTTGAGTGAATTAGCTGATTAGAGTGTGGCACCAGGTGTCTTCAATATTGAACCTTGTCACAATATTCTAATTTTCTGAGATACTGAATTTGGGGTTTTCGTTAGTTGTCAGTTATAATCATCACAATTAAAAGAAATAAACACTTGAAATATATCAGTCTGTGTGGAATGAATGTATACATTATACAAGTTTCACTTTTTGAATGGAATTACTGAAATAAATCAACTTTTTCATGTTATTCTAATTATATGACCAGCACCTGTATATACTGGCTGATCAGACCAGGTTTGACACCCAGGGGAAGACTAACAATAACACTAATACATAAACTACAAATAACAAAAAAAAAAACTAAACACTCGTTCCAAAAGAAATGTAATCTTAATTAATTATATGACATTACATTTCTTTGGAGTGTCTTTATTAAGACAACTTGACATTAAACAGGATGACATTATGTCAAGTTGTCATGACAAAGACATCCCATGGTAATGTCATCCTGGTTAATGTCAAGTTGTCATTACAAAGACATCCCAAACAAATTTAATGTCAACTTGTCATGACCAAGACAACTTCTGGTAATGTCACTTTGATTAAGTTGTCATAATCAAGACAACCCAAACAATGTCAACTTGTCATGACAAAAACCGAATGACACTTAATGACAGAAGTCATAAACGTTTATGACTTGTTTATAACGTTTATGACATGTTCATGACAGTGTCATGTCATAGTTATGACAGTGTCATGTCATGATTTTGTCGATACCTTCAAGTAAAGTGTTACCAGTCAAGTCAAGTATTTTTAATACTGACTTTGGTATAGCTTATGTGAAAGTGTTAAAGTATCCTTTGGTTTATATGACTTTATAAAGCATGTCTGATCGATCTGTGAATCATTAAATAAGATAAAACCTGGCCATGCTCCAGATATGATACAAAACAAATGTCCGTCCAATATCAACCACAGAAAACTCCAGGCAGTGCTCTCCTGTGTCTTCCATCAATTCAAGTCAGTAGGATTTCTGTGGTTCAGACAGGCAGCATAGTTTACATGAGACGTGCCTTAAGATTAGGTTGATTTGAGGACACAGATGTAAAACATTACTATTTTGTTGTGATTTTACGTTGCTTTTGATAACACACTCAATTTTAAATACAAATTACCCTTTTCTTTGTTTTCTGTAAATACTTAGTTATATGTAAATAAAGTTTGCCTTCTCTTGTCTTGTCTCACTTTGCTCATAACAGAGCTCAGCACATTTTTCCTTTCTGGAAGAGGGAAGAGGAGATTGTTAAATAATATTATCATATATCCAATATTCCCCTTAATATGTTTATATTTAGTACTGTGAAAGTGTTTTTAATTTCCATTGTATATAATGAGAGTGCCCTCTGGTGGCAGACCACATAGACAAAATATCAGCATCTTCACAGCAAGTGCTGCAAAAAGTTTTGTTTTTTTATTTCACACATGACCATTTCTCATTACTAGTGGTTGTCTTTATGTGGCCAGCCGTCTGGAGGTTTCTCAGGTTTGAACAATTCACAGTGAATTACCTGTAGACTATGTGTTTGTCTTTGAAAGTAAAAGTACACAACTGTTTTTATTTTGTTTGCATCTGAACCTTTTATTTCTATAAACATATGCTACAGAAAGAAAGTGAAAGTACTTGCCTTTTGTTGAATTATAGGTCAAATATGATGACATACTGAATGCATATTTACAGCATATGCTTACCCTAACCCTAGTGACTGATAGTAAAGCAGTACTTAGTAAATGATGGAAGTACAGGAGAAAAACACAAGGAGCTCAGGATTTGAACCTCCCAGTCTCCAAACAATGTTTTTCTCTTACATTTTTTATAGACTTCATATAACCTTTATGAATTTCTAGCCCTGCAGAGGGAGTCTGGATGCTGGCCAATATCATCTCCTCTAATGCCCATTAGTGCCACATTTCTTCATATCTCTATTTCAGACAAAAAGGCGTGACTTCAGCAGGTGGAAGGGCCATAATGTGTGTGTGTGTGTGTGTGTGTGTGTGTGTGTGTGTGTGTGTGTGTGTGTGTGTGTGTGTGTGTGTGTGTGTGTGTGTGTGTGTGTGTGTTGGTTTGAGCCATTCTTAAGAATTATGGTTACAAGCTACAACTACAACACTGTACACTTAACCAGTGTGACCTCATCACCATCATCCCCAGTTTGATGTCTACCACTTTATGACCAGTTCAACCAAAGGGATTTTGTTCTTGAAGAAGTAAATAAGCCAGTAAATTAGAAGAAAAGAAAAAAAGACTAGATAAACACCTGAAAACCTTTGTGCAGGTAGCAGAAATGTTTTTGTTGCTTACTAATGTCATAAGCACTAAGACCTGTCTTGCGACCCCTTGTAGTGGTCCCAACAGTGAGGTTGGAAACCACTGCACTAAACTATCTCCCAAGTGTACCATCTAATTTAAAAGTTGAATGCAGTTACTGAAAACCATAGTAATCTCCTACCACCTGTGTGTGTATGTGTTCATGGAGTTGTGAGACGGGTATAAAAGTAGCCCATAAAAGAGTCCCATACAACTATGCAAATTGCAATCCCCATACAAGAGAAGAAAATTGATGGGAATTGTATATAAACCATAAATAGCATTTACTGCATTAAATTAACTGTACTAGCCCTGACAGACATCTTGTGATACAAATGTAATCCAGCAGAGAGCAGTATTAGCCCAAAGCTCTGATACCGGGCTAAACTCCACTAGTGTCCTGCCTTGTTTGCCATGTTTGTGGGAAATGACATTAAGGAAATGATGTAGCAACAACAAAAAAATAAAAAAAAACCTTAAACTTAGATCAAATTAACTAAAATAATGTATTGAAGTTAAAATACAATCTGATGGATTAATGGGGGACAATGCATGCGAGCAAGTCCTAATTGTTAAAGTATTATGCACTGTTAAATGGAAGTGAAGTCAGAAAAAAAGAGAAACCAGAATGAGGACCAGTGAGGCAGAAAAGAAATAGATGACAGAGCTTGTGATGAACTAGTTAGTCGAGGATGGAGCTGTGCCAATCAGTATGTCACAGTGGCCTCATCGCTGTGTGCGTGTGA
This sequence comes from Sander vitreus, assembly GCF_031162955.1. Classification (NCBI taxonomy): domain Eukaryota; kingdom Metazoa; phylum Chordata; class Actinopteri; order Perciformes; family Percidae; genus Sander; species Sander vitreus. Next base: position 12,535,026 of record NC_135857.1, on the reverse strand, counting down.
AATGAAGAAATGAAAAGGTGATGGACTGTATCTGCTAGTTTCACTTGTGCTCATTCCTCCCTCTCGTCCTTAGATAGGCAATTTGTCCCAAATGTACCCTGATCACACACACACACACAGACACACACACACACACACACACACACACACACACACACACACACACACACACATAACTTAACCCAAGTCTTCCCCCTAAAATGTAATGATTTACGTTATGGGGACTCGCATTTAGTCCCCAAAAGGAATGTCCCCACAATGTGACTGTGTAAGGGATTTATGTACTCACAACATGAGTAATACACGGGCACACACACACACACACACACACACAGAGAGAGAGAGAGAGAGAGAGAGAGAGAGAGAGAACCTAAATGAGTGACCTAAAAAAACAACTCTGCTGATGAACTAATAATAAATAATTCGCCCTGACAACTATGGGACAACAATATATGGTTATTATTTTAACTAGATTGTCATGTTAACACATGTGAGTAAGTGTGTGTCTCCTGCTCACAGTGAGTGTTCCCATTAGCCCCTGTAGTTTAAAGTGTCCCAGTTCTGGAAGGTGACACACTTGCAGCTTTATCACTACAACTCTGCACTAATTATCAAAGTGGTTCACATTTGACAGTGAGTTAATTGGACCAAAGCGGATGTAGAGCGTGGTCTTATGAGTGTTTTAGTGTGCACATCACATGAGATGGGGACAGAGAAAGTGAGAGACTGCATATTTAAACTACGTCGTGTTAAGGTAACATTCAGAAGTTTAAGTTCAGCATGAAGTCCTCAAGCTCTGTGTGCTCTCTACATGACCTGTCTCCTGTGCGCTGTTGTGAATTCTTTGTTTTTATTCTTTTTAGGTTTTTCTCACCTTTGATTGTTACAACCTGTTACTAACTCTCTATGCTCACAGACTTGAGTCAGAGGGTGTTTCAATAATTCATCCAGTGTTTGAGCAGCAGTCAAGCTGGCATGCTCAGACAGGGCTGTGAGATTGGAGACTTCACCTGCTCTCGTCCCTTTGTTGGGGTCACAGCCCGGACCGGTTATGCAAACTGATCTAAAAATGCCCCCAAACTATCCTTGTTTTCATGTGTGCGGTCATTCTGTCCTGGTGAAACATCATCATTAGTTGTGGAAATATACATCTAGCTATTGCTTTTTTTGGCCAATTTACAGTTTCACTTCAGTAAGAGAACCAGTTTGGCTCATGCTGTGTCAGAGACTCTGTCAAATTAAGCCCCCCTTCCTCTTTCCTCCTGGCTCCTGCTGAAAGAAAAGTGAAGTAAACGTGAGTTAGCTGCTGTGAACCCTGTCTACATGTCATCTTCCTATGAGAGTGAGCCGCGTGAGATTGTACACCTGTAGTTGGCTGAGCGCTAATGGGGGGGAGGGGTGGTTGTTGTTATGTCCTAGAGGAAGTGAAGGGGGGTGGAGAGAAGAGCTAGCGGGGTGTGCGAGGAATGTGAGGTAACGTGGATTTCACTGTGGTGTTTCTTTGTTTGGCATTGGCCAACGTCTCGGCTGCTTATTGAGGGACGTTACAGTATCATACATTTACAGCATTTCAGAATAGTTGTACCCCAATCATTATGAAAGAGAATAACTAGAAATATTGTGTTTGCCTACAGTAGATCATGTACAGGCAGCATGTCAAAACTGCAGGTCTGTGCACTTTTGAAATCTTTTGGGGGAAAAAAAAAACTACTTTGGAGCCCTGATGGAAACTGACAAGGTGATGAAACCAAGTTATGTCAGGGCAGTAATTGTGACAGAAAATGTAATTAAATAGGCAGGACCCCCCATGTTCTACTACGTCAAGTCGTATAGGTGGTCTGGGACCTTCATTCCCCCTCAGTTTAAACCCTGTGCCCCTGTGACTCCTACATGTCTTTTAGTATTCTTTGCTCTGCTGCGAATCTATTTCATTTTCAGTCACGGCAGCTCCAGAGGCTTGTTTTACACACGCTGGTGGTGTATGCTGTGTCAGGCTTTCTCAGCGTTACTGATATGATTGCCTCTGTTGCCTACTGGGACGTATAACTTCAAAACCCCCGTCAGGTCAGCTAACTGTCAGCTAATCTCTACGCTAGTCACTGGACACGTTGCAGTGCTAAGACTTCCTGGCCTCAGTAGGGGTCTAATATCTAACCCTGCCATGTTTTCACTTCAGCCTCTGATAGCCAGCGCTCAGGGTCAGTCAAGCACAACTAATACCAAGCCGTGGCTATATACAGACGCTTTACATTGTGAAACTCGTACAAAATCTCTGCTTTAACGCTGCTCTGCATAATGCATGGTTAGTGTATAGATGCTTTATCATATAGTGAACAGTCAGAAAAGCAGTAAGCAGTTGCCTGCTTCTAATTCCCCTAAACGGTAGCTTGAGTAAGTCTTTGTGGATTTTTCACAAACTATGGAACTTGTTTTCTGCATTAAACTGGCAGCTGTGTGACACACAGGGGTGTGCTCGGAACTGCAACATCTGTGTGTGATTTGCCAGTTCACGTGAATCGCTACCATTCATTTCGGCAGGTGGCAGTTGTACGTTTTATTTACAAGAGTTGTTTTCAAAGTGCACACACACACACGCACACTTTAAGGCCTTTTCTTCTCTTGTTTCATTACCGACATCCCCAGGTTTTTACAGATGTGAACATTACCACACTGCACAGGAAATAATGGCCCTCCTGTTTTGTGTCTTGACTTGATGACATCATACAGCTGCTGTGGGGGAACCTGGGAGCCGTAAAATATGTTGTATTATGTAAAACACATTGTAATAGTTTATTTAGTTTAGAAGAGACACTGAGCGCTTTGTAAAAAAAATACTGTACACTGCTAAACAGCAAGGGAGGGAGTACTCTTTGTAGCCAAGATTTCCAAGTACTCTTAACAGCACATCAGCTTTCTTGTCACTCCTTTTCTGTGAGGCCTGAATCGGCAGCTCTGTCAGTTGACAGTCAAGCGTGGGCTGACGACAGAAAACTTCTCTTTGCAACACTGACATCAGCCGTTCTTTCCCCCTCTTTCTCTTTTTTGTTCCCTTTTAACATCCTGTGAGGGTTTCTCTTGTTTTCCTCCCTCCCCCCTTTTCATCAATGTAATTCTCTTGACTTGTCTCTGTTTTGCTTCCTCCCATCTCACTATAATATCAGACACAGAAACACAGCTTGAGAGGTTTATTTTGTCAGTTACAGCGTTTGGACCACTGGCTTTGTCATATCCGCAGCCTCCTAATTGGTGTCACACAGTGTCAGGGGACTGGGAAATCTCGTAACACCACGGACAACGTCACTGAAATCTGTCTCAACACTCAAGGCGCAAAAAGGCACATGAAGGAAAACAATGCATTGAGTAGTGACATCATTTGGATGTTTTTCACTGTACATTTGGCGAGATAAAAAGTGAGATGATGAAGTAAGATTTGACACAAAAGTAGAGTTAACTGAATTGACAAAAAGTAATCTAAATAACCAATGTCAAATTCTAAATATCTCTCCATATCATGTCTCAGTGTCAGAGGGGGAGAATTATGAATTTTCCCTTGTGGGGTCTTTGACTTCCTGACTTGTTTGTGTTGGCACCAAAGGACAGGACTCGCTTTGCCAGCCATTGTCAAAGTGGGCAAACAGTTCTCCTAAATAACACACCCACAGGAATTTGTCTCAGTCTGCTTGGTTTTAAGAAAATAAAGATAGAAAACAAGGAGAGATCGTGTTTGGAGGTGCTCACAGGACTAGCCACTAAGACTTTAAATGTTTGTCCTGTGGTCAAGAAGGGTTATCCTGTTGTTTTCTCACATGGTGACATCTGTAGCATAAATACTGCAAGAAGTAAAATACAGTTTATAATTAAGCACGCTTGTATGTTGGTCTGTGTGGGTTCACGTGGTGGCGGCCTTCATGTCCGTCCAAGTACGAAACCAGTGTTTCCTCATCCTCATTTCTCTATCTATGCTTTCTCCTTTCTTCCTCATTGGTCAGTCGCTCTGCCTTCTTCTCCTCACTCACTCACTCCTCCCCAGGTGGTGATTATGAGTGGCATGATACTAATGTTTCAACGTCATGCTCTGCTGCACACAGAGGAGGGAAAAAAACACCAATAAACATCAGTGTTAGAACAGGGGAAGCAGTCTCTCCCATCTCCCATATCCTGTTTCCAGTCCTGCTCCCTCTCGCATCGCCTCTCTCAGCAGGTAGATGAGGTGGAGGTCTTGCCCTGTGACATCACAGCTCTCTGCTTGTCTCATGGCAGGTTTCAGCACCAAGGATTAGATTAGGCTCATATTGGTTGGCTGACTCACTGTCCTTGAGTTATGTTGTGCTGTGAAGGGGAGGCTACAAGTATATTTGGTCAAGTAAGGCTGGATCTAAATTGGATTTTTTCTCAGATGGAGATAAATCTAAAATGAACCTACATAGATGTTCTGCTCTCTCCTCTTTTGCAGCAGTTCCTCATTTGCTTCTTTATTCAAAGCACTCCCTTGTCTTTTCATAAAAGTCATACTGTGCTTTAAATACTATATTACATTATATATATTTTCACATTTTCAGCTAGCAGCATGGCTTTTGAGATGGCAGTGTTGGTCGATCCACTACTCTGGTCCAGAGGTCCAGAATATCAATAACAACTACAGTAGGATGGATTGCCGTAAAAGTTTGACATCCATGGTGCTCAGAGGATGAACCCTTCTGACGTTGGTGCTCCTCCTTTTCCCTTTAGCACAACCAGCCGGTTTACTTATGTGGATTGCCATGAATTTTGGTACAGATATGTGTGGTCCCCAGAGGATGAATCCTAATCACTTGAAGTCCCTCTGACCTTTCTTCTAGCGCCACAATGAGGTTGGCTTGTGGTTTGAGTGAAATATGTCAATCACTGTTGAATGTATTGTCCTGAAATTTAGTACACACATTCGTCCCCCTTCAGGATGAATTGTAATAACTTTGGCGATCCATTAACCTTTTATCCAGTGCCACCATGAAGTCAAATTATGAATTTGTCCAGCACTTTGATTTATGTCTATTACCTGTAAATGGCAAATTTTAGCATGTTAAACTAAGATTCTAACGTTGTAAACATTATACCTGCTTAACATCAACATATTATTATTCACTATGCAATTTTATCAATTAGCTCAAAGCTGTGCCAGTTACAGCGTCAAAAAGCCACTAGTGTGGCTGTAGATTTAATTGAATTCAATTGTATTATAGCCCAATATCACAGATTTGCCTCAGAGGGCTTTACAATCTGTACAGCATAGGACACCCTATGTCCTTCGACCCTCGCATCGGATAAGGAAAAACTATGCCAAAAAAAATGGTACAGACAGACAGACGTGCAATAGAGTTGTGTGTACAGACCAGATCAGCATAATGAAATTACAATATAAACAGTCCATATGATAAAATGATACATAGAAAGTAAGGAGAGAGAGATGCGCAGCAAAAACAACAATAATACTAACAAATATAATAATAATAATATAAGTATGTCGAATAAAAATTATAATAGTACCAGTGAATATAATAGAATAATTATAATAATTACAGCAGTATCAGTAATAAAAGCAGTAATAATAATATAAATATGACTAATAATGATAATAGTAGCAGTTGGTGTCAAGCAGGACCACGGCAGCAGGCACAACCACGATCCAGGTGCCACCACGATCCATGCGAAACCTGCGAGACGAGGAAGCACAAAGACTCCAGGGAAGAAGCTTAATTAGTAACATGCATTAAAGGGACATGAATGACAATTACTCTTTCATATCTGCTGTCAAATTAGCTTAACCCTGTCACAACCATTGTGATTATACTGTACTACGCCTTCCTTCTGGCTCCTGAATTAACTTCTATGACATATAACTGTGTAGGGAACAGCCCACATTTCCTGAGACATGTTTCTATTTAAACCTCAGACCTTTGAATATCAACTGAGTCGCTATAAATTGATCTTTATTTGCCAATGACATAAAGGTTAAATAGCTGAGAAATAATTCTTATTAGACCGTTTTATTGGTGTGTCTAATGTGATATTTTGGAGTGTATTTGGATACTGTCTTCTCACAGTTTTATTGGCCTTTTTTATTCCTGTCCCTCTGACTGGCAGGGGCAACATTTATATAATGTATATATGTTCTTTTACCTTACTTCTATATGAGGACACACGTTCATACACACATACACCTGGCTTGGATAGATGGGTACAGCAATGTGCTCAGGAACCACAGTGATGTGTGAAACATGAAAAAAGAGGATGAATGCATTCTGCAGTGTAGATGGAAATGGAAATGGTAGAAATTGTGCAGTAGGGTAGGAAGGGCTTTGATTCAATTCTAAAGAGAGCTTCCCAGATTTCATTAAACCTGAGACTGCATTCCTATGAAGAGTGTAAAACTCTCCTCAATGGACAACACGCCTGAGATTTCTCTTCATGGATCCCATTCTTTTCTTTCATTCCCATATTACCGTTTTCTCTCTTTTCTTCATTTTTCCCATCACTGCTTTGGCAGAGCTCCAGCACCTAAGCCTTTTCATTGGACTGCTGTCTCTACAAACAGCTTTACAACATTCCTGAGCAAGAATCATGCCTCCTCCTCACCTCTGTGTACACACTACACCTTGGCCCTCAAAAGCTCTGATAACCTTTACAAAGACCTCCCTGGAACATCCTTGCGCTTGTGTTGATTCATTCCCATTCTGTATTTAACCACAACCTCACATACTGTTTTGTGGCCTTTACCTCCTTCTCTGGTTGCATTTCTTTATTTCTGATTATATCGGTTCTGTGTAAACACTGCGTACACATACAAGTGTGCACATGGTCAGACACATTCCATGTTTATACGAGCAGGGATAGAGACATGCCAGTGTTTTAAGCACTGTAAACACATCTTAAACGGAGGTCTGCTGCACAGTGTGGATGCTGTCATCCCGTGTGTGGCCTAAGCCAAGTTCAACATTCTACGAATGCAAGCGGTGAAGAGGGTCGTCGCACACAGGAAAACATATGACCAAAAAAAGGCAATCCAGCATTGGCCGCAGCATCAGTAGTCTGAAACAAACATTATTAAACTAAGAACTGTGACTAGCAGAGCAAAGAATTGAGTTAGCTCAGACAGTCAGCTTTTATCTAGACTCATTAGGTTACAGCTCATTTTTAGGCCTGACACACACCTGCTTCTAATTTTTTCTTCTTCTTTTCATGTTCATTTCTTTGTATCATCCTCTTTCCTTATTGTGTCTACATTGTTTTCTCTCTGTCTCTCACACACACACACACACACACACACACACACACACACACACACACACACACACACACACACACACACATAGAACAAGAGCAAAACAAAAAGCAATATTGACTCTACATAGCAGAATGATTACTTTTAAGCTGATGCTGTGGCAGACTGCAGCCTGTTTTTAAGTCAATGACTCACTGTGAGCAATGGGTGATGGCTGAGAGATGGAGATGGAGTCAAGAAGCGGTGTGGTTGGCAGGCTGGCTAATGGGGGCTGTGTCGCTGGGAGGAAGGAAGATAAGTCCTCTGCTGGTTGGCTTGGTGTTGCCCTGCCTTAGAAGGCTGTGTTTGGGAATATGGTTTGTTTGCACTGTAATGCTAAATAGACCATTCAGAGATGACTGCACAAATAATCTATCTATCCATCCATCCATCCATCCATCCATCCATCCATCCATCCATCCATCCATCGTTTTCTTCCTCCTTAGCTTTGCAGAAACATACAACATGCATTTAGGCACACACAAACACATTTACATACAAATGCTTGCCAGCTCTGTATGTAGATGAATAATTCAGGAAACATGCAGCAAAATCCAAACACACCAGGAGGCTTTGGTGAATTCTAATCTGAAATAATCATGTTAACATCGTTTCATGTTGTTTACTCATCCAAGACACATGACCATGCTTATTATTATGGAATGTGTTTTTCATAGTTTGTTTGGTCATGCATGAACATTCACACCAAAAGTAGCACACAGTGATTGGCAGAAGTATATCAACTTTTTTAGAGTCATTGTAAGTTAGAAATTTGCAAATACGCTCAGGAACGTGCTGGTGAAATAAAAGAGTTTTTTCACATTTAGATCCTTGAAACTTGAGCACCTAGTTGGCTGGTGAAGTAATGACAACACACTCGTCCTACAAGCTACAAATAAGCAAACATTACAGTTAATGAAAAAAAAAGCAATACATAAATAACAGGATTGTTTTTCTCTAAAATGTAGCTGTACATTATATTTCTATACTTGCACGGGTATTTCACTAATGAATAGTCTAAATGAGCCATGATGCAGCATAAATAGCTTAGGTAGAATACTCTATGGTCTATCAATAAGAAATCAATGCAGTGATGTTGTTATTCCCAGCACTGTTGGGGAATTTTTTGCAGGTTGACACTCTACAAAGGGCAGCTTTCGCTCATGACTTCTGTACCAGTTGTCGTGGTCTTTCATTTTCTCTACAAGTCTCTTCCTGTTGCACTTATGCACAGCTTTTTCTCACAGTACTCCCAACCAACCAACCACTGAAAAGCACTATGCAGTAACTGTGTCTCACTTTCTCTGTGATAATATTGACAATGCATGGCTTTCTACTATATATTTAGTCTTTGTTTTACTTCACTTTAATCAATAATGAGCTGAGTAACATGCGTGGATTTCCTAAGGCAGTATGGGTAGTGTAGTCCCCCAGAGTGCCTCTCTCAGTGTAGGTCTAAGCTATGTGCTCCCTTTCGGGGTCCTAAGGGGATTGGATATGCTCTGCTAATGCTATTAGTGCTGCAGCTGGGGATTACTGTCTCTAAAGGAAAGGGGGAAAGGGCGTGAAAAGTGAAAAATCATTGCGGTGTGTGTGACAGAGATTTGCATGTTTGTACATGTACTGTATTTTAGAGAAAAAGAGAGAGATTAAAAAAGGGATACTCATGCAGACTATTGCACACCAACAAAAATACTAAGTCACTGGCTCTAATGCAAAGTGTTGTGTGAGCTGTTTCTTAATTTCATTTGGCTGTTACAGTACTCCTGGGATTTGAGTTAATTAGTCTATTAAGCTGGCCAGCACCTCAGAAACAGACTTATTTTTAGCTAAAGGAAAGATAGATGTTGTGATTAGTATTTTTTATATAAGAAGGCCAAAGTTGAAATGTGAAACAGAAGCAGAGTATTGATCCGTTTGGACTGTCTTGTGTCATGCAAGTCTGTTAAAGTATTATGTGACATGTGAACAAGGCAAAATGTAAGTAAAAGTCAAAAAGTGAATCCTTACAGTAAAAGTCTCAACTTAAATGCCCAGCACTGCTGAGAAGATTGTTGTTCGAACACATTCTCCATTTTCTTACATTTCCACCTGAGCAACAACTTAGTCCTCTGATCAGTGTAAGAGATATTACTTGTGTTCTTTGTAATGGGTAGCAGGCATACTGTACAGTGTCTTCATTGCTAGAGATCAATATAGAAGGAAAATGAGTACACTACATCCAACTCTCAGAATGTCCAACCCTGACAGGTGGACAGAGTTTCATAAATTAAGCATCTTGTTTTCTTTTTTTTTTTTTTTTTTAACTTATGTCAGAAAGCCAAGCTGAAGGTTATCTTTATACATTACCCCTGTAAAAGAACACATGGAAGACAAACAGAGGATTACTGTATACGTATGTGGTGCACAGACTGGACATGATCTGCTCTGCGCACTGTGAATTGTTCATCTATAGCCAGCTGCTAGATAAGAGTGTGTGCCTTCAGGGAAAGACATTCTGACTTTGAATTGTGAAATAAGAAATTAAGAAGTGTTCAGAATCCTTAAACACCAGGTACATCATCTGGCAAAAAAACATGACCTTACAAATATGTACAGTGTGTGTTGAGGACTCACATTCACCACAGGCGTTATTATTTTACGAGGCATTTGTTTGTCCAATCAAACAGAAGCTTTTCGATTCCATATTGCCTGGGGGCTGCTGCAGGTGATTTTCTGAGGTTTTCTCACCACAACAAAAGTAACAGTTTGAGTTTGATATTCCCAGTCGAATTTTGGAAAGTACAAAGTGTAGACATGGGTCATGGGAATCTGTTTCAACATGGCATTATCATTAAATTCCCTGTTAGCTCAGAAAGGCAGTGATCCAGTTGTGTTGCATATGTTCTCTGATAATTTGACTCATGCATCTCTAATCAGCTATTTATCTCTACATGAACAAAGTGCAGCTTAGTTTTCTTTATGCATTAGTAAGCTACCGTAATTGCCAATTAGTTAAAGAAAAAAGTATGTGCATCTCTTTGACCAAAGCATTTCACTTCTGTTTAACTGTGTTTAAACTACCAAAACCAATAATTAAACCAATGGTTCTGTTTCTGTCTCTATGGTAGCATCTGTTCTCCAACACGCTCTCCAATAGCCATTATCTTCCCTTAAACACATTTATACGTCCTTCTTCTAGTTGCCATGAGTCTAGAGACTGTCCTTATGAATATTTACCAACAGTTAGTTACCAAGGGCAATCTGCTGAGATTTGTTCACTCTCACTCTTTCATGTGTATGCATGTGTATATACTGTATGTGTGTGTGTGTGTGTGTGTGTGTGTGTGTGTGTGTGTGTGTGTGTGTGTGTGTGTGTGTGTGTGTGTGTGTGTGTGTGTGTGTGTGTGTGTGTGTGTGTGTGTGTGTTATTTTTCAGTTCTCTCCTATAGGCAGGGTCAGGCATTTAGATCAAACCCTAGAGTATCCTATGTTATCAGAGATGTCAACATCTCTCCCACGTACAGAGCCTGACCTGCTCTAGATTAATATGCAAAGTGTTTTTGCATACTTATTTAATTCCATGGGCTTTTACAGCAAAAAGAGAAATGAAGTTAGGTTTATATTCCTCACATCCACATCCTACTGGCAGTACTAGCTCTGTCTGAATTGTTGGGTAACTGACTGTAGCTAGACATAGTCAGTATGTACATTGCACTCTAGCTGTAAGCCTACAGTATACACCCAGCAAGACGCTGACAAGGTTGCAGCTACATTGCACCATTCTGTGTGAGTGGCGTTAACAAGGACATGTCTTCTATCCAACACTTTTCAACAATTCACATTATTGTCCCAACAATGGAGTGGCATTCATCTGTGGAACGCTGTCAGGGGCAGCAGTGCTGAACTGGTTGCCAAGCTGACAGCCAGAGGACAATAAGCATATTGGATCGAATGGCTTTTAATTGAAACTAATGGGGATTTTATAAATGTTAGATTGCATAGTTAACATATATTATTATGGACAATTGCACTAGCCAAATGAATGTAACATAATGGTTTGCCATTTCAAGGTTAAACGTGAGATTTTAGTATTGTTTTAGTGATTAAGTGTGTTACTTTACTCCTGGCTTCACATTCACAAGGGCCTTGTTTTATGTGATGTTAATTTGGAAGGGGTTACGAGTTTGATATTTATTGGTCAGTTTATTCTGCTCCTGCCAAACTCTTGAGAGCTGTTGCTGTTTGATTCCCTGACATACAGGAGCTGCACTTGGCAATTCATTGGTATTGTGTAGTGGAACTTTCTCACACAATTTTTTACTAACGTTATAGGACATGACAAGGAATTGTCAACTGTTAGCTCTGCTTTCATTAAAGACAGAGTGGTGTTGTGTGAGGCTTGTGAAGTGTTGTAGTGTTTGAACATACTGTATATCAATACATTTTTTAATTATTTTAAAATATAAATTATTTAAAAATTGCAATCCCGCTAACAATCCACATCTTTACTAAATGTATCAGTAATCTGATTATGATATCTTTTTTTCTGTAACGGAATACAGTTACATGTCATTTGTGTCTTAATTATATAATGCCATTCTATGTATTCCGTTACTCCCTAAGCCTGATGATAGAGTACACTAAATATTATATTTGCACCTATACCATTCTGTATTTATTCTTCAACAACCATCACAAGCTGTAATGAAAACAGTGAGTACCAATAACAAAGGAAAACTTCAATATTTCAACTGCTACTTGCCGCTACAGTCTCTGCATCCTCTGATAGCTGAAAAAGGAAAAAAATATATTCTGCACAAATGTTTGAAAAGCCGTATTCACATCCCGGGAAAACTACTTTTGTGTGGGCCACTTACAGTACATAATAGTTGATGTAGTAGTTGTTTTTTTTAAAGTCATGTGCTAGTTTATTCAGACACAAACTGCCCAAAGTTAGTTTGTAGAATTTGTAGAACTTTGACATAAAGCTGCCCTGACCTGTACAGGCACAGCTAGTTGCTGAAGGCTACTGGTTGTGCTTGGAATAAGGATGGAGGATGCAACATCAAAGAGTGCTTCTGAAAGTATATATTCAATAAAAAAAAAAATAAAAGTGTTTACTGGCTGAAAAAAAACTGCCTCTGTTGTGATGTAACTACTGTAAGCAATATTCATATTTGGCATGTGGGTCTTTGAAAATTACACCCAGTAAAATTAGCAAATAAGCTAAAAACGAATGCTAAGTATTTGCAAATTAACATTTGCCGATAAGTTAATTTCCACAGACTCCCACTGAGCATGGCTCAAAACTTCCGCTTCTGTAATGCAGCATATACACGCAGTACTGCATGCAAGACTACAATTAATCCACAGTATCAGAGAGGCACAATGCCTAGTAATAATTACACCAGCAGTTCCACCACCATCATTATGCATAAGCCTAATCAATGGTCATTGCGCTTAAGGGGAGCTGCAGTGTTAATAAATAGTTCCGATAAGCAGCTACCTCTGTTTGTGTGTTAGTGTGTGTGTGTGTGTGTGTGTGTGTGTGTGTGTGTGTGTGTGTGTGTGTGTGTTTGTGTGTGTATGCGTGTGAGTGGTTAGTGTTAATGTCTCTAATGAATAGATGTGGCACACGGACCCTGTAGACACCTGCTGATGCCACTAATCACCGTCTCTGAGCAGGTTATTCAGTGTTGCTCCAACTCAAGGACCCTTCATTACACAGAGCACATGAGGTTTCAGTTATAATGCCAGCTTATTCAGATATATGCTTCTTTCAAAAGCAAAAAAGTGCCATGGAAAAGCCCATTTTTATTGATTCACTGCAGTTTTCTCTCCTGCAGAGCACTGGCGAGTAGAGGAGTAGCTTTAACTTTATAGAGGCACATTCTTGGCAGGCCTTAAAGTGATGGTTCGGAGTAATTCCACCCTAGGCTGCTTTGAACCTTGACCTCGGCCAAACAACCCCCATAAGCTTTTTTCCCTTGTTATAACGTTGGTCGAGTTAGCGCTATCAGCTGGTTAGCTTAGTGCAGGCGCTAATGAATCCACGTTTGTATCTCGTAAATTACCCCACTAATAATGAATGATACAAAACTTCTACAATAGTACAAATTGTTTATTTACTTATAAAACAAGGCATTAGAAAGTTTGTAACTACACCAGAAGTATATTTAAATAACACTTGCCTGATGGATACTCCTGTCAGCTGCTACCGCGCTATCGCGCAAGATCCCGTGAGATCACGCACAGAGCACAACATCTATTGCTTTTAAACCGCAGCCGGGATGTAACTGTTTGGCATCTTGTCCTATTGCCTCACGCTGCAGTAGCTGCTTCTGCTGTTCACTCGCTTCTTGATTCTTCTTTACCAGTAGTCTCTTCCGGCAATAGATGTTGTGCTCTGTGAGTGATCTCGCGGGATCTCGCACGATAGCTAAGAGATAAGTATGATTGTGGCAACCTGATTGGTCAACCGGTCACGTAACCATAGTTTTGGTACCTAAACTTAATCTTCACCGAAAGGTGATGAAAAAAGTACATACATAAATATAACATCATATTTCGTATGATATACAAACTTGTTGATGATAATACGTTTGCACAAGCCCACGTATCCTCGACACTCACTACCATCTGTTGCCTCCCACTTTGTCTATACCTTTCTCTGCCCTCTTTCCCTCCCTTTCCCAAGCTCACTGATTAAATCATCCTCGCAAGACTTTCAACAATCAATGCTTAGTGAATCCCAGTTCCTACCTGTTCCCATGGCTACCGGAGGGACAGAGAACAGAACTGTGGGATATGTAGTTTTCCTCTTAACTGGTCTGACTAATCAGGTTGTTTCTGGCTCCGGTGGCATGGTGGTATCACTCATCTTGATCTAAATATGACCTGTAATATACATGTTTTGGTGATAGAGAAGATTTGTGCAGGGTCAGGTAGGGTTGGGAGCAGAATGGGGCAGTGCAAGACTGAGAGACAGAGAGACAGAGATAACAGCTTGATGGTGTTTTTTGCCTCCGATGTTGCCTTCCAGGCAGCTAATCCTAACCTTAACCCTAAACATAACCATTGCCGCGCTGCCTGAAAGGCGACTTTGGGGGCAAAAAACACCAAACACAGAGATAACAGGTGCGAGACAAAAGAACAGGAAGGCTAGATATGAAAAGATTGAGGATTGGGGGTTACTAGTGTGGCGGTTGCGCTGCAGGACTCAGCTGTGAGCTGCTGATTTACAGGGCCTGAAGGACAGCCACGGCCTTCCACCCACTCTGTCGCTATGGGAGACGGTGGAGAGGAGGTCTCGTCTCTTTTTCTTCCTCACCGCCATACTCTCTCCTTTACAGAACTTATCCCTCTATCTCTCTTTTCCTCTGTCTCCCTGTTCTTTTTCTGCCTGTCAAACCCCCACCTCCCTTCCCCCTTCTTGATAACCTACCAAGCTCCTATTATCATTCTGAATCAGCCGCTAAATAACACTTCATACCAACCTCCAGGAAGGTGAATAATGATGAAAATTGAAATAATAACACCAGTGGGCATAGTCAGTCTTTCTGTGTGTGTGTCTGCCTGCATGCATGTGTGCACATGACCCATTCATTTCATTGGTCAGTCCAGCTGTACTTCCCTTGTTGGTAATGTGACTGAAAATGTATGTTATCAAATGGCTGCAGGCCTCAGTGCACTGGCAGTAGCAATGGGAAAATGGGAAGAGGAACTATAGCCTGCTTCAGGGAACCACCACATCAACCCACTCAAACCCACTCACATAACACACGCACGCACACACACACACACACACACACACACACACACACACACACACACACACACAAGCACAGAGATGCATGATGTGCATACACATAAAACACTCAGTATCTGTGTCTGTCTCTATCCCCTCTGACTACACGCCACCCTCTCTTTATCACAGAAGGCAGAAGCAACAGTTAGTGATCACAATAACTGAGTCTCTCATTTCTGCGATAGCTGGTTAGCTCTGGCTCAAAGTAATGTAAATGCTAACATAATGCTAAATAGAAGAAGTACAGACTAGAAGAATAAGTTTGTGAAACATGTTTCACTTTTTCACTATTCAAACAGAATACACTGAGAGAAAGAGCCTGTATAGCTACAGGAGGGGGGTGGGGGGAGGCTGTTGCCACGGCAACCAGAGCCGCGGTACTCGTCATCATGAGGCTTCTTCTGCATTGAGTGTGTGTGTGGATACAGTGTGAGTTCACCCTCCTCTTTCTAGACAGGAGGCGAGGACATCCCCCTCTAACACTGTGCCAACAGAGAGAGAGGAAGAGAGAGAGAGACACACACACACACACACACACACACACACACACATACACACACACACACACACACACACACACACACACACACAGCAGATAGAGAGAAATAGAGAGACTGAAACCCCATAATGCACTGCACGCTGCAGGGCTGAAGTCGTGCAGATTCATCAGTTCCTGTTCGGAGGGATTGTGTGTGAGTGCACACACACATTCGTACACCAGGACCGAGTGCAAGTGAAACACACAGACAACCAGGCAGGTAAGGCAGCTTTTCTCTGACCGCGTGGACATCCACTGGTTTTACAGGATGATCTGTTTATCCGTCTGTTATTGCTTCTTGAGAGGAGGAGAGGGGAGAGTTGCTCTGTGGAGACGACAGGGTGTCATTAATATTTGACATGTTATGATTCCGACAACTTCCCTGCCTGTTGCTCGTGAATGCTGCTGATTTTTCGTCTTACTTGGAAAGGTCTGAGTTTGGGATTTTTCAAAAGTGAGGACACATCTTAGAGTGATTTGAAATATCTGACATGCATGTAAAACATCAGTTGTTTTTGTCTGTTACTGGGTTTGCTTTTTTGCATAGTTCCCTCACTCCAGCTTACAGATAGTGTTTATCTGTAGCTGATTTGACTATGCTGGGAAGGTTTTACGTGTATTTATGTTGTGGAAGTGCTGGTGAAGACAGCGTAACTTTTAGGAAAGATAAGTTGTGTCATGGAATTGCACATTATGTTACACTTTGTCATTCTGACGACAATTCTGTTTACCTTTTTTGGGTACAGTCCAGCATATTTTTGTTAATGCAAAATAATTTCAAATCTTATAAAATGATTCAACAAAGCAATAGGAATTTAACAGTACATTTTGGCAAAATATCTAGTTAATGTTGCATGATTTTGTCTGATATGCTTCATGTAGCACTAACTTAAGACAAATAATGTTATTTTTTATGTAAGGGGAATGTGCCTGTCAATAACAACTTGACACAGTGATGCATTATAAGTTACACTTTTATAATGCTGATCACTGATGAGGCATTTTGGTTTAAGTTTCAAAAGCTCTTTGTAATTAAAAATAAATATAAATAATTGGTACCCAAAAACTTCAAATACTTCAATAAACTAAGCCTGTTTTTGGTGTGACAAGTGACACTGGTGCAAGCTGAGTGGCTTCTCCATGACAGGTCAGTTTGTGGTTTAACGGCCACTGAGGCTTGTGACCATATCTGTTGCGCCAGAGACACGCGATTGCAGCAGCTTAAGGCAGGGACTCTTAAACTTTATTACCCCAGCACTCAAATGGGAAATTTCAGTCCTCCACCCATGGGACTCCATCATGAAATCATGTTTCAACACTGTAATTTGGAGACACGTGAGTAAAAAGGTTTGAAATAAAACTTAATTATTTCTAAATGAAACCTCAACTCCAAAAGGTTATCATTTCAATGCAGTAGAGATCCCTAAAGAAAATATCTAACACAATTTTTAATATCTCAAAATCCAGTTTTTAAATCAAGTACAGCTCAAAGTAATTGTATTTATCTTACTCTTTATCACACAAACGTCTCAAAGGAGCTTTGAGACTGTTTTACATGTGTGTCTTGCACCTTTTGACAGTGTGTATTATGTGGATGTGGGAAGTTGTGTATGCTGAACACTGTAACGGATTACGCAAAGAGCTTTTGCGGCTTGGGAAATGAAATGCAAAAAAGCCATAATGCAGATCAGACAAAAAAAAAATCTTTTGAATATTCAGTTTGTCTCCATTTAGCTCTGAGAGAGCACAGCTCGTATCTGCACTTCACCTGCAGAAATCCACCTGTCAAAACTCAAAATGGAGAGGCTCCTCTTTTTCATTATGGCTCCTTTCATGAAGAGCCCCCCCATCACTATTTGTGTTGTCGCGTGACAGAATTATCCACCAGACACCTATATGACAGTAGCATCTATATCTCTGCCTTTGCTCTTTAATAATTCAGCGTTGGTGTTCAGGAGATTGAAAGCTGCCTGATTAAAATATGTAGATGTCTATATAGTCATCTGGGTATATAAGGTGTTCCATAAAGCAAGTGTTTCAATTCAAGATGATACTGATTCAAGATACAATGACACTGTATGTGAGGAAAAGAAAAGCAGGTATGTCTGAATTTTTGCAATATAACAGTGGTCATACCAGAGCTATTTCAGTATTGAGTCTAGGATCTTTTTGAACAATGGTCATTCATATATTCTACTACTTGTCTGTTATAGAGCTATGTGTTGACAGATTCCCACATTTTACTATGAGGTCACATCTCTGGGCCCCAGAATTGGTACCAGAACACAGAGCTGTTCAGACCTAAAAGAAAGACGCAGAGGCTCTGCAAGTCATGCAGTTTTAATAGACTGAAATAGCTACAGTTGTTTGATGATCATCTGTTTAATAATTTGACCTTAGATACTCCACAATAGAGCAGAGGTCTGCTATGAATGCTGAAAACCTCTCAGACTCACACTGAGACTCACCCTGCTGGATTTTCCATTCGGTAAGATCCTTCTCCAGGTTGTCCGGGATATTCTCTTACTCTCGGTCCAGCTCTGGCTTTGCTTAGCAGTGTGGATCAAAGGTGATATATGGATCCAGATCTCTCCTTGTTCAACTTTAACTCCTGTCTTTGTTCTTTTTATCTCTTTTTTTCACCTCATTCTTGTCTTTAATGATCTGGAACACAAGGGACTCATTGTTCACGGATCTGTGGCCTCGTTTTGAAATGATCAGAACGAGCTAGGACGTGAGAGACACTGGCTTGTGTTAGAAGGCAGTGCCTCGAAAGTCCTTTTCGCTCTCTTCCCCGTACACAGACATCAGCAGAGCAGCAAGCAGGAACCTTAGTGTGCATCAAATTATCCACAATTGCAGCAATTATCAGCAAGTCCAAAGCCTTTCACTGTGCCTTGTTTCTTCATCACTGCATCTCTCCCTTTAGACAAGAAGCCAGTGGAAAGTACATTTAGAGATCTAAGGTATCATTCTGAACTTGTTATTTACTTGAGTATTTCCATTTTATACTAATCTGCACTTCTACTTCACTATGTCTCAGGGGGAACAAGTGCCATAGAGTCATATTTTAAAACCTTACAATGAGCATTTAAAATATAATGCAATATGAATCAAACTACAACAATATAGCCTATAAACTAGTTTAAATTAGCTCCATTTTAGCCATCTACAAAATTAGAATTCCTCTTGCACATTAATACACAAATAATTATAACATTTTATAATGTAAACTAATATACTGTAACACTGACGGGCCATTCTGCCTCCAAAGTGGGTACTTTTTATACTAAGTACAACAACTGTGTGCAATGTAAAAAATGTCGCTCGGAGTCGCAGTGATGAATCCAGAGAACATTACCACCTGACTCTGCAGTTCCCCTCAGCTCTAACAAGTTGTAGCAACTTTCAGCTAAGTGGTTTGCTTTTTTGACCAGCAACTTTACTGTTCTGATTCCCTCTCATCAGCGTCATTTTCAGTTACCCATCCAGCACCAAAGGGCAGACAGACACAATTAGTGACATGCTGTGGAAAATAGTGGAGCATTTAGCAGCTAAAGAACCAGATATTTAACTTAGGAGTTGGCTGAGACCAGACCAGCGGTAAAGAGAGTGAATATTGGACTTTTCTGCCAGGTCACGATAAACACGACGCCAAACAAATGCTAATGTTACTCCATATCTGCTGGATGTGTCAATTGAAAACAGTTTCAAACAGGTTCACCATAACAACTTTATAAGTTGATAATATGTCAGTGTTAGGGTTACAGCTTGTATCTGCTCCTCCCAATTAGCCCAAAAATATGTAAATGCAGATTTAAGTCAATTTAGCTTAGAGCGCTTTTTTAACTTTTCACTAAAGTTACATTTTGAATGCAGGATTGTTTCTTGTAATGGAGTATTTTTACATGTTGTATTGCTTTTACATAGGTGAAGGCTCTTCAGAAGAAGATGTCATGGAGCATGTGTTTGAATGCAGCTGCCCTACTGAAGTGTCGATCAGCAGGACACTAAATCTGTAGCTGACAGCTGTGCTCTGAGTGAGGCAATTGAAAATACGTATTTCCTTACAGAACTGACATATTTTACGGATGTAGCTTTATCCAGAGAAAACTGACATCATGCCCTCTAGACAATCAGAATACAACACGTACACACATATGGACACCATTCCCAATTCAGTGTAATCCTGGAAGACAACCGCAGGGCCTTTTTTGGGCACGTCAGTGACTTGTCAGCTCTAAAATCGAAATTCCATATTACCGGCGTCTGTAATGACTCTATGAACAAATTGATAAATATTTATAGAAGCTGGAGCTTAACATTAACACTTAAAGCAGCACAAAGATCCATCATAGGTGCTTTTGAGGGCAGGCTGCAGACTGCCGTTCAATCAACACCTTGCACTCTTACACACACACACACACACACACACACACACACACACACACACACACACACACGCCAATACAGTGATAAATTCAATACAGTGATAAATTCCAAACACCCTGATGTATTCCAGCCACAAGTCAATGATGTGGCTCTGAGTCACTTGGTAACACCCACCTGACACACACACACACACACACACACACACACACACACACACACACACACACACACACACACACACACACACACACACACACACACACACACACACACACACACACACACACACACACACACAGAGACACATATGCACCTGAGTGTTTGATGGAGTTAGACGCCATGGCAACAGAGCTGTGACTCTTGCTGTCCTGTAAGTGGACTGAAGCTGTGGAAAAGGGAGGAGAAAGCTAACAGCTAGCACCGCTACTCAAGTGAAGCTATCATTGTTTTCTCTTTCTCTCTATTCTCTGCTTCTCCTTTTTCTTTCTCTTCACCACGACTGCTATCTACATGCCGCATTTCTTTTTTTTTCTTCTTTTTTCCAAGTGCAATATAAAGGCTGTAAGTTCAAGAGAAAAAAAAACTCAACCAAGGGAAATAGAGGAGGCAGAAGAGAGGTCAGCAGGCATGTATTTTTAAAGCTATCGATTGTGCAAAACCTGACACATCATCAGAGGGAATTGCCCAACCAGACAGCACTCTGAGTGGTGTCTTATTTGTTGACATATTATTTTTAATCTCGCCCTGCTTGCACTCTCACTTTCTGCATCACCCTATTTCAATCACAAAACACAATAGTTTTAACTCTTTCTCTCTTTTCTGCCTCTGTTACACCCTATTTAAACGTTTGTATGCCTTGCAGTTTGCTTTCTCCCCCTCTCTGTTCCTGCCAGTACTTTTTTTTTTTTTAAAGGTAGTAGCACAGATAAGGAGAGCAGAGGGAGGTAGAGAAGAGGGGGGAGGCGTGCAGGTGGACAGGTCTCACAAACAGCATCTGTATGAGATTTACTGCCTGCAGATACAGATGGTGGTGAGCCTGTGAGGAAGAAAAGGGGGAGAGGGAGGTGTTGGAACAGTGCAGGTGAATTGCATTTTGGTCTTGGGTAGCATTTTCACGGTCTGATTGTCAGCATTTGTTAACATACACACATGCACAAAGACACGCACACACTTCTCACGCTGTGTGAAATTGTGGGAACGTGGCTGTTGACAGTAGAAGTTTGTCTGAGTTAAGTTCCTTGAGTTTCCCTCCTCCCTCTTTTGCATACGAGCCAAGCGCGAGCTGTGAAAGGTGAACTTGCAGCCTGCTGTGGATAAATTATGTGTGACATGTTTAGCTGTGCTGCCTTATATGGAGACTGGTGTATCTAAATACAGCAGGGCTCTGGCAAGAGGGAAGGAGGGAGAGAGAAGGAGCGAGGAAGTGAAGGACAGGGAGGGAAGGAGGAAGAGGAGGAGGAGGAGGAGGAGAAGAAGGTGGAGGAAGGAAAAGAGGCAGGGGAGGGAGAAAGCAAAGGGAAAAAGGAGGGAGGAGGGGGCGGTGACGGAGGGAGGGAAAGAGAGGAGTGCCGCGAAGCAAGCATGAGGTTTTCACTTTCCATTCTCCCCTCAGCAGCAGTCAGATGAGTCCTTGCTGAGATACAGTAAGTCTGTGCTGTTTACTATGTGTGTGTGCGCTGTGTGTTACTTTGTGTTTGTTTATGGACACCAGACTGAGTTGTCCCTGCTTACATTTCACTGCTTATTTCACTTTGGGAATTTGTATTCACCATCTGGATGTTGAGTGTGACGTGTTGTCTGAGTGAGTTATATGTCTGTTTGAGTGTGTGTGTACATATGCAGATGGCCACCGTGCTTCACTGCTAATGTGTGGTAGTTTGAGGTGAGGACAGTTTTAATGTGGAAAAGAGCTGAGCAGACAAAAGAATGGGTAATGTTAAAGTGTTTAATGTTCCGCAGAGTAGTTAACACACACACACACGCACACGCACATGCACACGCACAGAGACACACACAGTGACACACATTCCCTTTTCTGGCAGACTAAACTCTCACTGTCCCTTTCTCTTTCTCTCTTGGACTACACTGAAATCCCTGTTGTGTGACTCCTACTGTTAACACTAAAGCTAAATATGGGCTCACGTTTATGGATGAATGAATGAAAACACACACAGACTCACTCAGAAACACACTTACACATATGAACAGCCCTGCACTCCTCACTGTATAATGACTGCACTACTGGTGTTTACACTACAGCTGCCCTCAGGAAATGATTAAACTGCTGCTTTACCCAGGCCGTCTTTACCTGTCTGACACACGCGCACACACGCACACACACACACACACACACACACACACACACACATACACACACACACACATGCACACACACACACACACACACACACACATATATACACGCACACACACACACACACACACACACACACACACACACACACACACACACACACACACACACACACACACATTAGCACAGATACACACTAAATGATCATTAAAAATTTTAATTAGATACAATTTGTTTTCCCAAAAACATCTGAATGTGATATTGGCTGTTAATTGGAGGGGGGGGGGGGAACTACTGTACATTATGGATTTCTAAGGGTTATGCTTAATACATGTTTGTCATTTTCATGAAAATGAAAAAATAGGAAAAAAGAGAGCACTACTGACAACTCTGTGTATTTTGAGTATAAGCAGGATTTTAGAACACTTCTGTTTGTTTTGCATTAAAAGCGTAATTACTGAAATATGTTTAAAGTGTATGAAATGCATTACTGTAGCTTTGGGGTCTAAACCCTTTTCAGTTTAATCTCCACAACATGCAAAACGCATTTGCGACTTTTCCATAAGCTTTGGACACCTGCACTGTGCTGTGAACAACACTGTGATCAGAGCTTATGATGCCAATTTTCTGTACCGCATGCAGGAAATGATAGTAAAAGGTGTCACTGACTTTGATGATTTCTCATTTGCAATGTTTGAAACTGATCCACTGAGAAAAAAAAAATTACAAAAACATTTTTATTTTTTTTATTTAATCCAATTTATTAATATAGACCTTTTTCTTTTTAAATACATGAGTTTGCACAGTTGCTAAACTTTATGACTAAGGCTACACTTTCTGTCACTACAAACTTCACATTAAAAACCTTGCAGGTAAAAAACCTTTTCTGTAATATCATGGCAAATCAGAGCGGCTCAGAAAACTGAAAGTAGTGAAAATAAAATAAATGTTGCCTGTCACTGTTGCCTGAAGATCTTGCCTGAATAGAGAGGCGAAGTCCCTCCCCTTCCCGTGGACCTCATGGGACCTTAATTCGGAAAAATATGAACGGTAGTGAACGGGGAGAGGCAAATTATTTCTTGATCCTGTTTGAATTGAGCCATGGATTACAAATATGATGTTCGTCAATTTAAAAGATAAAAAGATATCCGAAGAAAGTCTCAGTTAACCGTAGGTTTGTCATATGACCACTTAGTTTAGTGTGAAACCGCTCAGTGAACTACATCTCTCGTCTGACACAATTTACGTCACCTAGCTTGAAGCTCAACTTGCTCGCTAGCTAGCTAGCTTAGCTCTGTTCCACAACACATGTAACATTATCTTACCTGGCGTGTTTTATCCAGTGAAGTGTTTTCAGCAGATAAGCAAAAGAACAAGCAAGATCCTCTGCTCATTAGAGTAACGTTACATCCCCGGTACGATGCACAGAGACATCGTAGCTTCAGTGAGACGTCATCCGTGCGACTTTGAACTGTGTAGTCTTTCTAATTACGTATTTTCACAGTCTTATACTTCAACAGTTTAACAATACATTTAGACTTTCTTGACTTGTGAAATTATCTATTAAACTGATGAACATCATATGTGTAATTCATGGCTCAATTCACACGGGATCAAAAAATAATTTGTCTTTCCCCATTCACTACTGTTTATATACACATATTTCTTTCGAAAGATAGGTCCCATGGACTGGAAGTAGAAGGGTGTGACTTTGGGTCTCTATGTTGACGGGAATTTGCGTGTGGCCCACCTACGAATATGTATGGTAGATTAAACACTGTATGAATATTTTATTTACCCATTTGTTTTTTGTTATACAATTGATTACCATAGTTTGAACTCTCAAATTTGACTTTATTATTTACCAAACTGATGCTGCAATAGACACTGCATCTGCTGTTTTGAGGTACACCCTCTTCTCACACGCGGTTCTCAACACCTCTGTCTCTCTTTCACAGTGTCACTTCTTCACCCCTTTTTGTCTTTATTCTCGGTCTGTTTTTTTTTTATGGCTCACTTTGTGTTTCTCTTTCGGTGTGTGACTCTCAGTGGGTTGAAAAAGCTTCTCTGCAGATCAGAGCAGGCAGATCTACAAGGTCATTAGAGTATAGAACAGCGAGAGCGCAGAGGCAGATACATACTGAATTTAACAGCACACAGGACTCTGACTAAACAACTGCGTGTGAGAAAAGAAAGACTCTCACGCCGAAGAGAATGCGTTGTTACCTGCATTTGACCGTGTTGATTCTTGAAAAATGAGCAAAGCAGGTTCTTTTTCCATGAATTTGTCTTCTTTTATTTTCTTCCCCCACCTTCTCATTTCATCCCTCAACTAATCTGTCCTTTAGAAGTGATGTCATCTCCCTGCTCTCCTCAGCAGACACAGGGCATGTCTGTCGAATGCAGATGAGTTGTGTGTTTGTGTGTGAAAGACAGTTAATGTGTATGTGCATAATGACATGGGCACTCTGATACTCTGATTTGTATGATTCAATTAGAGAGAGAAAAGAAAACAGGGCGGGTGCTCTGATAAAGGTGACAGCAGGAGAACGTGAGTGAAGATGACTTTGAGTCCCAGAAATTCAACGCAGAGAATATAACTGGCAGATAGACAGTCGGTCACTTAGATAAATGGTTGGGGGAGTCCTACGATGCCATTTGGCAAGTGGAAAAATCATAGTGAGTCAGTCAGTGGCGTATGATTGCTGTTTTCCCTGCCGTCTGCAAAGCTGTCACTGGACTAATGCACACTAGTGGAAGATGTAATATATAGTAAATACAGTTGGCTCCACGGTGGACCTCTGTGATTTCCACAGATTAAGGTGTCAAACTGAATCACTGGTCATAGACAGCTGAAGAGTACAAATTGTCCCCTGTTTGGCCAAACACTGCAAAGTCTGTGCTTCATGCGTGTGTGTGTGTGTGTGTGTGTGTGTGTGTGTGTGTGTGTGTGTGTGTGTGTGTGTGTGTGTGTGGCTGCCATTTGGAAAAGTAATTTTTTAATACTTTCTTTTGGAGAACATCCACTCTTTTGGTATTTCCTCATTTGGAATGTGAAGAATTCATAGAAGGTCTAATCATTAGCATTACTGTAATCATCTCCATGTATGAGCTTCATAACCTTTACAACAATTTTGCTGTTAAGCTTTTCAGCCATTCAGCTTCTAATCAGTGATCTTATTGCTGTTACTGATCCGTCTGCTGTCAAGGATTTTCCACTGACATAACTTATTCTTATCTTGCTGTACTCATTGTATCT
The DNA here is from genome assembly GCF_031162955.1 of Sander vitreus. Taxonomy (NCBI): domain Eukaryota; kingdom Metazoa; phylum Chordata; class Actinopteri; order Perciformes; family Percidae; genus Sander; species Sander vitreus. The sequence continues at coordinate 12,509,437 of NC_135857.1, read as the reverse complement.
CTGTGTCTGAATCCTCTCTCTCACTATGCTCCCATCTCATTACACGCTGAATATCTGCACCCTTGTCGTTCACAGGCCATGCCACCTGTTCCTCCCCTCTGTCTAGCTGTCTGTCATACCTATCTTTATCTCTTCCTCGTTTTTGTTTTAGTTTTTTTGTCATTCTCTCATTCACCTGTCTGCCTGCTGCATGTCTCAGTGTCTGTCTGTCTCCATGCCTTTCGCTCTAATTCTCGCTACCCTCCCACCCACACACGTATATACTCATACACACACCTCCTCCATTGCTATTCCTGAGAGGTGTAGACTGGTCTGGCACTGGGGTTGGTTTATGTCCATGAACTCAATGACACCCTGCCACTGCATTACACCACAGTGGCACTACCAGGTAGCCACACTGCAGTGAAGATAAGAGTGAAAAGCAGTTGTACAGATGAAGAAAATATTTGCATATGCACAATCCATGGAACTGCCCCCCTCCATTACACACACTAACCCATAGTTAACCATTCATCTAAATGTATATAACAGTATGTCATATCCCTAGTCATGTGGGTGTCTGCTAAAACTGCCTCTCCCCTGTCTCTTTGTGCATATCAGGCTGTTTAAACACTTGCGCTGATATCACAGTGCAGACGACAGCTTGCACACGTGCCACTTGACTGCCCTCGTTGTCTCCCCTCCCTTCTGTTTGTCTTACAGCTGAAGGAGGAGGGAGTCATAGATTGTGTGTGTGTGTGTGTGTGTGCGCGTGTGTACTGTATGTGTGTGTGCGAGATAGAAAAGGCGCACAAGAGAGATAGTTGATGTTGTGCATATGTATATGCATACATATTACTCATATGGCTGTGTCCTGAATATCAATGCACTGACTGACCTTACATTCATCGCTGTAGTTGGGTGTCCTCCGTTAATGATGCAGATCTGCTGTCTCATGGTTTGTGGTCAATACTAATGTGTGTGTTTGTGTGTGTGTGTGTGTGTGTGTGTGTGTGTGTGTGTGTGTGTGTGTGTGTCTGTGTGTGTGTGTGTGTGTGTGTGTCACAAGCTAGGGAATAGAATACAGTCTAAGATTACCCTGATGGTTCAAATCTGTGGAAACATCATCATAATGGAGTATCGTTTCAGAATGACCAGAACTCAGCCAAAGACTGTAGGATCAGATCTCAAGCTTGCACGGGTGGGGCTCAGCATTCGTTGGACAGGGTTCACTGTGTGAGCATTATTAATACTGTTAAGGCAAAGTATTTGAGCTCATTAATGTCACTGAGATGTCCATCACTCAGTGTTCCTCAGCAGAAAGTAAAAAAAAAAAAAAAAAAGTTTTGATTGTGACTGAGATAGGTACAGTAAATTTATGGAGACCGAACGCAATATCTTTGTGTAAAAAAAGTAAAAGTGGAAGCTTATCAGGCATCCATTATTTACAGTCATGTAAATGTTTTCTTAATGAGCCATGTCTCCGTTATTAATGGGAATATTATGAAAATATGATTTTTATTTAAAGAAAAAATCCTGAGATCCCAACCCGCTACAATGCCAGCTAGCAAAAAGATAGCACAATAACTGCTTCTATGTGGCTTATAGTTTAGTGTGTTAACTCAACATTGTTTATCTGTTTGTGTAAAATGAATAAACGTTATATTGGATGTTCTGCTACATTACATTCCAACCAAACAATGGCGACTATAAAGAACATGACAAGGGTCCATTAATAAACATCATTGTACCCTAGCTTAACGTACAATAATAACACAGTGCACTAAGTAACATAGCACTAAACTGCTAGTCATGATGACTAAATCCAGTGTTATGTTTATAAAGCACTCAATAGCCTGCTGTTTTGTATTCCTGGCAAATTGTGTCTCCAGGGTTAACTTTGACAAAAAAATGTAGATCCTAAACTGGCACACAACCCCTCAAGCTCCAGCTCACTTCCTGGTCTTAGTCAACTGATCAGCCAGCTGATGGTCAGCAGCTTTCGGTTCGTAACACTGCCACAAAAATAAACTGAGAGTGTGGCCGGGTTGGGTTGGCTCAGTGGGTACAGCAAGTGTTACTGGCCTCAGACCTAGGGGTATCTGGGCAGGTACAAGACCACAGGCTGGGTAGCACTGTGGGTTGGAAAGAAGTGGAGATACAGAAATTATGTCTTTCTCAAGCGCTGGATGTTTATTTCTGAGCCAAATATCTCTCTTTTTGTGTTGTTTTAGTTTCTTTTCAAAAAGTAATTAAATAACAATGCCAACAGATAGGCCTAACACACACTAGGACAGTGGACACTTAACAACACATACAATTATAAAATACACTATAATTATATAAATAACTCGATACTATGAGATCCTAAACCGTAACTTTAGCTATTACATGGAATATATAATATAGAAATGGTCTATAATTACACTGAATACAATAAACAAACCAATATGTAAAGCATTAATTGCATAAAATACAACACCCATTAATAACTATTATTAATAATTGGGAAATAGATACCTAGTCTTACGGTATAATATATAAAAAATACATCAACAAATGACACTTTAGATCACATTACATCTTGAAACAATTGCTATAGCATATTAAAGTAGGTAGACACAGGCTACATGGCTATCTTGCTATCTGTTAGATTATTCCTTTAAAGTGAACACATACAACAGATCAGGGGCTACATTGGATTACTTTTATGAACTACATTACAATACAAACAACCTTTTCATAGATCAAATGCCAAGAATACTATATTAAGATTTAAACTGGTTACGTGACGGTGTGATAATCAATCACCAACACAACGCATCAGTCTGCCGTTTGCGTGTGTGTCTACAGGCACACGCACATCAACTGAGCCTCCATAGAACATTGACAGGCTCTGGCTAACAAAATGTATACTGAACAGAGCACCGGCAATACAAACAAAATGATACAAAGTACAGAGAGACTTAATAGACATTAAATGTTACACTTAAATATACTAATGTTCAATCAACACAACACTGTTTACAGTCCGTACAGAAAGACGAGAGAACGGAATCTTCACTGACGGTGACAGGCTAACTTCAACTAGCTTCTGCTAGCTCGCTAGCTAAAGCTGCTAGCAAATACATATAAGCACCTCCTAATAACTTTTCTACACAGAACATGACCACATACATCATATAGACAACCGTACTGGTGATATACTCTTTTGATACATATTAACAGAGATTGGAGAGGTTTACAAATATACCTGTGGGTTGGAAAGAAGTGGAGATACAGAAATTATGTCTTTCTCAAGCGCTGGATGTTTATTTCTGAGCGCTCGAGCTACCGTCTCCACGGCAACCCACTACGGTGAAGCAGTGCAATGAAGCGTCATCTACCGGCATGAAGTGACATACACGGAAATGTTATCTTAAATGTAATAAAATAAAAAAATAGGAGGGGGTAACTGTTTTTTTTTTAAACTAATATATAAGGGCATTTTATCTACCCATTACACAGGCGCACATATACTGAGAGGTTTATGCCTCGACGCAGAGGTCCAGAGTTCGAATCCGACCTGTGATGATTTCCTGCATGTCATCCTCCTCTCTCTCCCCTTTCACACCTAACTGTCCTATCAAAATAAAAGTGGAAAAGCCCCAAAAATTATCTTTAAAAAAAAAAAAAAACAGTGTGCACCAACAAAGCAATCAAGTACACAGTAACCTAACACTGTGTTTTCATATTTTTTTTCAAGCAGCAAATACTGGAGAATGAAAGTCCTGCACCCTCTGCTAGCTAGCCCCGAGCATTTTATTTTGGTCATCTCTGTATTAATCCGTTTTGTCCCAGCTGTTTTGTTGCTGTTAATTTCAAACATAGACTGTATAATATTAATGGACAGCACATGTGTGACGTCACCCATTGGTTTGTGGAGATCTGCTGTCCGTCGTCGAGTTTGCCGTTACAGGCGCACCCATCCTGGTTGTAGATGTGATGATTTTAGACAAGAGGGAGGAGTGAGGGAGGAGCTGCTTACACTCTACGTTACGTTACACACTTTCACTGGCAATCACGTCATAGCCACGCCCTAAAACATCCCCTGCTTTATCACCGATTTTAAAATCAACGGGACCATAATTCAAAAAATGAACATCATTCTGTGCTGCAGAAGACTTAAAACTAGCGATTGAGACCATAAACTCATTATGAAAATGTTTACTGAGGTAATAAATCAAGCGAGAAGTTTCTCATAGACTTCTACAGAAACCAACCTCCTTCTGCAACTGCACGTGTCGCCCCCTGCTTGAATTCAGATAGAATGCAGGTTTAAGGCACTTCCACATTTGCAGCACTTCGCCGAACCGGATGCGTTGTCCATTGATATACAGCCTATGGTTTCAGTAGGATTGTAAATGAATTTTGTCTATAAATCTGTCACATTTTCCTTCCTTTCCTTCCTTCCTTTTCCCTGAAGTGGAACTTTAGCTAAAATTATTGGCAGATAATAGTGATAACATTACTAAAATGAAAAGTCTGCTTATTTGTGCAACAGGTCAAGCAGAATAAGATACATTTGACCAATCAGAAGCATAGAATGTGTGATTCTTGGAAAGAATACCCTTGGAAAGTGTCCAAGGGTATGTTTTTATTTAGTATTAATCTTGTTTTTGTTGTGAAAAAAGGGTTGTCAATTAATATTTGTTGTTGACAAAATGAACACGGCTCTGGGCTGAGGTCAGGCTGTGGCATATCGGATTTGTGAACATATGGCTGAAGTGTGAGATTGAAAAAAAATATAGGTCAAGGAGAATATCTTACAGCCAGCAAAATGACAGGGCCAAGCAGGGGCATAGCACAAAATTCTGGGCCCTGTAGAAAGGCATTTTCTATGGGGCCCTCCCCACATCGACAGCTATTCATTCTAGCATCTTTTTGGGCCCTCCTCACATGTGGGCCCTGAGTACTCAGTCACCTTACTCCCCCCCAGTCCGACGCCCCTGGGGCCAAGCTTTGTAGTCAGAACGTTATGAAGATTTCTTCAATGTTAGATTCTCTCATCCTTGCAATAGGACACAAGTTCCATTGTCGTGAAGGTTTCTGAGCTCTCCAGAATTTTAAATTTTTTTTTACTTTGGTTTGATCAAGGTATCAATATTTGTTTCAATGACACTCTTTGCATACATAGCTGTGTTTAACTTAAATCATTGGATGACACAAGCATTGTCTTGCTATTGCACCTTCTTGGCTAACTGCTCTAGCCTCATTAATGGACCTGTGTAGGAGTCTAGTGGGTGATACTGTTCAGATGTCATAGACCTCATTTGAAAAGTCTTTCATATGATTTCCACCATATACTGCTCTGATATCAGGCTGGACCTGACACTAACAACTTTGTCCTTGCTTTAAACATGGTTTCCCTAGTTGCCGTGGCGATGATGACCTTGCAGCAAATTACTGTGGTACTGCAGCAGAAGGTGTGTGAATACAAGGAACGAGACGGAGAGATAGAGAGGGCTGAGAGACAGTGGGCGATTGAAATGAGGGCGGCTACTATTAAAAGACGAGCCACGTTCACAAAGTTGTTTATGTCACATGATACTCGGAGTGCAACTTAGCAGAAGGCGAGCTGATTTCCAAGAAGAAGGATTTGAGGGGAGAAAAAGCTATTAAAAAAAAAACACTGAAGCAGACGCGTGAAGGGAAAAAGAAAAGGAGAACAGGTGGGGATCAGAGAAAGACAAATAAAGAGAGATGAGAAATGTCAAGATGGTATCACAGTGCTTTGAAATGGAACCAAATACAGTTTTTCCCCACCCTCCTTTTCCCTCTGATTCCTCCTCTTTTATACCTGCCAGTTCTACTTACTTTCCGCTCTTACTACGAAACACCTACTTCTGTCTCTCACCAACTCATACTTATTGCTCCTGTTTGCCTTCCTTTACTCTTCCTCTAGCCTCTATCCTTCCCCTGTCCCCACCTCTGGTCTCCTTTTCTCTTTTTGTCTCTCACAGCCTTTCCCCCTCTCTTCTTCCTGATGCTCCTATCAGAATAAAGGGCAGCTCAGGTCATATATAGATGATATCCTGGTTCGCCGGTGATGTGGTGTAATATGAAGCGTCCAGCATCTGCTTTTTGCTGCTGCAGTCAGCGCCCTTTAACCTCTCGCATTACTAAATTTCCCCTCCCTCTCTCTTTCCCTCCCTTCATCTTTCCTTTTCTCTCTTTTGCTTTTCCAAAGGTTCAGAAGTTACACCACTAATCATCCTATGAGACAAAGTATGGTCATTGGTTTCTGAGACCCTCACTGAATTTGAAACACTTAAAGATCCTATGACATGCTGCTTTTTGGATGCTTTTAAATAGGCCTTAGTGGTCCCCTAATACTGTATCTGAAGTCTCTTTTATATAGGCCTTAGTGGTCCCCTAATACTGTATCTGAAGTCTCTTTTATATAGGCCTTAGTGGTCCCCTAATACTGTATCTGAAGTCTCTTTTATATAGGCCTTAGTGGTCCCCTAATACTGTATCTGAAGTCTCTTTTATATAGGCCTTAGTGGTCCCCTAATACTGGGGGGGGGGCAAGGTGCACTTTGGGGGTGTGGCCTTGACCAACTGCCATGCTTCGCTTGTTTTCAAGCCATGATGTCTCTCTCTCTCTCATGGGTGGGCCAAATTCTCTGGGCGGGCAAAGCAGAGAAAGGGGAGGTAACCTTCCTCCTTATGACATCATAAGGAGCAGATTCCAGATCGGCCCATCTGAGCTTTCATTTTCTCAAAGGCAGAGCAGGATACCCAGAGCTTGGTTTACACCGATCGCCATTTCTAGCCACTGGGGGACCATAGGCAGGCTAGGGGAACACACATTAATGTTAAAAAACCTCATAAAGTGAAATGTTCATGCCATGGGACCTTTAAGAAATTTCTGAACCGTCAACTTGCCACCTAAACAAACTAGACCTTTTGGTTTGCATGAAAGCATGTGCAAGTGCACTTTCACAGATATAGTATAGTATACACTGGGACTCTCTTAGGGAGTTTGTTTTGAAGAAAATTGTTCCTCTTACCTTCCAGTAGATTTGGACTATTGCTCTTTTTGTTTCTCTGTCTATTGTGTTTAAAAGGTCAGCATAGGAAATCAAACTTGCTTTCTTGCTTTCATTTCTTCATCTTCCTTCATTTTTTTTCCTTTTCTGGAAGTCTTTCAGGTAAATAAATGGCTCTCATCTTTGGCCACTGTTCACTCCATTTTTCCTCATTCTTTCTTTCTCTCTCTCTCCCTCTGTATTGCTTTCAGATGCAGGGCTGAATGTGGCTTGTGTTAACAGCGTGACAGGCTCTGCCATAAAAGAGAGTGCAATTCCATGTGGCTTACCCTAAACAAGGCACATTACAGTAATATATCAAGACGCGCAGCTCAGTGTTAATTTCATCAACAGCAATGAAAAATATTTGTTGACAACCTTTACGATGAAAAAAAGACTAAAACAAAATAAAAAGTAGTCTTGTATTGCCAGACCTTCCTCCCTTAGCGCTGCGGAGGAGGGTCTGGCGAGTCTACACAGTATTCCGGAATGGGAGAAAAACGTACTCTGATTTATTGGCATTTCTTTAAACCAATCACAATCGTATTGGGCGGTGCTGAGCGCCGGATGGATCCAGAGCCCTGGTGCCTCTGCAAAATAGCCTCAGAAAGGAACTTGTTTTGGTGAACACGTGTACGGACAGATAGTCCAGCTAGCTGTCTGGATTTACGCTGCAGAGATCTGAGGAGCAGTTAACCATAGTCCTCATAATCCACCGTGTTTAAAATGCCAACACAAAGGAAGCGAAAGGTAACGGACACCGGCCGTAAAGAGGGACATCTGGCGGAATTTCTTGCAGCACCTGAACAATCCCGGAAGTGGAATGCCGTGGATATAGACTAAATAAAAAGTAACCTTTGTAAATAAAAAGCTATGATGACACACATTACTTTTTTGTGAATTTATAAAAGCTAAATAATATTTTGAAAGATGGAAAATGGACACAAAAAAAATAGTTTCTGTGGAATTTTCTTTTTGCTGTGAACACCACCATTTTTTAGCGTTCCCATTCATGTAGCCTATTAAAACACATTAACTGTGTATGCCATCAGGCTTTAACAGTCAGTAATTCAGCAGCAGTGGTGTCACTGGAGGCAATCTGAATGTTTTTCCTGGAGAGTTGTCATATCCATGAAATAATCCAGAGTTGGCACCTTTTTAGCAGATGGATTAGCACAGGATCAGGTGGCTTCCTCTAAATGAGGAGCCCCGGTGACACTTTCGGCATTACACTCTGCTTTGTGCGCACCATATGTCAACAGCTGAAGTTGGTTGAGTGAGACAAAATGTTTCGCTAAGATTTTAGTCTGCATACTTTCAATGAAGTGTGTGTGTGCGTGTCTGTGTGTGTGTGTGTGTGTGTGTGTGTGTGTCTTTAGTGAGTTTGGGCATTCGGGGGTTAGGGGTCGCGTTCTGTAATATCCCCAGCCTTCGCTACCTTCTCTACAACTTATTACCTTGGCTAGTTGATCTGATGGTGTAATAATATCTCCTGCCTCTGGCTACGGGAAATGGCCACATGCATTATTCACACATGCTAAGATGCTTATTGATGACTGCTTTATTTATATTTCCTCAACGCCAGAGTCATTTCTCACATTTTTCACCCTTAGTTTTAATCCTGACATGAGCCTCGTCTAATGATCCTCACTCACTCTCAGTTTTCATATGGGTTGGGCTTGTTTGATGGAAATTTAGTTCAAGGTTTTGGCACGAGATATATCCGTGTGGAACTGGGGCTAATAATACATGTAGGTGGAGCCCCATTTATTAAATGTACTTTATTTGATGTCAAAGCTCACGGCAGCTCATTTTGTCACAGCTGTTTCCATTTGGGTATCACACAAGTGCTGGGTGAAAATGCACAGAAAACATAACTCCTTTAAGAAAACTAGCATGACATTGCCTTAGGACTCTAGGGTAAGTTTGTCTAATCTAATGTATGTACATTTTCCAGCTATTTGCTTATATGCAGTGATTGTAAATGGGACATATTCCCTTTTATGTCAGTGCTACTGGATGTTTAGTGGTTTCCTCTCTGCTTAGAACCATAGCCTCTGAAACAGCAATGGCGGAACTGTGGTGAGCCATGTTTCTGGCCCTCAACTGGTACTTTAGGCATACAAGTGTATGTGTTTTTTTTTTTGACTGGCCATTTTTATGACAAAAATCATTGTTTACTTTCCTTCTCTCTCTGCCTCATACACACCCATTCAAAAATACTATCCCTACTATTTAGTGTGTTCAGTGGTGGCTTTTGTGTTGAGTTAATACATGTAACATACAGTAAAGTTGATCCTATTTCTAAAATACATTCATGATCTGTCTGCTCTAGAAATATATAGATACAGTATACATTTACCGTTTAGTTTGCTGGCAAGTTTCAAAAGTGGATCCTCATGCAGTTAGCTACAACATCTAATGTCTCGGTTTACTTTTGGGAACCCTTTAGGAGGCTCAAGCTGCGTCCCGAAAACACGTTGTTTTGCCAGAGTTGTGCTTCCCGAATGTCTACAACAGAGGTGGCGAGAGCCCAGTGACACTGTAGTGAAAGTCACACCTTAGGCTGCACGGTGAAGCTGCATGTTAGCAAAGGAAGTGTCTGCAGCCTGCTGCGACTTAATGAATGTCACTGATAGTGGAGAAAGTGACTATTATCATGACTATGACAAAGAAACTGTATTTAATTGCATATAGGTCAAGTCTGGCTTAATACCTTCACCTTTGGCTCAGATACCAATCCGGCACATTTGATTGATGGATCTCTCATTAAAATAGAAGCATATCAAATGAGAGGGACGACTGAAAAACGTGGCTGAAACCCCTGCAGTGTACTGTAGACAAGCCTTCAGCATGACCTACAATCAGAGTGGCCATAAATATGAACATAAGACCCAGGTTGGAAAATTCCAGAAAGTCCCTTTACATAAATAAACGTTCTAGTGGTCATTTGCATTTTATATATAGTTCATCCTGGTTTTATTTGCATGCAAGAAATGCCATCTACCATCCTAACATCTGGGATTTACTGGTGCAATACAGAGAGTTATAGAAGAGGTCAGGAAGTGAGTAAGAATAGGCGATGTGGAAGACTAATTTTGCCACTCCATATTTAATGCACTGGTAATGGTAGCCCTCTCTGTATTCTTTCTCCTTAACACAGTCTTCCTGCCAGATACAGTGGGCTGTCCTGGCCTCTTTCTCTTGTCCACACACACACACACACACACACACACACACACACACACACACACACACACACACACACACACACACACACACACACTGCTCAAAATATCAGCTTTGGGCTCAAAATGTAGTTCATCACAGACTTGACGGCCCAAATAGGAGAAGAGAGCATGACACATAAGCAATCAATGTTTGATCAAGACCAAGGGAGTATTTTTTACTTCCTCTCTCGCTTCCCTCTTTATTTCTATTTATTTTATTATTATTATTCTTTCTTTATTTATTTTTTCAAAACCACCATTTTTTTTCTTTTTGCAGTATTAGTAATTCTAGATCCAAAAAACAATCCCTTGATGCTCTATCCCTGTTAAAGGAGAAGTCCGGCGCAAAATGAACCTAGGGGTTAATACATAATGTTTTCATGCTAATCGAACGTGACCAGTTTTATCACAAACCGCTTATTAGCTTATAAAGCTAGTCAACAGGGCACTGGTAAAGTAACAAGAAATCACTATTTCTATCAAGACTCAAAATAGCACAAGTGTACATACAGTTTATTAAAAGATAGTTTATAAAGACAGTACCGTTCATATATACATGCAGGCGCCATCTTGGGAAAACAGTCATGACCAGTCGAATGACGAACGCCCTGCAACCAGTAATCAGTAACATAGTTCAATGTTGGTTGAGTTTCATTTTATAACAAAAATAGGTTGGGAAAGTGTTTGACAGCTGACAGTAGAGTCATTGATGTTGTTGCTTCCCAGAAGCACATTAACACAAAATAAACTCAACAAGCAGTGTCATCCTAGCAGACACAGAGAAGGGTGTTCTGTTTTTGACTCAAACCAACTACTAGTATATATAGGAGTACAACACATATTCACTCCCAGCACGCCAAAAAACAATGCTTGGTCAGGTGCCTTTAGCGTTAGTTACTGACGCAAAAAGTCTCCTATAGCGCCTCTGTCAGATACAGGGGCTTAGCCCTTTGGCGTCATTATTCAACGTGCTTGGTGAGAACTCTTGGCGACACTTTTGGACGCTCTGGGTCAGGACCAATTTGGCGTCATTTTTCAACGTGCAGGGTAAAACCACTTAGTTAGGTTTAGGAAAAGATCGTGGGTGGGGTTACAAATGTACGTTTCAGTGACATGTGGGACAAGAACGGGACACGGACTCCTTGGTGAAAGTCCTATGTTGTTTGACCCATCTCCCACCCCTCTTTAAGCAGATTTTGGTCTTCCATACTACTCGCTACTGCTCTTAATACTACGTCATCTTACAACGCCGCAGTCGAGCTGTTGCTATGCCCGGTTCGTTCCAAACAGACGCTAAAGGGTGATTTTTGTGTCGGTATCTGACGCTAAGAGCCACTGACCAAGCGTCAGTACTTCACAAGTTGGGAAAGAGAAGGGGTTGAAGAGTAACATATTCTGCCTGCACATTTAGGGACAGGGCTATGCTTTGCATATTAACCTCGAGCCAAACAACCCCCCCATAAGCTTTTTTTCCTTGTTATAACGTTGGTCGAGTTAGCGTTATCAGCTGGTTAGCTAAGTGCAGGCGCTAATGGATCCATGTTTGTATCTCGTAAATTACCCCACTAATAATGCCCGGAATGATACCAAAAACGAGGCATTAGAAAGTTTGTATCTACACGCAGGGGCGCCGCCAGGAACTTTGGGCCCCATGACAAAAAAATCAAATTGGGCCCCCTCTGCGCTAACTGTCCCATCAAAAGCTTTACATAACTCATGTCTTGCTTCTTGTAATAATATTTACTGCTGGTGATTTGTACATGCATGCAAGTCTAGTATGTAGTATTAAAAGCAACCATAAAAATTGTGCTGAAGGCCATCTTTTACAGTCTCAATGTATTTTTATTGTAAAATTTGACAAAATGGAAAATTCTCTTAACAAAATTATTATTATTATTAATTATTATTATAATTATTAATGAAAGACAGAGAAATCCCCACAGACTCCCTGCAATGATGCTAACTGGCATGCCATTGAACACAATGTTGCTCACCTTCTTCACTGGGACAGGGAGGGGCACAGTTAGGGGGAGACTGGGGTGCTGCTGACTCATCTGTTGTTAAGTCTGCTAAAAGGGGACAATAATTTAATATGAATATCTTGCTAAACGTTTCCCTGCACTGATTAAATGGTGATTAAATATAGGCTGACACTAGTTAGTTAGTACTTACCTATTTGTTGGGGCCCCTGTCAGTCATGGGCCCTTGGAATTGTCCTAACTTTTCCCCCCTATACGGCGCCCCTGACTACACCAGAAGTATATTTAAATAACACCTGCCTGATGGATACTCCTCTCGGCTGCTACCGCGCTATCTTCTATCTTTCTGGTGTAGTTATAAACTTTCTAATGCCTCATTTTATAAGTAATAGTATAAGTAGTATAAGTACAGTTTGTACTACTGTAGAAGTTTGGTATCATTCCGGGCATTATTAGTGGGGTAATTTACGAGATACAAACGTGGATCCATTAGCGCCTGCACTAAGCTAACCAGCTGATAGCGCTAACTCGACCAACGTTATAACAAGGGAAAAAAGCTTATGGGGGGTTGTTTGACTCGAGGTCAAGGTGTAAAGCAGCCTAGGGTGAAATTACTCCGAACCATCACTTTAATGGAAGAATGAATCAAATTGAGTTTTATCATAAATCCATGAACAATTATTTAAGGTTATACTTTGAAAAGCACTTAACCATACTTTCACACTCTGTAACATTCTATAGCCCTATTCTTTAAAGTCATTTTAAAGTTGCTCACAGACTTCTGTCTGGGTGGTTGCTTTAAACTGAAGTCATATCAGTGCAGTGGAAATCACAATATTCATAAACACATTAGATCTGAGTGTGGGGGACTTAGAAGTGATGTAACCACATGTGGGCTGTAGGGTTAAGGGCTCTTACTGTAAGCGTAGCAGCCGTACTGTAGGAGTTTTGGGTTGCAGTCTGTTCTTTCAACATCCGGATGTGAGCAGAGAGGCCAGGAAGTGTTCAGGATGAGTGGATTTAAGGAGCATGCCGGAATGTGTGTGGCAAAAAAAAAAGCAGAAATATGTCACATTCCTTCTTTTTTCTTTCTCATAGTGATATCATCTAGTCCTTAGCTCCTGGCCACCTGCCAGCAGGGATGCTGGAACCATCTAGCCAGCTGATTGGCCGTTTCCAATCTCACCACGGAGAGGCAGATTGATAACTCACTAATCAATACTTTGATACTATAACACTAATTTGTTATTGGTTGCTATAAAAAGGTACAGTGTCTCCTTTCACAGCATAGACTGTCTTGTTTTTAAGGAAAGGATCAATTGCAGTTGTTCTGTGAAACGAGGGGTCATTTTTAACGTGTTATAGAGATGAAGAAATCCCTATGAAAATGCAAGTTTGCAAGTCTGTGATTGTTTTTTTTTATATTGTACTACTGTTTTCAAAGGTTGATCCTTGCAAATAATAAAATAAATAATTATTTGTAAGTAATTACTACAGTATTTTATACTTCAAAATCAGATTCTCATAAACCACAGTCAAAATTAGCATAATTAATATTGTGGCATATAATGCTGCATGTATATTACTATTAACCATATGGGCCACTGTTTTTGGACAGATGCATACTCATAAGTCTTCCCACTTTCTTTTTTTCTTCTTTTTTCTGTCTCTTGATCTCTCTTTTCTACATGTCATCCTTTGAAATAAATTGCGCCTGAATGTATGAGCTTTACTGTTGGCGATATGGTGTTTGATTCGATTATCCAGCTGAGAGCCTGGCAGTCTCTGCGAGAGCTTCTGTGAGAGAGGATGTGCATGAGAATGCTGGAAAAATGTTCGAATGAAGCTTGTTTGTATGAATCCAAATGTGTGTCTAAGTGTATTAACCTTGGCCTGTGCGTTTTTGCGTGTGTGTTAGAGAGAGAGAGTGCGTTAAGCCATGCTTCACTGACACTCTTTCCTTCTTCTCCACAGAGAGAAGTGCCTTCTTCAGGTGACCCCTGTGGCTGTTTGGCTCCACTGACGGCGCCTCTGCCTGTGCCTGTCCATGTCTGCCAGAGTTCCAAGCCACACCTGAAGCCCCAGGACTGCTAGCCCCGTCCACTGAGCCATTCTCCACACCACTATATCTTCCCTCCATCTCCGTCTGCCAGTCAGACCTTTCTCCATCCATGCCAGTCAGCCCTCCTCTGTGGAAGTCAATCACTCCCCCCTAATCTGCAAACAGAGCCTGATACTGAAGACACACAGCTTTTATCGGCTCCTGTGAGCGGAAGAAGATTGTCTCTTTGCCGTCCTGTCCACCGCAGCCTTCTTCCTCCTCATCCTCCTCCTTCTGTTCATATTTCTCCTCCTTCCTCCTCTCCTCCAGCCCTGCATCTTTTCATCATGGGCCAACTCGATCGATAACGTGTTTTGCCATTCTTTTCATCTGACAGTTCAGCCGAGGAGTGAGGCGATAGGCAGAATTGGTGTGTGTGTGTGTTTGAGAGAGAGAGAACGAGAGAGAGATTACAAAGCAAACCCCTGTGGCCATCACCAGCCCAGGACCTGGGTGACAGGTGGTGGAGGATTCCTATAACAGCCACAATCAGACTCTTAGGATGGGCTACTGTTAGGCGAGTTCCAGGCCTCACAGGCTTCACCTCAGAATCAGACCCTGGGGACAACACCTCTTAAAAATAGCTTTTTCCCATGTCCTTTACCTATTCTTTATCATTATTTGCCCCAGTGTCATTAGAAACACGTAATTGCATTTGCTGGATATCTATTCCTCTTAATCGACCCCTCCTGCCTGGTTCGAAATGGCATTGAATATGACACAGATCCGGGACACAAAGTGGCTGACATTGGAGGTTTGTCGGGAATTCCAGAGAGGAACGTGTTCACGACCGGACAGCGAGTGCAAGTTCGCCCACCCTGCCAAGAGCTGTCAAGTGGAAAACGGCAGAGTCATTGCCTGCTTTGACTCACTCAAGGTGAGTATGACAAACACCTGTAATGTTCATTCATCACTGTCTTTTTTTCTTCTTCTAGCGTGCAGTGTTGACAAGCATTGTCTTCCGGATGTTTTAAGTTCTATTTTGGGGTTTAAGGATGCCAAAACTGGTTAGACCTAAAGAGAAGGTAAAGCTGTAATGAAACGTGTATTGTTTCTATAGCCATAACGTTAAGCCATGGCAATGGGATAAATACATATGTGTATAAATACTTTTTAGAGTGTGCATGTGTGTCTTGGTGAGCTGAGATGAGGTCGTAATCACATTAACATCTGTGAATCAGACTCAGAGTTTCCTTCACTGGCACATAACTTTAGTGCAGGACTGTCGGTTGGCACATTGCGAAGGTTTCTGTGTGATCGTCACATCAACAGGCTGAATGGGAAATAGAGAAGTAGGGCAGCACACAGTGTATTTCATGTTTGTATGTGAGTCTGCGAGTGTATGTCTGTGTGTTATTTTTGAGGTCATGCATCGCAGTGGGGTGTTCTCAGAAGGCTCTGTAATTTACTGTCTATTTTTGCCCTGGCACTGGGACAACATACTCCCAATATGCAGCTCATCTCTCTCTCTCTCTCTCTCTCTCTTAGAGACTGGGGGAAATAAAAATCAAACAGGGGAGGAGATGGAAAGAGTCAATGGACCAGGTTGAGAAGTTGTGAAAAATATGTATATATTATATACAGTATATATATTAAGGGATTGAGTACAGAATGCTGCATATTCATTGTGGCATGACATCAAAAACATAGCTGATTAGAATGTCTATAGTGTCAATAGACTGTAATGAAAGGGCCTGAGTTTAGTTTTAATAATAAGTGAGTTAGAGCTTTGTGTCATTTTGTCATTGTAGTTTCAACCAACCAAATTCAGTTTATATGCTACTGTGCAATAATGTAGGCACTTCCTGGACTGGACAAAACATGCAAGTGCCAGTGATCTTGTCAGCATTAATGTTTCCTTTAAAATGCATTGAGGAAACACAGAAGTTGCAGGAAGGTAGTTGGGGTGCCTGGTGCCAATTGAGCCGGACTTTGACACCACAGACCGGGATTTAAGTCCTGAGTCCCATGAGTGGTTAGTTTTAAGCGATGAAATCACTAAGTTAGGGAGGTTTGTGGTTTTAGTTACATTTTAAACAATACTAAGATTCTACAGCCAAATTAGTAGTTTGTGAAGCTGTTAGTCATGTTGGGTATAATATTTACTATTGTCACCATGTTAGTTTTCAATTTAGTATGCAAACATTGGCTAATGAGAATCTAAAACAAAGTACAGCTGAAGCTCATGAGAATGGCAATAGTTTTGCAGGTATCAGTATTAAACAAACTAAAATGTTGACCTGATGATGGCGCTAACTAATCGTTTTTGAGCCACCTCACTCAAAACCACAACTGTCAACCTTGTGGTGGTGATCGTGGAAAAGTCAGACGATCAACAAATCAGCAGGAATCATCCTCTCGAGACCATGAATGTCTGCCCAAAGTTTGATGGCAAATCATTCAATAGTTGAAATATGTCAGTCTGGACCAAAGTGGTGGACTGACCCACCAACAGACCCATCAACATTGCCATCCCTAGGACCATTCGGAGCCAATTCAGCATTGGCTTTTTCAATATGAACTGTACACAAGACCCTGCCCCCCTAACCCTAACCACAAAGTCGTTAATCATGCTTTAGTCGCCATGAGCGGAAAAACAAATTAAAATATGTGTCAGCTAATGTTTTTTCAGGCCAAGGGAACTTTATCAGGATGTATAGTATCCTGGATCCATGAAATAACTGGCCTTTAAAAATAAAAATCTGCCTGCCTCTATGGGAATTTAACATAGGGGTGTACTTACTTATGCCCCCTGTATTTTAAGGAAGAACATTTATTTATTTACGATACATTATTCATTCACAAAGAAAATTGGTGTCCTTAAAGATTGGATTTTTCCTCTTTTTTTTTAATTAAGGCATTAAGATCAGAGTGTGAAGGATCAGCTGTGGCAGCATGTGTCCTGGCTGAGGGCCAAACATAAACAGTAGTATAGTATATGAAGACAAATACATGTGCATGTACATATGCAGAATATACACACCAAATGCACACACATGTCACACACTCACACTGCAGCATTTCAGCCTGCTGCCTCATTATTCCAGATGCTGGATATGTGTTGGATACAGCGATATCAGTTAAGTCAATCTGGGAATTTTGGCTCAAGTGAGCACAATGATTCTGAATCCTAGAGTCATGTTCACCGTGTTGTGCACATTTCCTGTCATTTGGCAAGCACGGTGTTATTCAGTCTAACTGGAGACCAGAGCTGGCAATCAGTCAAGTCCAGGCCAGTCCAGGCCAGTCCAGGCCACAGCTTACCGTGGTTTATAAATGGGGGGGCGGGGTGGTTCTTGTTAAGCCAAGCACTGTGTTATTACAGTTCTGGGCTGCTTGGGTGGGTTTGGTTGGTACAGGTAAGACAGGAATAGAAAAGGGAGGCTTCAGGGGAATCACATGGATCATGGAAACAGACAGGAGCCGGAGAGGGTGAGAGCAGGCACAGCAGGGAATGTGCGAGGAAGCGTAGCACTATGCACAGCGCCCTTCCCTGCTCTCAGTGCCAGGGCATTCCACAGTCTACCTCCCCTCCCTGAAATCCATGACAGAATGATAGATCTGCTTTATCTGCAGATGAATTCATAATACATAGCTAGGCATGGAGAGAGAGTCAAGGGGATAGGGAAGGACAGACAGGAGGATGTGGAGAGAAAAAGTGGATGGATGGTGATACACGTGGCTTCGCACTCCTGGACAATTTGGCACAACACCCGCCCTTCATTCTTGTTGAAATGCAGGCCAGCAAAGGAAGAGAGGGCCTGTAGCTGGAGCATTTAAAAAAGGCATATAGTTAGCTTTCCTTTGCTTTTTCCATCTTTTTCTTTGTATTCAAATAGTCTTTCATTCTTTGTTTTAATAAATGCACTTTGTTCTTTATCTTTTTTTATTATTAAACTACAGCATTTTGCCAGTTGCCAGGCTTGCCAGTTTCTCTGTTAATGCTTGTCTTTATTTAATTCACTTCATTCAGTCCTTTATTGTTATCTCAGAAAAGGTGAATGTAGTGGAAAGTTCCATTTGATGGGTGGTGTGACGATGGAGAGATAAAGGGAAAACAGGAAATGAGTCAGTGGCAGAGACTCTGTATGATTGGCTGATATTGCAGAGAGGCTGACCATCTCCGTCTGGAATTACAATAGTCACAAAGGAAAGTAAAAGAAAACTGTCTGGGTACACGGCACAACTTCAAAATGATTTAGTGTATATTTACTCATTTAGCACTGAAACTAATACAGGTAAAACATTGGGGTAATTTTGGTTGGTGGACGTGAATGGATTTGAGTCGCACTATGACAGCAGTATTATTATATATTATTAACTACTTCACCAGTCTAATAGCATGAAACTTGTGTTTTAATCACCAACCTGGGCACAGGGCCGAGTAACTACTGTCCTCACCAAAAAAACAACAACATTTGGTTGTTTGTTTAAATGCTTAAAACTGACAGCAGGTGTGTTCACAAAAAACTCGAAGCAAATTTGTGTGGAAACTTTACCCAGAGAGGTGCCAGATCAGAAAACACTCATATGACTAAACAGTCAGATAGTTTTTAAGGGCACAGACATACAACCATTTTTAAATTTGTTAGCCAACTGTCTATGATTAAAGAAAAGTAAAGAAAATGGGGTATTTGCTTGTCCTTTTGGCTCCAGCCACAGGAATTCAGCAGCTTGTTGCTATTAGCAGCTGGAGACAAATCTGGTTTCATTGTAAGGGACTATTCGTTATTTATTTCAGGGGCAAACGGAGGAGTTTTGGGATCTTTAGTCAAAATAGACCTAACCCCCCCTTCACCAACAATACATTTTGGATGACCCTCCAAAATGATATGGAAAAAAGGGTTGACCCTCCCCAACAATTTATTGATGCCTTCTGTACTGGTTTGCACTTGGCAAAGACATACAGATAGCCATTGTTTTTTTTACAGCAATGACATATGTGACTAAACCTCTGCATTCTCATCTTACGCATCAGACTCCTCTGTTATGGTGTGGTGGCCATTTCAGTAGATTTACTCATTAACATTGTTGTGGAAACACAATAAGACACACTTCATGCATTACTGCATTACTTCAAATACAAATAAATAAAACAATAAAACATTGAAACCATTCAGCAAAGCACACTGGGTAATAACAACCTCAACACTGGTTGCTATGGACTCGTCACTAGGCTTCCTCAGTCATTGTATATTTTAGCATAGGTAAAGCTGCCAAAGCTGAACATTATCCAAAACTCCATTTCTCAGACGAGCGTCAATTTGGGAGCTTGCATGCTATCACTCCTTCCTTCTCAAATGCCTTTAAAAGGCTGTCGTTTATATATAAATATTAGGGCTGTCAAAATAACGCGTTCATTTCGATTAATTAATCTGTGAAAAAATAATGCGTTAAAAAACATAACGCAGATTAATCCATTCCATATTGACGTTTGACCCGGAGCCGTTCTAGCCACCATTGGACTGTAAAATGAAGGAGGGAGACGAGAATGTGCTGCCTGGATTATTAATCGGAACATTTACTTGTAAGAATCTTCTTTCTGCCAACCCTGGCTACCGAAATCTGGTGCTACTGATATGTCTGCGCTTCTCTCTGATGCTCTGAAACACAAACACCGCTGCACATGACGCTAGTTAACACTATACTCGACAGCAGCTAACGTTAGCCTACCGCTAGCTAGTAGCTGGATTAAACACGGTTACAATGCTGACAGCCAACGCTAAACGGTGTAAAGTGTGACTGTGTTTTACTGTAGAGGATTCAACACCGGGATGTAACAATCTGTAGCTGCCGTCGGAGAAACAACACAGACGGTGCGTTCAATGAAACTGGTAAACTACAGCCTCGTGGTGCATTTGAAGTTATTGTAAATGTCCTTTTCCCATCTGATGGTTCAACAGCAATTTACTACTGAAATTAGTTTTTGTTATTGTTATACATTATTATTAAATCATTTCATTTTGACCATATGGCCTTAGCAATAAACAAGCCGTTCTTTAATGTCACCAACTGTTGTTTAGTACACTTTTTTTTCCTTTTCTTTTTTTTACTTTCTTAAAAAGTATCGGTTCAGGCATGGTTAATTATGTATGCGATTAATTAATCACAGAGTATGTAATTAATTAGATTTAATTTTTTAATCGATTGACAGCCCTAATATATATATATATATATATATAGTATATATATATATATATATATATATATATATATATATATATATATGTACGATGGAGCTAGCAAAGCAGTTTTGTGTTTATATGTGCGAGCGGGATTTATTCAGTTTGGGAAATCCCACGGTCTCTAAAGCTACAGCTCAAATTGTCTGGCTGACTAAACAGGGAGGGACCCATCTGCTAGCGACAGGGGCCGAGACTGAGAGAGCTACATGGAGCTACATGGATAAATATGCACCAAACAAGCCACTTTGAAATGTTGCTGTTCTCATGAATACAAAAGTTGGGTAACCCTCCCTCCTAGACTAAAAAAAATTGGATGACCCTCCCATCAACAAAGAATATCCCCTATTTTCCTCCAATGGTCCATTCTATAAATACTGAACGGTCCCTAAGTGAATAAAAAGCTAATCTGGGGGTATTTAGGCTGATGAAATACAATAAACTCACCATTGGGGCTGTGATGGGAAACAGGTGTAAGCCAAAGAGCCACAGGAGCTCCAACACAGTATAATGGACTGGTCACTGAAGAACTGAAATTGTCTGAGTGGGTTAAATTTTCACGGAATTTATAAAAAAAAAGAAATTCTAGAGGAAGAGGAAGTGGACTATTGGGCCCTAAAAACTCTATAAGGTACCAAAATGGTACATTGTTAAAGTGTTACACGTTGTTAATTTTTCTTTTTACTTTTGGGAATATATTAGAACACATATGAGGAATGGGGTTTTAGTTTTGGGGAGTGGTTGCGGTAATTGCTGTTTTCCTACAGATCTACAGATTTGTCTTTTTGTGCTGATAATATTTTAGCCCTGAATAGAAATTGTTTCTCGGTGTTAACATGCAGTCTAACAAGCCCACTCAGGAATTACCAATTTAATTATTTACTTGCTTCAGAGGAAACAATATTACATGACAAACTTTAAAGTGGCCCTGGATATAAATGAGCAGTGATTACTTTATGTTCTTTCGGGACGAGTGACGGTTAAAAGCTAAATATACTGTAGCTGCATTTCTCTGTCAAAGCTGGGAAGTTTGAAAGGTAAAATATGCTGCATGGACTTTGACTGATTATTTAAATTTTTCACTTGAAAGGATTGGGGTGGCAATTTGCACATTTTACCAGTATTCCACCTTAGTGTCCTCCAGCCCATAATCAAGACCAACAATTATTACCACAATGTTTTAAAATTCAAATACAAAGTGATCAAAAAAACACATTTAGACATTTTGACATTTGACATTTGACATTCAAATGTTTTTGTTTTTTTAAGTATTTATATTGTGGGTGGGGTGCATTTCTAATTTACTATTTACCAAAGCTTTACCCTTACTTGAAGCTTCACCTAATTTAGTTTTGTTGTCTAGATCTCTCTGCAGTTCATAATTTAATTTGTGATGTTAGTCACAGTGGAGAAATGTAATATTCCCCCAATCCCACAGTATATTGTATATTTTTTTCACTGAATATAGGAATTTATTAGAGTCTGGACTCCACCTGCTCATTTGATGTATGATAATAGAAAATCCCATGATGCTTTTATGTTGGAATTGACAATGACAGAAAATAATAACACACGTTTATCTTATTGAATTGAAAGAAATGAGAATGAGATAAAAATATGAAACTGCATATTAAATTCCCCCAATTTATTTTCATTGAATGAACTGTTAGAAAATTGAAATACCATCTTAAATCTGAAACATCTCCATGCCATGTTATATATCAACACATGTGATATATAATATATGTAATAATTGAACATTTAGTGTAACAGCAAAACGGAAACATGAAGTGAACCAGATAGCAGGTTAAGCAACGCGTTCTCATGAACAGGTTCGTAAAGTTATGCACACTAAGACTTATGATATCATAGGAAAACTAGGGGGCCGCCGGCTGGTCACGTGACATCGGCTACAGAGCTTCATGACGCCGGCTTCAGCCCTCCTTCACAGCTCGTCGTATCGGCGGTTGTTTGTAGATGTGTTTGTCCGCTACAGAGCTCTGTGACACCGGCTACGGTGCTCCGCATTGTGCTTCGTCAGGTCAGCGGTAGTTGTTGGATCTGTTACCCGAGAATAGGTGACTGTGCGCCGGGTACAGAGCACTGCGAGCTACTGGTCATTTCGGCAGAGATTACGGTTAAGCTTAGGCAAGAAAAAGTTAGCGTTATACATTGACGAAAGTTAGGGTACCCGTGGGGTCTTAAAAGTCTTTAAAAGTCTTAAATTTAATATTCTCAAAATAAGGCCTTAGAAGTCTTAACTTTCGTACACAAATTATTACATTTTGTTTACAACGGTCTTAAATTATTTCTTGTCCATTCATAGGATTAAATAAATACCTTAACGTCATATAAATGTGTGTGTGACTTTACAATTTAACGTTATTCCGTTTGGTGTGACTTGGATGTTATACGACAGTACAGTACTGTTTACGTCAGTGTTTTTCTTTACGCTCTTGACCGTGGAGTGTGCGTGGTGTGTGCATAAGAGACACATGTATAATAACAGCGCAACATGGTGTTTTATCATAATTCCCTGGACATGATGAGCAAGCTCTGGCCTAGCCCTTAGCTCGGTGCGAATCAATCAGTTGTCAGGAAAGAAAACAGAATGTCTCGCACTGTGCTACTAAAAAGCTAACGTTAGCTCGCTGGTTAGAATGGGCAATCGGCGTGCGAGTCAGTCTAGCGCTAATGAAATGACGGAGCTGGAAGACCCGCCTGCAGGTTCCTCATCA
The DNA here is from genome assembly GCF_031162955.1 of Sander vitreus. Taxonomy (NCBI): domain Eukaryota; kingdom Metazoa; phylum Chordata; class Actinopteri; order Perciformes; family Percidae; genus Sander; species Sander vitreus. The sequence goes on along the minus strand of NC_135857.1, from coordinate 12,486,155 downwards.
GCTAGCAATGTCGGCATTGATCCAGGGGTGTTAATTTCGCACTCAGTCCACCTGCAGTGGCTAAAAGGTATCATATGAAGACTGGATCAGTGAATTGGACAGTGTACAGTTGACCAGACATGCCGTTTCAAGCTTCTTGGCCATTTAGCAAAACACTTAGTCACATAGACGTCAAAGATGCTGGTGAGCTCCAGTTATTGGGTACTGTTAGACACTTCACAGGCATGTCCTTAACTGAAAGGCCTATAAAGGTGCTGTTAGAGCTTAATGAAAACTTATCACACTGTTTTTGGGTGTCATTATGTATGACATCACGCTGAAGGTGAAGATCGTCCTAGTGATGCCACATGTCCTTGAGAATCAGTGAACTTATTATTGCAATGACACAGGGCATAGTGCCATTATGGCAAAGCAGATGTGCATAATGTACCCATAATCACTTTAAACAGCCTCTATATATATATATATATATATATATATATATATATATATATATATATATATATATATATATATATATAATAATGGCTGTTATAAAATGGAGCCAGCAATATTTTCTTAGACTTGCATGCGTAAGAAGCACAATTTTCCTAGATGCCAAAAAAGTCTTAGGTTGTTATCAGTGTGCCTGGAGTGTGGTTTTGATCTCCACCAATTCCCCTTTGTGTAATGACTCATCATCAAACAAAGGCATGTATACACAAAGTTAAAAAAAAAAGACATACCACCATCTGGGACTCTGTTAGAGAAGCACATTGCAATGAAAAAAAGATAAGGTCTTTTTATATTTGTTAAAAATTTCCCGAAGTACCTAAATAATTAATGTGAGACTGAAATTATTAAAATAGAAAAAAAACAACCCTGCAGCTTTTGTAAACTCCATAATGTACCCTTTGAAGCAACAACCTTGAAGTACTTTGATGTACAGTATGTGTCGTATGTTCAGAAATATGTTTGTTATAAACAATAATGTTTACCACTGGTCACTGTATGTGAGTTATGAGTAGCACTCTTTTTTCTTTCCTGTCTGAGTGATCAATAATTATATGCTGTATTTTAGAGACTACAACTCACACACACCCACAACATGGTGTACAGACGTGCTGTAGCCCCTTAAACACAAGCTAAGCAGTGTATGGTGACCTACATATACAGTGTACTTCAGAGTCCTTGAGAAGACACAATAAATGTAAAGGGTGAGTGCGAGAGAGAAAAAAGTAAAGAGAACAGATAACAGGAGAATAGGTCGGGCAAAACAGAGGTAGAGGTGTGTGTGTGTGTGTGTGTGTGTGTGTGTGTGTGTGTGTGTGTGTGTGTGTGTGTGTGTGTGTGTGCGTGTGCGTGTGCGTGTGCGTGCGCACAGAGGGATGCAGTATATTAGATAAGAACTCTTTGAAAAGGAAACCTACTCCAACAGTGATAATCTCCTCTGTATCTGTATTCTACTGTCATCTCCGCTCTCATCCTTTCCTCTCATTACCTCTGTAAATCTGTCTTTAGTCAACCCATCCTACACCCCCCCGCCCCTCCTCTTTTTAGTTGTTTTCTCTCCTCCCTGGCATCCCAGACACTTTAATTTCCATTTCACACACAGTGATTTTTATCTTTTTTCCTGTATCACTTTCGATCATATTTTTGGAGACATATGTTTGTCAATTGCTTTTTTTTTTTTTTTTTTTACTGTGGCTCAGGGTTGACAGAAGGCCAAAACAGACAAAAATGTTTTCAAATTAAGAGTGTGAACGTGGCCTTAAATGAACCGATCCAACATTTTTCTTCTGATACAGATTCCAATACCTCAACTAAGGGTATCTTCTGCAATTACTGATCCTATAGCAGTGCTCTCTTTTCCCTAAATCTAAAATCTTTATATGAATATAACTGTGGCAAAAACACAACATTTTATAATGACATTGTCTTAGAAACTTTTTTAAGATGGATTGCTCATGTCACTTAATAAGGTCAGTGCATAGTCTTAAAGGTCCCATGGCATGAACATTTCACTTTTTTTAACATTAATGTGAGTTCCCCCAGCCTGCCTATGGTCCCCCAGTGGCTAGAAATGGTGATCGGTGTAAACCAAGCTCTGGGTATCCTGATGTCATAAGGAGGAAGGTTACCTCCCCTTTCTCTGCTTTGCTCGCCCAGAGAATTTGGCCCTCCCATGAGGAATAGAGAGACATCATGGCTTGAAAACAAGCGAAACATGGCAGTTGGTCAAGGCCACACCCCCACCCTCCACCTTGCCTCCCCCCTCTCCTCCTCAATAGCATTTAAAGCTACAGACACAGAAATGGCACATCCTAAGTAAAGCTCATTGTGGGACTGGCTCTAGTGGCTGTAATTCTGCACCAAGGCTGAATTTCGGGAAAGAGACTTCAGAAACAGTATTAGGGGACCACTAAGGCCTATATAAAAGAGACTTCAGATACAGTATTAGGGGACCACTAAGGTCTATATAAAAGAGACTTCAGATACAGTATTAGGGGACCACTAAGGTCTATATAAAAGAGACTTCAGATACAGTATTAGGGGACCACTAAGGCCTATATAAAAGAGACTTCAGATACAGTATTAGGGGGACCACTAAGGCCTATATAAAAGAGACTTCAGATACAGTATTAGGGGACCACTAAGGCCTATATAAAAGAGACTTCAGATACAGTATTAGGGGACCACTAAGGTCTATATAAAAGAGACTTCAGATACAGTATTAGGGGACCACTAAGGTCTATATAAAAGAGACTTCAGATACAGTATTAGGGGACCACTAAGGCCTATATAAAAGAGACTTCAGATACAGTATTAGGGGACCACTAAGGCCTATATAAAAGAGACTTCAGATACAGTATTAGGGGACCACTAAGGCCTATATAAAAGCATCCAAAAAGCAGCATGTCATAGGACCTTTAAAGATCCAATCAGTAGGTTTACCATATAAATTACAGGTATAAACACATATAATGTACATGTGAGGTATAAGATGATAATCAGCATGTGTTTCTCAACATTTTTATTAATGTGTAACATGGTCAAGGTTTACTTCAGTGTACATACATTACTGATATATGTAACAGAACTTTAACATTGTTGGAGGATTAGGTTTTGTTGTTATAACGGAAAGTCTGGAAAGTGGAAGATAGTAAGCATAGCTTGCTAACGTTAGTACTGATTCCCACCAGACATCACGCTTCCTAGGGAACACTTAGGTAGAGGGCCACTGTCCCTGCAGAAATATAATAAAAATGGAATATCAGTTACAATTATGACCGATTGAGTGCACAAGTCAAAAGAAACACAGAAGATATAGTTACAGATTGTTTTGCGAAAACTAATTTTAATTTTAGCTTGACTTTAAAAACAAACTGACAATGAATTTAGGAATGACAGCAGGTTCCATACTCAAGTTACGTTAACTTTTAGTTCTTTTGTATTTTGAATTGTGCCTTTAAAGTGCTTGTGTGCGTACATGAGTATCCTCTGAGCTGTTTTTGTAAAGTGATGCTATTGGTGTAAGAGATGCTCCAAAACATTAGTGTTAGCAAGTGGGTGTACTCCTTCTAACTGTTATCATCTAGCACTCTGCAGATCCATTAATAGAATACATATTTTGGGCCTAACTAAATATGATATACCATATCTGATTTCTCACATAGCTCAGCCTACACAGGACATTATAAAAGAGGCTTTTATTAACACACTGCCATTAAGTAAGCAGTGAACACGCAGCCAGCAGCTATTAACTTTGTCTGGCTCGATTCATGAGCAAGTCCTCCCTTAAACGTCTCCTCTAAATGTCTCTGTCCTCAGAGAGGCCACCAATCCTACATTCATCTGTGGATACGCTGCCTCAGCACAGACACGCAAACACACACACATCCATCTTTCAACATGCTGCATCAGCATGGAGACATGACACAACATCTGAGCCAAAATACATGCAAGGGCATTCAGGAATAGCCTCTCACCACATGCAATCGTCTCTCCTTCACCTTTTGGCACCCTTCATCACCTTCAATCATCCACTTACCAAAAAAATAATTTTGCCTCAAACTACCACTCTCTACATGCAAACTTCTCGCCAAATATGACATTTCGTATCTGTTTCTGTACGAGGCTGGATGGCCCTGGACGTTTAGACAGTCTGAAGCTAATATCAGCATCTCTGCATGCTGAGTCGTGATGTCCCATTGCTATTGCTGCTCCTGCTGCTACTGCTGTTGTGAACAGAATATCTAATCAGTTATGGCCTGAACCATTCCAGTTATTCTGTCTCGCCCCCCTCCCCACCTCACCAATCTAACTCCCCATCTTTCTCCAAGTACACCGATCACCCCCCCTCCCTTATTTTTTTATAGCACACCATTTGTAATTCTTTGAGAGTGATGCGGTAAAACAAACATTTAAATTAGACTGCAGACAAGTAAGGTGTATGGGGGTGGAGGGAGAAGTAAATGGAGAGTGGGGGCGACGGAGCATTAATTCACTCCAGGACAGAGAGTCGTCTGCCAACTTGTTCGCCCTCCTTCGTCTTACAGCAGCGCCGTAAGTCTGTCCACCCCCGTCTTGCCTTTCCTCCGTCTCCTCTTCCCCTCTATCTGTCACTGACCCTCTGCTCTTCATCTGATCTCAGGAGCACAGGCTCTATCCAGTCACACTTCTGAAGCATAATCCTTCACTTTCAAACCTAAACACAGAAACACACACATCGACACAAACAGCAAACAAACTGTTACTCTCTACTGCTGTCACCCACACACACACACACACACACACACACACACACACACACACACTGATCTCAGTAAAGCAGAGAGAGTCTTGTGAAATCATGAGCATTCACCTCAGGTAGGTAATCACGTTAGAGTGGCTTCGGTGCCTGGTTAATGGTATTGCAGGCAGGAATTTGGAGGCTGGGCAAGTTGCTCACTGCTGTCTTATCGGGCATTTTAAATTGATAATTTTTGCGTGAGCCATTACAAAAAGCCATTTCACTCAGGCTCTCAAATCATGACGTAAAGGAATAGAGAAATTAAAATGGAGAGATTTTGGTTGATCAAAGTGAAACAAAAGGGTAGAAGTGTCATTATTTTGGATGGAAGTCGGTATGGTCGCTTTGCCAGACCTTCCTCCACGCGCTGCGGAGGAGGGTCTGGCTAGTCCACACAGCATTCCGGGATGGGGTGAAAACCGTGCTCTGGTTTATTGGCATGTCTTTAAACCAATCACAAGCTTGGATTCGCTGCAAAATAGCTTCGGGAAGGAACTTGTGTTGGTGGAACGTGTACGTTCAAAAGTTGTTTTAGTCGTGCGAGAGAAAACTCAGATTGGACAGATAGACTAGTTAGCTGTCTGGATTTACCCTGCAGAGATCTGAGGAGCAGTTAACCATAGTCTTCATAAATCCACCAGAGATTAAAATTCCAACACAAAGAAAGCAAAAGGAAACGGACATCAGCGAAAAGACATGCATCCGGCGGAATTTCCGAAGTGGAACGTCGTGGATATAGACTAGGGCAGGCATGGTGGTGCAGTGGTCAGCACGTGTCTTTACAGTGTTGGAATCCAGAACCAACTGTGAACCAGTGTGGAGAACTGTGTGGAGTTTGCATGTTGCCTCCTACAGTCCAGACACATGCAGGTTAGGTTCAATTGCCTGTAGGTAGGATTGTGAGTGTGAATTCCTGTATGTCTATATGTGGTAACCTTGTGGAAACATGGCTCTAGAGATGACAATGCATGTCTGTCAGTTGGTCATTCACCATTTTGGTCCAGACTGAAATAACATTTTATACATACACATTTATGGTTCCAAGAGGATGAATCCTTCTGACTTTTGTGATCCCCTGATTTATAATCTAGTGCCACCATGGGGGTTGACACAACTGGATGGATTGAGTACCTTCAATGATCCCTTAACTTTTCATGTAGCACCATCATCAAGTCCAAAATTTGAATTAACACTTCGGTTCATGTCTAAATACCTGCAAAACTAATGACATTCCTATCGACTTCAGCTGTACATTGTGTTGGCATGCTAACACACACAATTAAGATGGTGAACATGGTCAACACTGTACCTGCTAAACAACCGCATATTAGCATAGTGACTTTAGCATTTAGCCCAAAGCATATACAGCCTAATAGAGCCTCTAGCATGGCTGTAGACTCCTACAGTAGTCACACAGTGTATAGTTATGTTCAGGGGACTCAATGCACTTGGTTTGGCTTGGGGAATGATTGGGATCAAAAGTGACTTGAAGCACGGGACATGACATTTTTTACTTTATTGTCATGCATTATCATGTAACCAAAACAACGATCTTAACAATCTCAAACGAACTTACCCCTTAACTGGAGAGCTTTTGTTTCCTAAACTCAGTCTAGGTGGAGTCATGGGTCTCTGAACCAGTATCAAAGTAATCAATAGGTATAGACATTCTTTTAGAATGTCTGTCTTATACACCTACAGCTCATCATAATGAAAAATATGCTCGCAGATATAGAATTTGTTAGCAAGCAAGTCCAGCTTGATTAATGCAACTAAAAACATTTTAATATTTACTCCAGACGCATTCATATTTTAGATTATGAACAGAATTTGATTTACATTTGTAATTTGCAAACATTTCTTTCTGTCAAACAACCTCTGTTCCCAAGGGAGTGCAGTAAACAAGGCTCAACTGTGTCATTACCATTACCGTGTTTGTTGTTTTATTTTTTTTACCCCTGCAGTTATAAACATGCATTTATGAATTTACTCATTGCCCCCATCACTCACTCCTTTAATTAGAAAATAATCAGAGTTGGATGAGAGGTTCATT